>NC_058133.1:359809599-359870276 GCF_016433145.1 Gracilinanus agilis
TTTCTTTCTTTCTTTCTTTCTTTCTTTCTTTCTTTCTTTCTTTCTTTCTTTCTTTCTTTCTTTCTTTCTTTCTTCCAACATGGGGTAGCACAGTGGATTGAGAGCCAGGCCTAGAGATGGGAGGTGCTGGGTTCAAATATGACCTGAGATATTTCCTAGCTGTGTGATCCTGGGCAAGTCACTTACCCTCTATTGCCTAACCTTTACCAATTTTCTGCCTAGGAATCAATACTCAGGATTGAGCCTAAGCTGGAAGCTAAGCTTATTTAATTTTAATTTAATTGTAAAATTTTTATTATATACTTAGTAACCACCACCTCCAACAAAAAAAAATTTAACTAAACAAATGCATAAAAAAAGATTATGTGCAAAACCACAAACTCCACATTGTTTATAATTTGTTTAAAAATATATAAATTAAATATGTATGCAAACAAATATCCTGGGGGGGGGGGCAGATGGGTGGCTCAGTAGATTGAGAGTCAGGCCTAAAGCCAGGAAGTCTTAGATTCAAATCTGGCCTCAGACACTTTCATGCTGTGAACCAATATGCAGTATTGATTCTAAGACGGAAACTAAGGTTAAAAAAAACCACACACACACACAAAACAACAACAATACATAAATATCCTCTGTTTTTTAGTTCCTTTTGGATTTGTTTTACTTGGATATCTTTTTCCCCTTGATTTTGTGGCTATTTTTAAAAATGTCATCATGGTATGTATTATTCTTATTCTCTTTTCCTATATTTCCCTCATTTTCTTTATATTTCCTATATGTGTCACTTCAATAATATAATATAATCCATTACATTCAAATGTCATAATCTATTCAGCCACTCCTCCCATTCATTGCATTTGTGTTATTTCTTGTTATTTTGTCATTACAAAGTTTCCATGAATATTTTCATACATACACAGCTTTTTATCCTCTCAATCCTGCCCTTAGACCCATACCCTAGAACAGGATCTCTAGGTCAATGAGCATGAACAGCTTTACAACTCTTAATCCATATTTCTATCTCATTTTTTTATACAAAAAAAAGTTGAGTTTAAAAAGAAAAAGAAAGGTAAGGAATCTGGAGAACGGGGGTGGGGTGGTTGGTAGGGGGAGACAAGGCCAATTAGGGGCTAGGAAGGCTACCTCTAAGAGCCCACGTGTGTCAATGTCCCAGCCCTCTGCTCCATCCATCACTACCCCAGCTCCCCACATCACAGCTTCCCTAATACATCACTTCCCCTCCACATCCATTCACAGCTGCCACCGGTTCTCCTACCTGACGAAGCACTCCTAGCCGAAGTAAACTCTGTTTCTTGGCAGTCATCACAAAGTAATGGGTGTCATCCTTGTAGTAAACAATGTTCTCCAGGTCAATGCCTGGGGTGTGGGGAGAGGAGGAAGAAAAGGATCATTTCTGAGTGGAGGAAGTCTCAGGATTGAGCTTCCTCTCTTCAGCTCTCTCCTCAAATCATTCCTACTTGGGCTTAAAGAAGAACGGACTCTGGGAAAATTTGTCTATTGTGGTCTTCTTTTTTTATTTTTTAATTTAATCTCGGACTCGTCTTGGTCTTAAGTCTAAAAGAGAGAGATTAGTTGAAGGGGAAAGGACCAGAGACTAGAGAAGGAGAGATCAGATACAATCACTGATTCCAAGTCCCAAAAAAGCAGGGATCATGCTGGGTCTCAATAGTAGGGGCTCAATTTATTAATCAATAAATGTATTTATTTATATAATAATTTGTGCATTTTTATAAATATATATAGCAATAGTCTGTATATATAGATCCCTTTAAAGTTTGCAAAGGGCTGTATATAGTTTTTGTTCGTTGATTTTTACAAAATCCCTGTGAACAAAGTGCTATTAGTATCTCCAATTTTTCAGATGAGGAAACTGAGTCTGAGGGAAGTCCGGTGACCCGTCCCCGCTAGTGAGTGTGTGTCAGAGGCAGGTTTGGAACCCACAGAATTCCCAATTTCAAGCCTAGGGCTGTATCCACTGGGTTACTTGAATGAATTACTATTGCTAGACCCCAGGGAGGGAGAGAAAAACTGAGAAAGGGTCTTCTCTTTCATACCCTTTACACGTATGGCCATATGGGTGTGGGAAGGGGAGGAAGAGTGGAGGTAAGGCAGGGAGGGAGATGGACAGAGTGCCCAAGCTGTACCCCAATGGACAGAAGGGGGTCCGACCTGTGGCCTTGAACAGGCTCTGGAAGAAGCTCTGGTTGTAGATTCTAGCCACACCACTGATCTCGGGCACCTGAGTTTCAGCCACCGTGCGCCCATTCACGAAGTTTGCGGTGATGCCAATGGCCAGTTTGCCTCTCATCTCTCTGACCGAGAAACCTGGGGGTGGGTAGAGATATTGGGGGAGGGATGGGAAGAGATGTGGGCAAAAGACAAGAATAAGGGCGACTCTGTAAGGTCAGTGTGGGGTGGGGAGTTGGGGTGTTGTGGGAAGCTCAGAATCAGCGATTTGTGAGCTGGGAGCTTGGGCAGGGTTCGCAGAGGAGAGTTACCTTCAGGGATGAATTTACCACCTGCTGCAGAGATGAGAACGTCAAATTCGTACAGGGCTAGTTGGTCAGTGGGGCTGGGCTGAAGCTGGGCTCTCCAGCCAATCCCTGAAGGGCAAAGGAGGATGAGAGTGAGAAAAACAAGGGAGGGGATGGGAAGGGAGAGCCAGGAAGGGAGCATCGCAGACAGACACTTACCCTTGTGAGATGGGGGCAGGAGTCCTGTGAAGGAGACCCCCCAGTGAATCTCCACCCCCAGGAGTAATGCCACCTTCAGCAGGAGCAGCTGGAGCTGCCGAATACCTGGAGAGCAAAGGCGGGGAGTTGGAGCACACAAGTGCTTTTCAAAAGGAAATCAAATGAATGGAGGGGAGACAGGAGAGCCCCTACCGTACCAAGCAGAGAGGAGCCTCCAAACTCACCCCCATGCCCTCCGGAACTTACTGATATGGTCCAGGGTGCCTGTGCAGAAGCGTCCGTAGAACTTCTTGGCCCCGAGCCCTCGGAGGTCTTGGATAGTAAAGGGCCAAAGGTGGAGGACATTGTGGCGGGAGAATTTGGTGCGTTTCTCCACCAGGACCACTCGGGCCCCCAGCAGGGCCAGCTCCACAGCTGTCCGAAGTCCACATGGCCCAGCTCCTACCACCAAGCACTGCCCGGAGGGGATGGAAGGAGAGGTGGGGGAAGCCGCGTGGGGACAGGAGCCCACCCTGACCCCAAGCTTCCCTTTCCAGCCCCCCAACTCCAAGGCTCTCTCAGCTTCTGTGTCCTGCCCCAGGCCCCCCACCCAACCCCCTACCTGCCCACCTGGGTGTTGGCACAGGCTTTCCCCTGCTCATAAACGGGATGGGAAGCCCGCTTATCCAGCTTGGCCCAGAGGCTTTTGGCATTCCAGTAGTTGAGTTCAGCCTTGAGCTTGTGATACAAGGACAGCCTCCCACCAGGCTCCAGGCCCAGACACATGCACAGGTCTTGGAAGCTGCTGAGCACCTCCTTGCACTGCTGTGCCTGCAGAAAGTTCTCAAAGAGTCCATGGGCAGGATTCTGGGAAGCAGCAGCTGCCATGGGGGCAGCCAGAAGGGATCTAGGGGAGGGGGAACAACTGGTTAGAGACACACACACAAAAGAGTTCCTGGAGGAGGGGAGAAGCCGAATAGGAGGAGAGGGGAGGCCAGAGGAGTGATCCCAGCCCTGATTGGCCCCATGGAGCCAGTCAATATCATCAGTTCCTTTTCCCCTCCTCTCTCGACTTTTCCCATCTCTAGAAACAAGAGCTCCGTTTCCTGTGATTTTAAGTGGGATGCCAAATTTGGAAATGAAAAATCAGCAGTCTGGGCACATTGGGTACAGGCTCAGAAGAGGCTGCTAGTGTTTTCCACACCCACTGCCCAACAAAGCTGCAAGATCCGAACTTCAACTTGGGGACTCTCAAGGATCTGACAAGTATAATTTTAAATATGTGTGGATTCTAACGGGTAAGAGTTTGCTCTCAGTTCTTCTCCATTAAGGGACTGGGGAAATAGGTTTGCGTTTTCAAGGACAGTTAAAAACATCAGGGCAGAGGAGATAGGGGTAAGAGGGATAAAGGACAAAGAGTGGGAAGGAAAATTCCAAGGCATGAAGACTGTCCAAGAATGCATATTTATCCCTCCTCCAGAGAATTCAGACATCCCAGCATCACAGATGCCCCAGCTCAGATCAAAGAAGTTAGGTCCAAATTGTTTCTGTAATAGGTACTTTCCTGTATCAGGCTTCCCCCACAACCACTAAAACCACCTCAAAATTCTAGCAGCCAAGAGGAAGTGGAGAGAGAGAGAGAGAGTTTGTAACTGGGCATCCATCCGGCTGCCTGAGTCTGTTTTCTGACATACTGTGGTCACATTACTTCCCTCCCATTAACTTAAGACTCTTCTGAGGACCCCTGGAGGAAGGCAGAGATGTAAGTCAGGCCTTTGCTCTTTCTATCTTTCCAAAAGTACTGGCACCATTTTCTCTGCTCTGGCACTTCCCTGAATCCTCACTTTTGGAGTCTCCCCAGCATAAGACCTTCCTTTATTTCTCCACGCTAAGATTAGGGGTAACTTGGGAAGGGAAAAAGCTTCTAAGCAGGGAAGATGAGTCAGCCAAGGCTGGGGATGGAGGAAAAAAGCAGAGCGGTGCTGAGACCTTCATTCCTCCCTGGTACCACCATCACTCTTTGGGTATACATTTCCTTATCTGTAAAGTGAGGAGTTTGGATTAAATGATCTCTTATGTCCCTTCAAGCTCCCCTATTCTATCCTTCTAGATAGTTGAGAGGATTGACTTGGAGAAGGAAATCCAGGAGGAAGACCTCTCAGAGATGCACAATGGGAGGGTGGGTGCCAATGCCAGCAGCAGACAGACGGGGTAAAGTACTTCTGCTTCCAGACAGCTGGGCTCCTAGCTATCACTAAGAGTGAGGGAGGCCAAAGGTTACTGCCAGGATGGTGAAAGAGCAGGTTCAAGTAGGAGCACAAGAAGGCACCAAGCGCCAAGCCCTCTCCAGAGCGGCCATCCATGCTTGGGGACTAAACTTTGGGGAAAAGAAGTCAGAAAAAGTCCGAACCGGGATGGGGACACTTAGTGGAAGGGGCCCCCTTCAGCCCTCTGAGAGAAGGCGCCCGGCTCTGGGTCCTCTTACAGTCGAAAGTTACCTCCCTTTCCCCTGGGGTCAGAGTTGGCAGGGGGAGGGGGTACGTTTGTGCGCACCCACGTGGTCCTGCGCCCCGGGGGTTCAGTGACTCAGGGACCTCTCCAAAGGTATTCCTGGGCGCAGCACTTCTGGTGCTGGGCACGTACTGGGAGCCGTCTAGCCCTCCTCCCTCACCCGGGCCCCCCCCCGGTCGGTTTTATAGACGAGATGCCAAGGGATAGGGGCACGGGCGGGGATAGGTGGGGAGGCACACACATCTGGAACCGCGGATGTACTTACCGCAGCAGGAGCGCACAGGAGCTGGGATGGAGGGGCGCAGGCCGGCCGGGGAGGGGCCAGGCAAAGAAGCCGCTTCCTGCCGGGGCCCAGGCAGCGGAGTTGGGGCGGGGTTGCGGGGAGGTGGGGCCCGAAAGGGAAGGGAAAGGCGGAGGAAGCGCGGGGGAAGCAGGGCAGGATGCCCGGCGAGCGGAGCGGCCCCGCGGGTTTCTCCTTGCCACCTTCCAACTAAGCACCGCTGCGTGTGGGGCTGGGACTCGCGCCTGGATCCTAGCCCAGGGAGGGGCCACCTCCAGAAGCAGTTGCCTTTATTATCACTGCATTAAACAGCTCATGACAAATGAAAGGGCCGGGGGCAGGCCGGGCCCAAGGTCCGCCCCCTGCCTCCGCGAGTACTGCCTACTGTCTGGGCGGACGGTGAGGAGCAGCCCCCGAAGCCAGGGAAAGAAAGCCGAGACTGGCTGTGAGCTCGGATCCCTGGAGGGGTGGGGTGGGCTGGGGTGGGGATTTGTGTTCGGTCCCAGAGAGGAAATAACTCACACTTACCTCGGGCGTTAGAAACTTTTCCTCGCCACTAATCTCTTGATGTACGAAGGACAAATATTATTCTGCTGCTTTGGATGATTGAAGAAGGACATTGGGAGGAAAGGAGTGGCCCGGCACCCCGACACCCAAGCTTGGCCTCCTTTCCCTCCCCATCCCACTCCCAAAGGTCCTTTCAGCTGGAAATGTTTAAGTAGGGATTATCAATCAATTCATTTTTTTTGCATTAAAACAATCCTGGGAGGTAAATCCAAGTACTACACCCATAAGCCCATTTTCTTGTCCCTTTTCTTGTCAAATAAGAAGCGTCTGAAACATTATATGAACTTAGGCTTTTCCACACCAGGATACAAAGAAGAAGGAAAACACCACCAATTAGGGGTTTCAAAAGTCTCAGTTCAGCTTTCATAGATTAATTTTAGCCCTGGTACCAATTGCATGATGTATCAAGTGGTTATCAGTTTCCTCATCTCTAAAATGGGGGTGAATAGTTGCCCTGTCTGTTCTGAGCAAAGCAAAAGACTCATTTTATTTCAGCTCCTGTTCCCTCCCTCTTTTTTATTTTAATAACAAATTTCCACTAAGTTTTCCAAAGTCATATGATCCAAATTGTCTCCCTCCCTTCTTCCCTCCCTTCTTCCCTCCCTCCTCCCAGGGCTGACAAGCAATTCAATCTGGGTTATACATGTATCATCACACAAAACATTTCCATATTATTCATCTTTGCATGTTCCCTCTCTTTGAACTGTCATGAGATCTTTCCTGCTTGGATATCTGGGCAACTTGACATCCCCTAAGCCCAGGCTGTGTGTGGCTTTCTCCCCATCTCTTCTGCCCTGACTGGTGGGCTGATCCAAGAAGGGCAATCTCATCCCTGAAGCCTTCCTTGGGCACCCTCATTCCCTAGTTGGGTCTGCTATCAGGCTCTGCATATCCTTAGTGCTTATGGGAAGGTGGGCTTTAAAAGACACCCACCCCACCGGGAAAATGGAACAAAGCTCCAATTTGGAGCTTGAAGACCTGGGAGAGAGTCCCAGCTTTGCTGGGTGACCTTGGGCAAGTTAAAAACCTGAGTTTTAGTTTCCTTGTTTGTCAAATTAGAACAGGACTATGGGTGCTCCATGAAAATCAAATAAGATAAGGAATGTGAAGTGCTTTGTTAAGCCTTAAAGGGATCTACCCGTGATATCTAGGCAAAAGCCACCCAGGAGACAGTTTTGAGTGTCAGATGGTATTTTGGGGTTAGTCTTGGCATGTAATGGCTAGGCAAGAAGATCTCAGTTCATTTTATAGATGGAGAAACTGAGCCCCAGAAAGGTTCTCTATCTTTTATAAGGCTGAACTAGAACCGAGGTCTCCTCCCTACACAGCCCAATGCTTTCTTTCTTTCCATTCTGACAATAGGGGCTTGCATCTTCATCCCAAAGTGCAGCCACCGTCATATGATAGATATGAATATCACAAGGCCAGTAGGTCATGACTCACTCTTGGAGAAGCAGGGCTTCGTGGGAGTTACTCTGTGGCTCTCACAAAGCACACACTCAGGATGGCTCTTTGCTTTGCCAAGTCAAGGCACTTTTGCTTGATGGAATGTTGAAGGGAACCGAGTAGGGGAGGGGGAGAAGGAAGGAGGGAGGGGGAGGAGAGACTGGAGAAGTCCTGTTACCAGGCTGGAAGATGCTAAAGGATATAAGCAGGGGCTCCAGTGGGGAAAATCTAGCTTTCCTGGTTCCTCCATAAAAGCTAAATTAGTCCTTTGTAGACTCATTACGTAGTCTGAAATGAATTCCCAGAGCTTTAGGCACACCCATATACAAACATAAAATATAGTTTAAAAACAAAGTCCAAAGTCTCATCTAAATAAGAGTTTATTGGCCATTTTTTTTTTTGTTTCTGTCTCTATCTCTCCGCTTGTGTCTCTCTTCCTTCGTCTTTCCCTGACTCTCTCTTCATATCTCTCTGTGTCTTTGTCTCGCTCCATTTGTGTCTCTTTTTGTCTCTCCATTTGTGTCCTTTTCTGACTCTGTCTTTGTCAGACTTGATTATTCAGCAGTAGCAAGTAAGGGAATAACAAAAATTTGGGGCTTATGATTGAGACCACATGTGAGTTTTTTTGTTTTTTTTTTTGCTGCCCAATATGATCTTGTGGACCAATATACACTATTGGGTAGTGAAAATAGTTTTAACATCCACCCCAGGTCAAATCATTCCCAAATTACTTCATCAGTTTCAGTGGCTCCCATTGCCTCTACAACTAAAAAACAAACTGGGGCAAGCAGTGGGTAGAGAGCCAGGCCTGAAGATGGGAGGTTCTGGGTTCAAATGTGACCTCAGACAATTCCTAGCTGGGTGACCCTGGGCAAGTCAACCCTCACTGCTGTTCTTCCTTGGAACTGATAAGGTAAGGGTTTAAACAAACACCTACTCCCTCCACACTCCCAAACCAAATAAACTAAAATTATCTTTTATTTGGCATTTAAAGTCCTTCAAGGGCCTGATTCCAACCCATCTTTCTAGGCTGATTTTATGCTACTCCCCCCATACTTAATGCTTCCCCAACCGACCAGACCTACCTGCTGTTTCCTGTGACATCCCATCTCTGTTCTGAATGGGGTACCTTTGCACAGGCTGCCCACCCCTCTAACCCCATCTGAACGCTCTCCCTCTTAGGGCCAGAGCCCTAAGCTTCTGAGTGATTCCACACATCACCTCCTATAGATAGGTTTTTAAATGTGTATAAAGAAAACATATGAATAAATCATATTTCCTATTATATATATATATATTTAAACCCATACCTTAAGTCTTAGCATTGATTCTAAGATAGAAGAGTAGCAAGGACTAGGCAATTAAGGTTAAACGACTTGTCCAAGATCATACAGCCAGGAAGTTTGGTAGCTTTAAGTTTAGTTATTTGTAAACAGGCTGAAATCTCCTTAGTAGCTTCTGGAAGGCAGGAACTTATCTCACTCCTGTCTTTGCTTCTCTGATGTCTGGCACATAATAGCTGATTAATAAATGTTTGTTGATTAATAAAATAAACTGGGGCAGCCAGGTGCGAGGGAGGGGAGAGAACAGGTATTTTTATGATGCCTACCATATGCCAGGCACTGTGTTGTGTTTTGTAAATATTATCTCATTGGATCCTCACAACAGCCTTGTATGGTAGGCGCTGTCATTATCTCCATTTTACAGAGGAGGAACCATAGAGGCAGAAGTTAAAAGACTCGCTGACACAACTAGAGGGTGTGTGGGGTCGAATTGGAACTTGGGTCTTTCTAACTCTAGGCCCAACACTCTATCCATTTTGCTGTTAGCTGCACTAGCTCCCTAGATGTGCCAGGATGTGCTAGATGTGTTCGAGTCAGGAAAACTTGAGTTCAAATCCTTTTTTTTTTTTTAAACCTCTACCTTCTGTCTTAGAATTGATGCCAAGTATGAAATCTAAGGCAGAAGCAAATCTTTCAAAACACTTCATAACGGTGACTCCTTGGCATATTTCATTACCTATAAAATAAGGATAGTAACAAGACCTACTTCACAGAATTGTTGTGAGAACCAAATGAGATAATTTTAAAGCCTTAAAGCCCAGAATAAATGCTTGCTATTGTTTTATTTGTCCCAAGATCTCCAAAGTAATTGATTTAACAAATATGTATACTTGGCATCCATATTAACCTTAAGGTTTGCAAAATGCTTTAGGTGAATCAGGTAAGAGATTTAAAGCTAGTGGAACCTTAGAGATTATCTAAAATGATTCCTCATTTTATAGATGAGGATAAAAATTAAGTTCTCTTTCAGAGTTTACAAAAAAAAAGCTGTTCTCCATCTTCTGGTATATGGCACTACATGGCCCCAAGCGTGACACCCAGTCATAGATTTAGGTCCCTTGGGTGCCCATCAATTGGGGACCAGCTGAACAAGTTGTAGTGTGTGAATATAATGGGATACCAGTGTGCCACAAGAAATGAAGAAAGGGATGGTTTCAGAGAAACCAGGGAGGATTTATATGAACCGATACAAAATGAAGTGGGATCAGAACATGTTATATGTTAACATTATCTAAAGACAGATGACTGTGAAAAACTTCTAATTCTAATCAATGCAATGACCAAACATGATGCCAGAGAACTGTTGAAGAAGCATGCTACCAACATTTTTTAATAGGGACGATGGACTAGGAGTAAAATGAGATGCGTTTTTGTACATAGCCAATGCGGGGATTTGTTTTGCTTGACCAGTGGTTCCCAAACTTTTTTGGCCTACCGCCCCCTTTCCAGAAAAAAATATTACTTAGCCCCCTGGAAATTTATTTTAAAAAAATGTTAATAGCAATTTATAGGAAAGATAAATGCACCTGTGGCCATCACGACCTCCCTGGATCGCTGCAGCACCTACCAGGGGGCGGTAGTGCCCATTTTGAGAATCAACTGTGCTTGACCAATATATATTTGCCACAATTTTTTTCCTTCCTTTTGAGGGAAAGTAAATGTTCGCTAATTGAAAATAATTTTTTTAACAAAAGAATTATGAGTTCTCAGAAGGAACCTCAAGGGTCATCTAAGTCCAACCCCTTAATTTACAAAGGAAAATGAGAACTAGGTCTTTTTTCTTTCCTAGTGTCCAGAGTATGGCAGCTGCTATGCATAGGAAAGGAGCCTCCAGTCCTCTCCCACCCATAGTTGGGTAGCTGCAGCTGGCACAAGGCTGTTAGTGACACTATCATTGCTAAGAGAGGTCCAACTGGTGCTACAGGGTCACTCTCCCCATTCATGTCCACACTAAGTCACAAATTTGTATTAGAGATGGAACACTAGACCCTGTGACTTGTGAAGAGGCAAAACAGTTTAACAGTGCCTGGTGCCAAGTAAGCACTGAAGAAACATTTATTGGTTGCTTTCTCCTTTCAACAGGATTAGGAGTATCCTGTGCTCATTTCCAAGCTCCTGACATGTTCAGAAACCTAGACAAAATTGTGAAATTTATATTTCAACAACTGCTGGTACTTGTTCATGAGACTTTGTTGTAATGCACACATTCTAGGCAAATAATGCCTATGGAAAATGAAATTTCATCTATTATTAACTATATCTTATAAAAAAGGAAGCAAAAAAGGCAGCTAGGTGGCTCAGTTGGATAGAGAGCAAGGCTTAGTGGTTGGGAGGTCCTGGGAGCAAATCTGGTCTTGGATACTTGCTAGTTGTGTAACCCTGGGCAAGTCACTTATCCCCTATTGCCTGGCCCTTAAAACAATTCTGCCTTGGAATGGATCAATTCAAGGTCAGAAGGTAAGGGTTAAGAAAGAAAGAAAAGAGAAAAGGGAAGCAACCTTTAACACTTCACAAAAAATGCAATGAAAGGAAATTAGCTATGAAACCAAAAATAGCTTGAAGTTTCACATCATTTGGCTTGGGGTACTTCTAATTTGCTTTTGCAAAAGCAGCAGAGCTTAGTAGGGGAGTGGAGGCCTGGATTCCTGGTCTAGTTCTGTCACAAACTAGTTATGTGACTTCTGGTAGGTCACTTGAACCCTTTGGGTCTCAGTTTCTTTAACTGTCAAATAAAAGGACTGGACTAGAAGGCTCTTATGCTACCTATATTTTCATAACATTAGTGAAACTAGACATAAATTACCATCACTTTCTCATCCCCCCCACCCCCCAAGAAGTAACTATGCTAGATGAAGTTATAAACAAAATTCTAATTTTACTACTTATTAAACTTCTAGAGAAAATGAAGGCTTGAATATGTTTATGAGTTAATAGGTATTTCACATTTATTTACAAGGTTAAGCTATATAGGGCAGAACACAAATACTACTTTGGCTACAACTCTGTTTATAAAACTTTAGCTTCTACCTTTGGCCTAGTTATAATTCATATAATGTTGCTCTTCTTGTTATATATAAAATAGATCACTTCTGAAATTGAATTACATATAATAAAAATACAGCACATGAAACATGTCAAAAGGAGCTGTGATCCCTCAACAAACCTGAAGAATACTATTATTTGACTAGGTTAGAAATCAAGAAAACCTAAAAATTAGCAACTAATGCGAAAGTCATCTTCAATGAACTATTTCCAAAATTTTAGTGTCTGTCTGGTTCTTCTATTCTACCCCACAATTAAATTGTAAAGAATCAAATTATGTCCTTGGAATTTCTCAACAACCCTTAATTAATTATCTGCAAAAAAAGATTACCTAAACTACACTGCACTAAAAATTATCCTTCACACAATTTAATATTTTTATGATAACTAAATCAATCATAAAATGAATTAAAGTCCAAAGTGATTACTAATTTTGAAAAGCTTAATAGGGGTCCAAAGGAAAGAAATTTGCCCTTTAAATCATTAAAAGCCATAAAAATATTAAGTCTGACTTATGTGTGACTCTACTTAATTTTGTTCCCTAAAAAAGAAAAATTGTGCATTCGTCTAGACTGGACTGGGGGTCAATTTTTAGAGAATTAGAACATAACAACACACACTGGATCTAATATCACCTTTCTAATCATTTAGAAGACCTTAGTGTCAAGAATATCAAATATTATTGTAGAGTAATGAAGATGAAAACATTAGACTGAAATCTGTACTCACCCCATGGCCTTCTCTCAAATATTATTTATAAGAAATACATGCTGCCTGTTAGGTAACCTTGGCTTTTACATTTGCTTTTCGCACTAAACAGAGTTCAGAATACGTTCCCTCTGTATACTTACACATAATGTTCTTTTGGTTTTCTGATTGTTTGGATTCTGAATATAGGGTTTACCATATATTCTTACCTCTCAAGTATAATGTAGTAGGCTTACAGATTCATGAAATAATTCAAGAACAAGGCTGTTTCTAACTCTTTGGTGTCTGAGGGTCAAAAACATATCAGGAAGGCTTGACATACAGGGTATTTTTTTTTAACTTTTGAGTGTCAATTTTGTATTTATCAGTAACAAGGAAGCAAAACCAATGACTATGTCAAAGTTAACTTAACACATGACTGACTTTTGTAGTTCTTCAAATACCCAAAATACACTTAGCAGAATTGTCATCCTGAAGATTAGAGATATAACACAAGGGTGTGAATTTCAACTCCTTCATAAAGGGATTTTACCTTCACAATTACCTTCATTATGGTAGAGCACCTGAGTGAAAATCTAAGCCCTAAGACAGAGAGAACAAAAGTGAAACTTTTTTTTTTATCAATATGATTGAACAGGTCAGACTGTTCAAGTCACATGATAGTTCAAATCAGACAAGTTCAAGCTACTAAATAGCTTTGAATGTAAAGCATTTATAAATATTATAAGTTTCCTAGTATCTGAAAGGGTGCAAACAACTCTGTATATTAGAACCAACCAATTGATATCAGAAAGTTCTACTTCAAATGTCATTTGATGGTCAGCGTAGGGACAAATGCCAGATAATGTAACTTTATAGAATTACACTGTTGCTGAACTGTTGATTAAGCTGTGAGGGCTCAGCTCCTGGGTCTGCTGCATGTGTTAAGCTGAGTCTGAAGAGGCCACTCTTGGAAGCTCCTCGGCTGGTTCTCAGTGAGCATGAAGATGTTCCAGGGTTTCCTTGGACAGGGTGATTATATGTACCTGCTCAGCCGGTGAAGTCTCTATCTGGCTGTCCATCATATTGAGACTCTGGATGTGCTCTGTCTGGTCAGGCTGAGTTGAAAGAATCAAACCCTGCAAGTGTTCTGGCTGCTGAGTGAGCACTGTGAGGTCCGCAGCTTGGTCGGCCGCCATGCTCTGGGTACCCTCTGCTGTGACAATACTGATTCCTTGACTATGACTGGGCATAAAATTGATATTATGGACTGAGTCTGTTACTAGGAGTTGGATTTCCTGCTCTCCTGATGTGGAAAGTTGATACTGCTGCAGTTGAAGGATATTCCTAACTTCCTCTGGGTTACTGCTGCTGGGTGCACTGGGAGCTTCTAGAAATGGTTTTTCTTTACTATGGATTTTTAAGTGAGCCTTTAGGTTGTCTAAGCGTGCAAACTGCAAATTACACTCAGGGCAGGAAAAAGGCTTTTTGCCAGTATGTAATATACAATGTCTCCTCTTCGCACTGGAATCAGAGAAGGATTTCCCACAAATGCCACAAGAATATGGCTTTTCTCCTCTGTAATAAAAAAAAGCACAAAATTTACATTAAAAAAAGTTTTTATCATAACTAAGCTTGAATATATGGGGTAGCAAATATGCTGTAGCCCCAACAATATTTGATAGGCAGGAAGCATAGGTTCTAGTCTTGGCTCTGCCACTGTGTAACTTTGGATAAGTCTTAATTTCTCTCAGGTTTCTCATTTCTAAAAAATGAGGATGTTGGGGGGAGATTATCTTCTTATTGCTAAAATTTTAAGATTATAACCATAAGTCACAGAGAAAATCCATGCATTCATAAAAATTGCACAACTAATATTAATGTTAATTTAATAAAAAAGCATTTAGGCAATCATTAATTGTGTATATTAAAAAATGACAGTGATCTAGTCTAACTTGAATGGACAGAAATACTCTATGCACCCTTAATTTTTTTTACTATGAGCTTATGGTTTGAATTAATTGGCATATTTAGGATTTCATTGTTAAACAGAGTGAATATAAGATTAAAATACTTGATGAAAAATTCTACTAGAGTAATATTTTCAGAAGAAATTGTTTATATCTGATATCTGAAAAACCATACCGATGTATTCTGATGTGTGTCTGAAGAGAGCTTTTTGCTGTAAAAGACTTGCCACAGATTTCACAAGTAAATGGCTTTTCACCTTTAAGAAAAAAAGAGAAAAACTTGTGAAATATACTTATAGCCCAAGCAGTTAACTCTATTATTAAAAATAAAAAGATTTTGCAAAAGGCAATTTAACAGTTGAACCTTTAACAAGCATTCACTAAAATATTTATTAAAAGCTGTAGGTGCTGTGAAGAATACAACGAAATTAGAACATACACATGACACCTATTAGTTGAGTAGACTAGTAGGTATATGACAAAGCATGACAGTATGCAGTGTCCCAAAAGTCCTGGTGTAATTTAAATTTAATAGCTTAAAATTGTAATAGTATATCTGATTCCTATTTTTTCAGATCTCTCTCCTCACACTTAATTACAAGTAGGAAAAATATTTTTCTCCTCATCAGGGTGCTTTTGTTAATGGCCAGAATATATGAAGCCAGTAAAATCTAAGCAAATATAAGTGGCTTTTTTAAAAAAAAAACCTTTAACCTTTTGTCTTCGAATGGATACTATATCTCATCCAAGGCAGAAGAGAGGTAAGAGCTGGGCAACTGAGGTTAAGTGACTTGCCCAGGATTACATAGCTAGGAAGTGTCTGAGGCCATATTTGAACCCAGGTCGTCCTGTCTCCAGGCCTAACCACTGAGTAACCTAGCTGCTCTTTAAATAGTTATAATCTTAAATTCACAATCTCATGTCTAACACTTTAACAAATTCCGAAAATATTTACTCATTTATTTTATAAAAAGGGTAATTTGTTATTTTTTCTGTTTTGGGAGACAAGAAGTTAATAATTTGCTTCTTAGGAGCTGTGTCAATAGTATTTTCTGCCCTATCATGTTTTATTTTTTAAATAAATGTTCATTGGTATGCTTTGTTTTTATATCACCTGTATTCCCCAATGTATATCCTTCTCATTCTCCCTCTCAGAGAACCACTCCTTATAACAAAGAAAAAAGAGAAAAGAAAAAAAGGTAGCTCAGCAGAACTATCATGCTGAAAAAGTCTGACATATATAGCGTTTCTCACAGAGTTTCCCAACTGTACAAAGAAGGTAGGAGTTAAAGAGATAAAGTCCCTTCTTATTTCTCTTCTTTGGGGCCAAACTTGGTCATTAAAGTTTCATGGCCCTCAGTTTCAATTGTTTTGTTGCTGTGGTTCTTTCAATTTACATTGCTGTAAATAATGTTCAATAATTTTGTAAATAAGGTCCATAATTCTTTCTTGGTTCTGCTTACTTTGTTTTAAATCAATTCATATAAGTCTTCTCATGTTTCTCTAGATTTTGACCATATAATAACATTTTGTTACATTCACGTATCATAAATTGTTGAGCCATTACCAAACTGATGTGCATCTACTTTGTTTTCAGTCCTTTGCTATTACACAAGGTGCTGCTATAAATATTCTGGTGATTATGAGGCCTTTCTTTGATTCACTTATCTCCTTTAGAGTATATGCCTAGAAATGGGATCTCTGAGTTAAAGGATATGGACATTTTAGTCCTTCAAATCTGTATTAATTCCAAATTGCTTTCCAGAATGGTTGGAATGGTTTATAGCTCTACCAATGCTGTATCAGTGTTTCTGTCTTTCCACATCCCCTCCAATGTGGACTATTTCTATATTTTGCTATCTTTGGTACTCTGTTGAGTATAAACATCAGTTATTTTCATTTCTATTATTAATGATATGTAGATCAAAGGATAAGACTGGATAAGGGAGATTAAGAAATAATGGAACTCAATAATTCGATTTCCAATAAAAATGTGAAATCATAAGTTACTTGGGAAAGAATCTCTCTTAGATAAAAATTACAGGAAAATTAGAAAGCAATTTGGGAGAAATTAGGGAAGCCAAAATCTTATGCCATGTTTCACAATAAAATAAAAATGGATATGTAACCTGAATATTAAAGATTATACCATAAAAAATTTAGAATAAAAGCAGCTCATATCTATTATCATTATGAGGAGATGAATTCTTAACAAAAGAGGGGGTAGTGACAACTAACAAAGATAAAATAGTTTCAATTATATGAAATTGAAAAGCTTTTTGCAGATGCAAAATTAATAAATATAAGATAAAGAAGTAGTTATTTGGGGAAAATATTTGTTATCAAATTTATTGGATAAGGGTTTGGAATCTAAAATGGACAAGTAACAGAAATGCTTCTGACTAAACTCCATTTCCTAAAGGTTAAACGTGGTCAAGTGATACAAAGAATTCTTAAAAGAATTGTAAACTCTTAACAACTATATGAAAAATGCTCCAAATCTCTAGTAATTAGAGAAATGTAAATCAAATCAACCATGAGGTCTCACTTAGCAAACTGGTAACGAATGAGAAATGTAGAAAGAGAGACGGGGCAGCTAGGTAACTCAGTGGATTGAGAGCCAGGCCTAGAGACAGGAGGTCCTAAGTTCAAATCTGGACACAAGATACTTCCTAGTTATGTGACCCTGGGCAAGTTATTTAACCCTCATTGCTTAGCCCTTAATGCTCTTTTGCCTTGGAACTAATACACAGTATTGATTCTAAGACAGAAGATAAGGGTTTTAAAAAAAAAAAGTGAGACACTAATGCAATGTTGATAGATCTATGAATTAGTATAATCATTCTAGAAAGCAATTTCAAATTATTTAAAGAAATTGGGCTAAAATATTTATAGATACTACAGATCCCAGGGATAGGCATTATTTCAAGGCCACTAATAATTAAAAAAAGAAAGGCTTCATATACATTCCCAAATATTCATAGCAGCATGCTTTGTGCTAACAAAAAAACCTGGAAACAAAGAAGATGCCCATTTAAATATACTTTGGTATGTGAAGGTAATGGAATATTACCATCTTGTAAAAAATTATGAATGTGGAACAGCATAGACTTATATTAACTGATGTAAAGCAAAGCAAGCGGGGTCAAGGAAACACTCTATATAATGACTACAGCAATGTAAGTAAAAGAACAAAGGAAAAAAATTTTTTTTTAAAATCATTCAATTATCTATCAAGCACTTACAGTATGAAACACTGCCCTGGAAACTTGGGGGTAGAGTGAGGTAGAGAGGACAATAAATAGCAAGTACCGTCTCCACTCTCAGAGCCCACACTCTAGCAGGCATTGGTGCCAGTTTATACATTGCACTAAACAAAGATTTTCCCTGCCTTTGAGAATGTTGATCATAAGGAAACAGTTCTGATTTTTCCTTCATTTTTCGTAGAATAACAAAATTTAGGTGGTTGTGAATAAAATATTTGGGTACTTAATACTTAACATACATTAAGGGTGATTTCAGTTAGAATGAAGCACAAATCTAATCTTTCTTTTCAACAGAATTACTAACAGACTTTTTCTTCTCAATGGGTGGTGAGAGGCTGGAGTCCTCACCCAGATTCTAAGATAGAATTTTTTTTTTTCAGTTTCTTAAACAGGGAAAGCAGTCATGCCCTCCATGCTGAGCAATTTATATGGTTTGTAGGCCATGGTTGTAAGTATTTAAAATAAATTGTTTAGTTTTCTAGCGATACTCTCCTATTCTGTAGTTTTATCTAGTCATGTTAATCTGGATGGAAATATGTAGGAAGAAAATCTTCTATTTTAAAATAGAACTAGAAGAGGAAAAATGTTGAGAATATCAGAAAGCGAGCCAATTTTTTTTCTCTTCAGTGGCTGAGAGCTAATTACACTCACTTGAGTCATATAGTGAGGAATACCCTTCAGATGGTGCTTGTTTATTTGGAAGAGGAAAGAGAAAGGATAAATGGTAAAACTGAATTCTTCTACTTTCATGTAAAATAAAAAAATTTCCCTATACTATAATATACTGAATGCAGTTGTGTTTCAGAGAACAGGGCTAAGCAGTGACACTGCCTTGAATTCATCGATGTGTGAATTAATTATTATTTTTTAAACCCTTATCTTCTACCTTAGAAGTAGAAAGGCAGTTAGGACTAGGCAATTGGGATTAAGTGACTTTTCTAGTGTCACACAGCTAAGAAGTATACTTCCACATATTTGAACCCAAGGCCTTCTGACTCTAGGTCTGGCAGTCTATGCACTGTACTACCTCATTGCCCCTAAAGATTAACATGGTTTTGAAAGTGAATGCTGGCTCTGCTATTGAATGCTGGCTCTGCTATTTAATGTATAACATGAGAAAATAATGAACTTCTCTGGGCCAGTTTTCTCAACTATAAAATCAGGGGTTGGTCTAGATCAGTGGTTTCCAAAATTTTTTGGTCTACTGCCCCCTTTCCAGAAAAAATATTACTTAGCCCCCTGGAAATTAATTTCTAAAAAAATTTTAACAACAAGTAATAGGAAAGATAAATGCACCTGTGGCCATCACCGCCCCCGCTGGATCACTGCAGCACCTACCAGGGGGCGGTGGCGCCCTCTTTGGGAATCACTGGTCAAGATGGTGCTTAAGATCTCTGCCAGCTCTAGATCCTCTGATCCAAGACCCTCTATTCAAGTATATGAAGATGTATCGTGCAGAAGAAGGATCATACTTGTTCTGTTTGACTTTAGAAGGGAAAACTAAGGGCCATGAGTCAAAGCTGCAGAGACAGGGCAGGCTTTATATAAATAACTATTTATTGCATAGGTTGTATAGGGAATTCCTATTCAGGCCTTAGTTACAGCAGACAACTCCTAAGGTTCCTTCCAACTCAGATTCTGAGAGTTCTGGGTTAAATCTGGACTTTACATTGTAAGGAATGGGGAACTACTGGCAGGATTTTTTTTCCTTAGCAAGGGAGGGATATAATAAATGACTAAATTTTACAAAGTACTTAATTCACAGCTCTGGACTTACTCTCCCTTCCCATTTCACAGTTTAAGAAAATGAGGTTTAGAAGAGGACATGAGGTGCCTAGGGTGGCACAGCTTACAGAATCTTAGAATTAGAAGGGAGCTTTAAGATCATCTGGTCCAAACTCATCATTTTTAAGATAATGAAACTGAAGGAGATTAAGAGAGCTGACTCGCTCCAAGGCATACAAGTGTTTGAACTAGGATTATGATCTGGAAAAGACTAGTCCTTTCCCCCACTCGACATCATATTACAAAACAACAGAGTCTTAAGAATTAATATAATGTCAATATGTGGTATGGATCAGAGAGTAAGAAGCTGTAAGCAGAAACAAAGTCAGGAAGCTACTGGTAGTTCAAGTTTGAGATGAGCTAGGCCTGCACTAGGGTCATGGCCGCAGGAATAGAGAAAAGATGGAGGAATGAGACATTTTGAAAGGTTCAAGCAGGATCAAACTTAAGGTTCCAAAACTGTTTGCTAGTTTTTAAAGGTCAGTCAATACCAATAATAAAAATGTTTCAGATTTAAGCTGACTACAAAAATTCACTATTAGAAATTATTAATATTCCAAAATGTGAAAATTTCCTACTAGAAATCGGATATCAACACATCATAGATATAGTTACCCTGCCCCAAAAGGTATGAAGCCCAACACTTTTATTTTGCTTACCTTAACATAAAAGGTTTTGAGCTTCCTTTATCACTCCTATCTCCTTTCGTTGCCCAAAGCTGACTTCCCTGGAGGTGGTAGTGCTCAACTATTGAGTAACAAGAAGTGTTGTTTCTAGGGGGAAAAATTATTTGAGCGATTCTTACTGCCTATGCTACCTTTGATAAGTCAGCCAAACTTTCCCTCTTCTTTCCCAAATATCTTAGTAACCATGTCAAATGTGGAAAGTGTCTTAAATGGGGAGCTGGCTTGGCTATGATTTGTAATATCGTGTGGCCTTTGGGCTTCCATTAAAGCCTTATTTAAATCTTCACCCCCCATGCTGAAGTGACTGACATGGGCCTTGGAAAGGCTGTACAGCAGAGAACAAGTTCTGGCAGGTCTTATAGGGCTGAAAAGACTCTGAACATAAGCCTCTGAACAAGGACTTTGAACATACCTATCTGCTGCCAAGAACCAGCCTAACTAGATTTGAAGATGCTCAGCTACCACAAGGTTGGCCATATGAGGTAATGAATTTTTTTTTTAAATCATGAAGACCATCTACTAAGAGTCACTTTTCTGGAAGGATGGAATTACTATCTGTCAGTAGTTGGAGAACCCAAACAGATAAAACCACAAATCCATAAAGGAGACAGTTTAATCTCTCTCTCTCTCCATACACACACACACACACACACACACACACACACACACACACACACACACACACACTCACTCTTCAATAAAAATGATGATCTATTCTTAGGGAATTACTAACTTTACAGTTAACCTTATATTAAAAAAACACCTACCCACCCACCCTTTTCTATAGACAGATGCTGCCAGATTTCTGATAATTTGTCAAGGCTGGATGTTTGAACCAAGCTAGGTGATACAGGTATTACACCTATTTTAGGGATGAGGAAACTAGGATTCAGCAAGATTAAGTGATTTACCCCTGGTCACCCTACATCAAAGGAAGGATTTGAACTTAAGTCTTCTTGACTTCAAGATCGGTGTCCTATCCACTAAACAAAGCTGATTGTCTATTCCAGCAAAACATATCAGATGTCATTATTACCTGTGTGTGTTCTTAGGTGTTTCTTTAACTGAGATACATCCATGAATTTTCGATGACAGTGGTTACATTCCGGTAATGAATGGCCTTGTCGCAATAATAAAAAAAGTGTCAGTGCATGTATGTTTCCCCTGTATTTCTTCAGTGATCTGTGTTAAAGCACTTCCCTGCAAAATAACCACTTTAATATAATACTTTAACAAAACAATGATTTTCATTGATTACTTCTGCATTAATTCCTATTCATTTACCTTCACTTTTTATTTCAAGTTAACTTATGCTGAGTCCATTAATGTTCCAAGTTAGCTTTCCTTTACTCTACCTAAAATCAATTTCTTACATCTTTTGTCTTTGAAATCTGGGAGGGGCCAAAGCCAATGATTTCACCCCTCTCAACCATGTCTTGCTTTCTCTGCTGTTGGCAGATGAATGTGAGTGGGAAATAAGAAAAAAATAGATCAAAGACAGAAACAATAGGGGTTAAGAACTACAGGGGATTCCTT
Organism: Gracilinanus agilis; assembly: GCF_016433145.1. NCBI lineage: Eukaryota > Metazoa > Chordata > Mammalia > Didelphimorphia > Didelphidae > Gracilinanus > Gracilinanus agilis. Next base: position 359,831,412 of record NC_058133.1, read on the forward strand.
TGGAAGTTACTATTTGTCCACCTCTGTTCTGTGATGATCCAGGTAATATTTTATAAAATATACTAATAAAAGAGACAAATTATATCAAGTCCAATAAGACCTAAGTAGTGAATAAGTTTACAGCACTTCTAAAAGCTGGAAGAGCTAAATATGTAGAGTTATAGCATTCTATAGTATAGAATCCTAATATCATGGGAGCTAATTCAGATTTCTTTGTTAATTAAATATCAATTCTATTTTATTATCTACTTAGTTCTGTTTTAGATACTATAGCTATGTTATTTTTCCTCATTTCACCAATCCAGACTTCCCCCAAAATCCTTGTACCTGTATGAACTCGGTAATGACTCTTTAGCTGTCTTTTCTGGCTGAAATATTTTCCACACTGATCACAGGTAAATGACTTCTGTCCTGGGTGGGGGTGAGAGAGAAAGGGAGGGGAAAGGAGAAGATAGAAAAAGAAAATTAATTTTGTCTAAGCAATAAAATTCAGGAAGGAAAAGGAGAATATACAATCTCACTAGTGGGGAGAGGTCCATTTATTCCAACTAATAAGGAAAGTGATTCTCAATTTAAACACTGTGCTCAATGTCTTGCAGAATTTATGGAGGTTTAAAACTGAAAACTTGTGTGTGTGAAATATGAAAGACATGGTAAAGTTTGAGCCTGGAGAATCCAGGTAGTTTTAATCTTAAACCTTAGTAAGTTACCTGTGTGTAGGCTCATATGTTCCAGTAGAGAATGTTTTGTTGTTAAAGCCTTATTGCAAACAGTACAGGTATATGGCCGTTCCCCCGTATGCATCCTTGTGTGAACCTGCAATGAATGCTTCTGGGCAAAACCTTTTCCACACTCACTACATTTGAAAGGTCGTTCCCCTAGAACAAGTGCAAAAATAAGAGAACATAGAAATTTAACATAAACACATATTACAAACTCACCAGGTACCTTGTTAGGCACCCGGAAGACAAAAATTAAAAACAACAACAAAACCCCACAAACACCCACAGTCCAAGTTTCAAGTAGCTTACTTTAGTAGGCTAATGAAACATAAATACAACACCAACTATAAAAGATTGACAGGGTCAGGGGATGTCAAAGAGAGTTGTGAGAGACAGAAGGAAGGAGAGACAACTGGTAGGCTCTGGGAAGGAGGAAGACAGCATCTGTGAGGGGCTTTGTAGGACAAGAATAACAACAGTTAAAGAAGAGGTAGGGAGCATTTGGTTTCAAGCCATGGGAATGGGAAGTCATTGTATTATAGTGGTAAAACTGTTCAGTTTGGAGCTAAAGAATCATAATTCAAATTCCAGCTTGACAGCTTATTACGGTCTCTATGACCTCACGTTTATTATCTATGCCTTTCTGGAACTCAATTTCCTTAGCTATGAAACAAAGGGGTTAGAGGAGGTGGCTTAGAGGTACCTTTCAGCCCTAAACCTATTATGCTATGAAATGAAAGCAGGGGAGAAGGAACAGGGAAGATGAGTAAACAGAGAATGGTCCAGTAGGCTAGCACGTGTGAGTATGCAAAGGGACTACTATGAAAACTAGTCTATGTACAAACAGTTGTTGAGTGAAACGAATAAAACCAGAAACTAATTTTCATGATGATAGCAATGTAAAAGAACAATTGTGAAAGGTTTCAAAACTCCAATCAACACAGGGACCAATTAAAGCTGTTAGAAAGGAAGAGGGTTCATTAAGAGATGCAGTTATAAGTCCCTGGATCTCAAAGGCCCAATCCTACTTTGATCCTAAATGAAAACTGAAGCTACAGAAATTGATAAAATTGCTAAGGGAGGGAATATACAATATGCAGTCCTGGGAGAAGTACACACTGGAGAATAAAAAGATGAGTAATAAAAAGATGAAGAAGGGCTATTCCCATGATAGAATTAAAAAAACAAACAAACAACAAACAACTATCAAGGTGGGCTTGATACAACGATCAATAGGGCTAAGATGGTGCAGAAAGGTCAAAGAGGAAGGAGGCTAAGAAGTGTTTACTAGAGTCCACAATGAGGTCACTAGTAGTCTTTGTAAGAACACTTTCCACAGAATAGGAGGGGCTGAGGAATGGGGTAGGTGGTAATTTGGTAGAAACAGCAGTTGAGAACTATTTCTAGAAGCTTAGCACCGAAGAGGAAGAGATAGATGGTGGCAGCTTGAATAGTTGGCTGGGTCAAACAACAGAATTCAACAAAAAATTTATTAAGTGCTTAGTACACATAAGGTATTATTCTCTCAAGACGAGTATATCTCACTGAAAATGAAAGAATAAATCTTTTAAGATACAAAGTCCTACACATGTATACACATGCCTATGCAAGGGAAGGTATCAGAAATACTAAAGAAATTGGAGAGGATGATCAATATAGCAAATTATATTAGGCAAAAATAAAGTTTCTAACATTCTCAATTAATCAGGAATTAAACAAACCAAAAAAAAAAAAAGTTTCCCCACCATACCAAGAAAGCATACCTGTATGACTCCTCTGATGAATCGCTAAAAAATGATTATACTTAAACACTTTGCCACATTCTTTACAGCGAGCCTCAGAACCAGAGCGCTTTCTTCTTCCAGATATTCTCTTTGCTGAATACTGATCATCTTCATCCCCAACAAGTTTATAATCTTTAAGTTTAACAGATCTCTGAATCCTGCGTTTGCTGTAGCGACTCTGACTGCCTTGTACATCCTGGGACTTAGGATCACAGTTCTCATCTTCTTCTGCTGGCATTTCGACAGCATTTGACCCACAGGCACGCTCAGATTCTTCTATTTCTCTTATTGGATTCTGTTCATTTGTTATACTATTGCTTCCCTCTACTGTTTTTGCCATAGAGTTTTGTTTATTTTGAACAGAATTATTCTCTCTAAGCTGGATATCTTCAAGTGAAGCCATTTCCGGTTTTGCCACTTGCATATTTTTGACTTTCCTTGGTCTACCTCGTTTTCGCTTTGGAGGATCATCATTTTTCTTATTAGAAATAACAACTACTGGGGCTCCACCAGTGGCCAATGTGGTTGGATTTGTTGAGCTATGATTGCTTTGATAGTCAGTGTAAGCATTTACTAAGTCATACACTTTTAAAAATTGAGCAGTAGCCAATATTTGTTCTGTACTTTTTTCACTGGCATGAAGATATCCTGTATAGATGAATTCCAGCAATATACCAAAAGTGTCTGCTAACATACCTTCCAGCATATAAATTGACTGTCCTATTTCTCCTTCTTCTGCAAACATCATTGAGAAATACTCACTACTGGCAGCAAGTAAAGCTTTGTGGGCTCGGAAATGTACGTTTTCTACTATTAGAGTGATATCACAGAGAAAACCTCTTTTCCTTTGTTCCTCGAAATTAGCCAGAATGGTATCACTATGAGCCTCTGAATATACAATGAGCTTCTCAGAAGACACTGGAGTTTCTTCTGCCATTTTTGTTCTAAGCCCAAAAGGCGTAAACCTATAGAAGAAAAAAAGATACTTTAAAAATAAAACATAGGCTTTGGTAAATTTACTAGTGGGAAAAAAGTGAAATGGTCATATTTTCTAAGACAGCATGAAGCAAGACTATATAAAGATGCAAATACATGATTCTGTCATTGCTGAAGAATTCTCAGTGTAAAAATTCCTCCATTAGTACAGATTACAACTGGGTTTACATGGCCTAAATTTAATCTTGGAGACAGCTCAAAAATCATCTCTGGTTCATTTGGTGACAACCATAGAACCTTAGAATAGAGCTCATATCCAGGTCTCTATTGATGTAAATATGACTCCAGCTCCTATGCAACAGTTCAATGTAACAAAGTATGTAGAAAACAGGACAGACTTGATTTTTCCCCACACAGAAATGCAAAAACTCAAAGGAGTTCCTAAATAATAGATATAATTTTCTTTCAAAACCAGGTAGGTAATAGTAGATAAGACCTAGGAAATTGCCTGAAGCAGAAAGAGAAGTGAATAGCTCAGCATTATATGTGTAGTAAAAGTTAGGAGCCGTATCAGACCCCAATTGATCCAGGCTCTTAACTCAATACTTTCTTTGGTCTTAAGAATCAATACTGTGTGTGTATTTGCCTGGATCCAAGGCAGAAGAGTAGGCGATGTGGGTTAATTGACTTGCCCAGGGTCAAACAACTACTAGATCTGAACCTAGGATCTCCCATCTTTAGGCCTGGCTCTCAATTCTACTTGCATAAACCTAGCTGTCTCCAGACCTCAATTCTCTTTAACTCATCCGAATCAGTATAGCACAATGGATAGAACACTGGATTTGAAATCAAGACACTTGAGTTAAAATGTTTCTCAAGATTCTTAACCAGCAGCATTGTTACTGACAAATCATGAACTTCTTAGTTTCTTCATATGTAAAATGGGGATAACACTTAATAAAGTACCTACCTCATAAGGCTGTGAGGAAAGTGCTTTGTCAACTTAGGAGATGCAAGACTAAATATTTAAAAAAGCATTACTATTTCATTTTTAAAAGTCTTTGTTAAAAAAAAGGTCTATTTGTAAAGAACACCAAAAGTGAGAGGGTAGTGTTCTGTTCTAGTCCTGACTCTGCTATTAACTTTGCTGGGTAACTCTGGGTAAATCATTTAATCCTTGTGTTTCAGTTTCCTTAGAAGTAAAATTACAGAGGTGAAATAAGATGCCTCCAAGATCTTTTCTAGTTCTACCAATCATTGGATTAAGGGTTATATACTACGGTTCTTAATTTCCTAATTATAAGCATGCCAATCATTCCATTTGTAGAATAATTATCTGGTAGATATGGATAGGAGCTTAAAAGGTACTTTTTCAACAGCATACATTTCAACTTCGAAACAAAAGAAAAAAAAAATCCAAGATTTTTGGGTTTGTTTTAACTCCACCTAGGATATCATCAGAATAGGGACCTCCTGAAAAGATATTCTCTCTACTAATGCAGATACATACCTGCTCTTTGTGGAGTATAGTAAAATATTAAGAGCAGATGACTCTAAAGAACATCTAGTCCAAAGGTTCTTAACCTCTTTTTGTATCATGATTTCCTTTGGCAGTCTAATAGCACCTCAAAATATTTGCTAAATACATAAAATACATTGGATTACAAAGAAAGCTAATCATGGTGAAATACAGTTCTCAAAATATTTTTCAAAGTTTGGGGAACTCCCTTCCCCCGTTAGGAAAATAGTGCAATCCTATAATTTTATGGTTAAAAGTGACAAGGTGGAGTGGGAGGTCTTGGGTTCAAATGCTGTTTAGTGCCTGTATGATCTCACTTAAGCTCTCTCGGACTCAGTTGCTTCAAGTGTAAAACCAAAGGTCCTTCTTCCGTCCCTTTCGATTCTGGCTTTATGACCCCATGAAGGTATCTGAGGCCATGAGTCCCCTATGAATGGCAGTGATTGGTAATTTATAAAAATAATTAGGGATTTCCATTAATTAATTAGAAGATTCAGCAGAATGGGAGGGGGGAAGGGAGGAAGAAGGATCAGGCTGACGTCACCCGCGCTGGGCCCCGTTCACTGACAGCTTCGAAGCCCGAGGAGCAGGTGTAGATCTGCGGGAGGGACTCGGGGACCCGAAGGGGACGGAGGAAAAGGAGGTGGCTGGATTGAGCAGGTTACCTTGGCTGGGAAAGAGGGGCTCCTGCTGATCACCCGGACGAGGCCCGAGGCCGGGCCGGGGTGGGAGCCGTTGCCTCCCCGAAAAGGAGGAGGAGGAGGAGGGGAAAGCTCGTCCAGTCGGGGCCCGCCCCTCTCCGCCCCGCCCCGCGGCGGGGACCCTGGCCAAAGGGCAGCCAGGGCAGGCCCCGACCCCGGGGCACCCCTAGCGTAAAGCCCTGCACCTCCCCAGCAGCAACAGCCGGCTCAGCCGGCCCCAGAATCAGCGTTCCGGCTTCCTAACCCCGGAAGTAGCGATGCCCCGCTCCTACGAGTGAGCGTGCGTACGTCATGACGCATACAGCGCAATCACGTGACTAGCCTCCGCCCCTGCCCGCGCCTGCCCTGGTTCTGGTTTTAGTGACTGTATTTGGATTTGGGATGACTGAATCTGGAGTCGGAATCTCCCAGCTCTCTGGGCGCATTTGACCCTTCCTAAAGAGGATACCTCCTCTAGCTAGCTGCAATCTGAGACTCACGGACTTGGGGAGTGACCAGAGTCCTTACAGAGCATCAGGAACTTGGGAGTAGGGTGGCATTGGACTATGATTTCATTAATATGGCGCATCGAGGAAATTCCCTCTACCTGTGCAAGCAGATGGGCATCTTCTCTGTGATAGTCCTAAGCATGGAGAGTTTAAGTGACTCGGCCAAGATCGGGGTGGTGGGGAACGGGGAGGAGGGAAGGGATTTGAACCCAGGTTCAACACACGGTCAGTTCAATTCAATAAATAAGTATTAAGGGCCTAACGCATTAACTGAATCAACAGGGCACTCTGAAATAGAAATTCGAGACAGCATTTGTCAGGCAAGTCAAATTACTATTAAGTCCCTCTATTTCCTCTCAAACCCTGAAGGAGATAATCCAAGACCCTGTACCAAAGAGTCTGGAAATAGCCTTGCTTCCAGCCCAGTGGCCTCAGCTGCCATCTTGGGCAGGAGCAGTTGTAGAGAAGCAGAAAGGAAAGCTCTTGGTGCTGTCAAATGTTTCAGCATCAGAAACTGATGTGAAGAAGCATTAACAGCTATCCACCTCACTTGCAGCTGAAACTTTTGATATGTGTTGCCCCCCCCCCATGACAGTTTCTTGAAAGCTTGTAATATTTTTTGTATCCCAAATTCCTTAGCACATAGTAAATGCTATATACCCATTCCCTAGTTCTCCCTTCAGAGTGAAGCTCTGTATTTGGCAATTGCTGCTCAGAGATTATCTAACAAAGGAGAAACTCAGGTATTTTGTTCAGTAATGTCCAACTTTTTCTAAGATATTGGAGTAATTTGCCATTTCTTTCTCCAGTGTGTCACAGTTTAACAGATGAAGAACTGAGGCAAATAAGGGTTAAGTGACTTGTCTAGGGTCACACAGCTAGCCAATAAGTGTCTGAGGCCATATATTTGAACTCTGATTCCAGGCCAGATACTCTTATCCACTGTCACCTGGCTTTGGTTTTGGGAAAGTAATTGATTTATTCAAGCAACATAGTAAATCAGGGAGCTGATGAGATTCTTTTTTATTTGTTCATTCTTCCAGTCTATTTCCTCACTTTGGATCTTATGACTGGGCTCTGAGCACTTGTGTGAGAATCTCTAGGTTGTTACTGTTAATGATTTCTCAGGGTATCAACTATTGAATTTTTTCAGGATCTCAGGGACAGCTAATTCTTGGGGACCTGTAAGCTTTCAGAGTTCCTAAAGTAGTTTGATGCAAGGTAAAGCCTGATGTCTGCTCTCCTTGTCTAAGATTTATGAACTGTGTTTTGGATATGAGCCTTAGGGTTTGCACTGTTTGGAATTATTAGACTGCTACTGGATCTAGCCACTATATGTGGAAAGCCCATTTGGTTCAGAGCAACAGAATTGTAGGGCCTTCCTTTAGGTCTGGCATTCCTGATCTTGTTATTCTGCTTTAATTTAAGCCTCTCTGTGCTTATTTGGGACCCTTTTTCATACTAGTGAACAGTTTTTTTTTTTTTTTCTGTCCTAGAATGCTTCCCAAGGCATATTCTAGGACAGATGCAATTCCTACTGTTTACATATCTCTTTGTATCTTTTGTTGACCTGGGCTAGAAAAATGAATGAGATTTTTTTCTTTGATGTCTTGATTAGGTCTCAATCTTGTATGTTTTCTAGATTTGTTTAGATGTGTTCTGATAAGGAATTCAGCTATACTTCCTGTTACACTGCCATCTTGGCTCCACCCACATCATGCTTCTATTAATGTAGCTCAATTGAGAATGACAGTTTGTAGAATGGATAACCTGGCTGCAATTCCTTTCTCTGACACATTCTCACTTTATGACCCTGAGTAAGTCACTTAATCTTTCAATCAAGGACCTGCCGGCAGATGTTGAATAACTGGCTCTATAGGGGGGAAATATGCATAACACAACTTTTACAAGTTTACATATATTAATGGCATTTTCTTGGTCACTTACTTAAATCTAGACAATCAACAAAATAATAAGTCAAGCCCTGATTTGCTGAAGATGTAAATGTTCACACTGAAAATGTATCAATTTATTCTTCAGAGTGATTTGAACTGGCTCTAACAAACCCCTGTCAGTGTTCTGGGGAATTTTATAAGACTGTGAATTACAGAAACACTGCTGAATCATATTGACATCCCAGACCATTAAAACTCTTGGCTCCTTTTCCTATCTTTCCATATTTCTTCCATCTTATACCTGGCAATGGAATTTTTTGAAACCAAGTTTAAGGCTTTACATTTATCCTTATTACATTTCTTCTTGTAAGATTCAACTTACCATATTAGCTTCCTGAGATTTATATGGAACCTAATTCTGTCTTCCACCCATTAAGCTATGTTTCCCAGCTTCATGTCATCTGCTAACTTGATGAACATTTCGACTATTCCTTCATCCAAGTTGCTGATAAAAATATAAAGAGATTGATTAATGTTTGATTTGAATTGAACAAGGCTAAGACAGAGTCTTGGGATACTCCTTCCAGCAGAAAGAATAAAAGAAGAGTTGGGAGTTTCATCGCTGTAGAATGGGAATGCAATAATATTTTTAAAATTCTGTGAATGACAGAAGACATTTCTTTTTCAGACTCTAGGGAAAAAAGGGAATTGGGCTTGGTGTCAGTGGCCCTCCTCAGAGATAAGGATCTGATGGCAAGAAGTCTAATATCTGAGTCTCTTGGTCTTAGGACTTGGGGCTTGAGGCTCTGGCCTAGGATTCTTAAAGGGTCAGGTCCTTGAGAGATGTTTGAGGTCCTTGGCCTTAGCTGGGTCCAGGTTTTTGACTTGTCCCAGATCAATAGTTATAAAAAATTGCAGCATTGTTGTAGTGAATAGAGGTAGAATAACAGTAGACTGAAGGATAATCCTTATATATACTGCCTCAATTACTCTGATAATGGCTGACAAGAGCAGTACTGGCTCTTAGATACTCCTCAATACCTTTGGTGAGTTTTCATGAGGGTCTCTCATATAGAGTGTCTTCCTTAAAATAATACCTATTTTTAATTTTTCAAGGTGGAAAGGGAGGGAAGAACAACCCTGCTACATGAGATAGGTAGTCATGAGAGGGAGACAAATGGTAATAGAGATCATAAGGGGATATATTCCCTATCAAACACACATATTGCTCTTAGTTCCACAGGCAGACTAGTAGCTGATTTGGGACCCCTTCTCATTCTGGTACTTTCCTCTGTGTTGGACTGCTTCTCAAGGCATATTCTAGGAAAGATGCAGTCCTTAGTGTTCACAAACCTCTGTGCCTATCTCTTTGTGTTGAACTAGGTTGGAAAAATGACTCATAGGGATTTTTTTCTTTATCTTAATTAAGGCTCAATTTGGTATACTTTCTAGATCTGGATGAGGTCTGGTGGGAAATTCAGCTAACTTTCCTGCTACACTGCCATCTTGGTTCCACTCAGACCATGCTTCTTTTAAGGCCCCAAGCCACTTAGGGCTCAAACTTATATGGAGTTTTAGACAAAAATTTGGTGTGGCACTGAAAGGAAACTGCCCCACCATCTAAGGGCAATGGAGTAAACCAGAGGCATGTATTGTGAAAGCCATAACCCTTCAGAGTGCAGAATCAGATTAAAATGTAATTAGGAAATAAATAAAAACCCAATAAAATATAGATGTCAATTTGTGATTTTCTAAGTCAGCATGTGATTCACAAAGATCCTAATTAATGGTTTAGTGGTTCCATGTCTATTTGAGTTTGATACCACTGATCTAGACCATTGAAATAGGGTACTTTTACATAAATATATAATATTTTATAAGGTGTCCAATAAGGAATGAGGAATGAGGGACAGGGACCCAGGAAACAAATCCAAATGTGTCATAGAAAGGAACTGTCTGGTAAATAGAGCAATGCCCATTTTTCACATCAATTGGACTGTGGCATACATTCATCCTATAGGCAAGGGCTGCACCTGTCAAACTGTTTCCCTGGATCACAAATCTGTGCCATGTACTTCAGTGTTATTTAATTCTAGGCCTCTATTTTCAGGATGCGTGTAAGAGACAAATAATAGCTAAACTCTATGGGTCATACATTCAACTGCATGTCATAATCTGGACAATAGGCTCATAGATCTAGAATTGGAGACTACCTAGTCCATATTACAGATAAGGAAACTGAGGCAAAGAGTAATTTTATGATTTGCCTAAAGTCATGCAAATAGTACTAAGGTGGTATTTGAACTCAAGACCTTTGATCTATTTTTTTTTTTGCCCCTGTACCATATAGTATTAATATTCTTCATTTACTTAATTTTTCCCTGTGTAGATAGTTTGGCCAAAATTCTTTTAAATGATTATGAATCTTAATTCAGCTTAAATATTCCAGAGCTTGAGGCATTCAGCATAATGTTATCTAAAGTACTTCATCATCAATAGCGAATTCTCCTCCTTAGATTTTGGGCTAGATATCCTCCATGATAGTGATGAATGCCTTTGGCAAGCATACATTTACCAGTTGTATGCTTCATTTGATCATTCTAATCAGGACTTTTGAACAAAATTACTTCTGTTCTACATCTTTCTAGAAATCTTGAATGATGATTTTGATGTATACATGGGAAACTTCTTGTGGCAGAAAATCTTTTAAGGTAGCATTTGGTTCTCTTGAATCAGATACTTTTTTTTATGGTGAACAAACAATAAACTTTGTGGGATTTTGTTTCCTCCGCACCTTCTATTTTATGGCAATTGTGACAGGGAAGAAAGTACTTTGTAAATTTTACAGCAGGATACAAATATAAATTGTTATTATTATGAGAGTACAAAGGCTGTTAGTGGGTTTATTTGAAAGGAGCAAAGATTACAAGCTCAGGTAGATCAATTTATTGTTGGTCAGTTAAGAAATGGTGGCCCAAAAGGTAAAGGACCTAATAGCATGGTAAAGGATCTATTCATTTTGTAAGGGGGGAAAAAGGGTTTTTTTGGGTTCAATATATTAAAAGATGGTCGCCAGAGGATTGAACTATTATCAATCCTCAATTAAGAATAATCTCAAGTCAAAATTGACTTTTATGGAAGTTTATTTACAATTAAGAAGAGAGAGAGGAAATAAAGAAATAAGAATCTAATCCAGTAGGTAATTTAATATGATCCTCTAATTAATCCAGGTAGATCTAATTAACCCTCAGCTGAGAGTCAGAGGGCCAGAGGCCTGGAGGTGAATGAAGCAAAAATTCATTCACCAAGTCTATTAAAAGAAGTTTCTTAAGAGAAGTTCAGGAAGATTCAGTCTTTAAATTCACCACGTGGAATTCAAAAGAAGATATTTAAAGTAGTCTCATCAAGGCATTCCAGCCAACACTCCTCCACAGACCAGAAGAGCTCCTTCATCAGCCGCACTCTTCACCAGAAGCTTCCAGCTGAGGACCTTCTCCTTTTAAAGGGGTCACTTATACATCACTTCCTGTACCTCCCTCCTAATTTGCATGTCCATTCACAACAGATGCTCCTTATAGAATGCCTAGGGGGCAGTCAGTCAATTCTGATTCATCACTCACTCTAGCACACATGGGTTAGGACCTCCCAGAATTTGGAGGTGCTCTCAACCTTTGGTGATTAAATCTAAAGATGGGCAGTGTAGACTTAATCTAATCACAATTTCCAATGCTTCAAATGTGGAAGTCACAGATTAATTTTCCTAAAAGTATACCAGTCAAGATGAGGAGAGAATTTGGGACAATAAGATGAGGAAGCAGCAGGATCAGGGAGGATTTTTAGGAGAGGAAAATCTTTAAAATCTTAGCTGGCAAAGGGGAAGAAGCCAGGAAAGAGGAAAAGAAAAATGATGCCATAAGAAGGGATGGAGATTGATGTCCTAAGTCCCTTTCTTTAAGATGTAGCTTGGGGGAGGGTAGGTAGGTGACTCAGTGGATGGAGAACCAAGCTGGAGATGGAAAGTCCTGGAGTTCAAATCCAGCCTCAGATACTTCCTAGCTGTGTGACCCTTGATAAGTCACTTAACCCTCATTGCGTTGTCCTTACTACTTCTTCTACCTTGGAATCAATTCATAATATTAATTCTAAGATGAAGGTAAGGGTTAAAAAAAGATGTAGCTCGGCACTATCTTCAGGATTCTGCCAATAGAGGTACAAGAGAAAAACGCTGGAGTAATTAATGTACATATGATCAACAGGGGATGGCCAGGTAATATGCATGTGGGTATATGATCAGCATGTGGTATATATGAGTCACACAGTGTCCCTATGATATAAACATCCTCAGGCAAATTGATGGATTTCTAAATGTAGACCTCATTCTCTCCAGAAGAGAATCTGTTTCTGTATCCAGCCATTTCTGTAAGGCAGAGAAACTAGGGTAGCTGGAGTGCTAGATCCTTACCCCTTTTCCAATTTCCTTAAGATTTAGAAAAGGTAGTGATAGAGGGTGAGGTACACATAGGCAGCATCTGTGGCTGTCCCCTGAGGTCCAAGCCTCAAATCCCCGGACTGCCAGCCTGGATATCAGGATAAGACCAATGCCAATTATAAAAGAGGAGCTATTGGTGACTGGTGATTGATGCCTGCCCAGTGTGAATGACGAGGAGAAAGGCATGTGCTCTTTCAGGTTGATCAGGGATCCAAATTGATGTTGCAGGAATCTATGTGTGCAAAATTAACTGTGAAGGTTGTTAGTTTTCCCAAGTGGTCACGATTTGTGTGGGAAGAGGTAATGAGGATTGTTGAGTGCCCAGTTTGTGCCTGAATGGTTGAAGTGGTAAAGTCCTGGAATCCCTGTGGATGGGCAAGACTCCATGTGTGGTTGAGGAGGCATATGGCAGTAGGTTCCTATGTGATGCAAGGGGCTTCAGATGGTTGTGCCTGGGATCAATTCCCATTTAGAAGTGTGGGAGGTGATAGAAATGGATGCTTTGTAGTGAATCAATGAATGGACTAGTTCTCAGCTTTTGTACTGGGATCTTGGGTCATGGCAGCAGATTGGCAAGACTCCTCTATGTAGCTAGAAAAATCTTAAGTGGGGTGAATTACCCCATAGAACCCCAAGAGAGGGACAGTTAAGAGCAATTAAGAATGTGGGTATATAAGGAGCACCCCAAGCTGAGTGACTTTCACTCTTTCCTTGGACAGGGTGCTGGCTGGATGAGGGAAGTGGGATAATTATTATCACTACTGCTTTCTGAGGCCTAGCATAACTCTGACCAGCAGAGCTTGGTGGAATTCAGCTTTTTTTGATTATAAGACTGTCACACTGATCCTGATTTTATTACTGCTAAAATCAACTAGCAGCAATTTCATCCTGAACTTCAATATCTTCAGATCTCCAATCAGGATCATCTTTAAACCATCTTGTTTTAGTATTTAGTTTATATAGGGAATTAGATTAGCTTGTGAGGAAGTAAGGGAAACAAGATCCTGGTGTGGGGCTTCTGCCCCATTAGGAGAGAAGTCATCCTGTCAGCAACTAGGAGCTTTAGACAGATTTGGCCTTATCCTATTTCCTATTATTACCTATCAACCCTTTCCCTTCAAGATCATTAAATCCTTGTTTTAACTAAGGCAGTTGGTGGGAGACCTCCTGAGATAAACTATATTGGCCTAATACACACATTACCAAAGCCATCCTCCATCTTGCCAGCCTCTAGGACAGCTGAGATCTTGAAAGATAGGAATCAGCTTTGAAGACATCCTGAGCCAATTTCTCATTCTTGTTTAGGGGATAAACCTCAAACAGCGAAAGTCATCAATTTCCTGTGAAGTGATTCCCTTTTAATATCAAGTTCAGTCCTGGAAAGCTTCAGAAAAGCAGCCATTACTGGTCAAAAATCATTTCAGTTAGATCAACTCCCAGAGTCCTAAACTGCCAAAGGGAGGGGGAGTTGGAGTTCTATCTTCCAGCTTCCCATCTCCCATCTGAGGCTTGAGTTTCCAGCCGGGGCTCTGGGCCTGCAAACTGCATTCTTACACCTGGCACTTAGTAGATCTTTGATAAATGCTTATTGCTTAATTGGTTACTCTGCTATAGGTAGTAAAGTCTTTGATTATTGAAGATAAGTTGATAATTGTTCTAATTGTCCCCTATATAGAGATTATCCTTGTTGTAGTTGATATTTCCAGTATCAGAATTGAGGAATTTTAGTGGTTGCAGTTTGGACTTTGTGGTATGTTCAGAAGGCAAATGAGTCTATAGGTACCTTTTAGTTATTAAGAAAAGAGCTAACTTGGGGTTGTAGGCAGAATTCAGCAGTCAGACACTTCTGTTATTCTCTTGAAAGAGTGTTGACCAGCCTGCAGGCCCTTTATTTTGGGGGCCTATGTCTAACTCTGGCCATAGGTCTCTAATTGCTATTAAAACTATTGGAATCATAGAGATGAATGCCCTAAGATAATTCAGTCAACTTCCCTCATCTTACTAATGAGGAAACTGAAGCCTAGATACATTAAATGTTTTGCCTTGTGTCTTAACAACCAGAATCTGAGGTATGTAGTCTTTTTTTTTTTAAACCTTAACCTAATTTCTTCAGGTTTTAGATTTTTCCTGCTTTAGTCATACAAATGAAGAACTAATACTTCAGATTTCATCAGTTTTTTTAAAAATTAAGGTATGATTAAAAAAACCTTTCTATTTTGTTATAGGAAAAGCTAAATTAAAATGTGTAGTTATTATTATTAGAGTTAGTTATTTCCAAATTCCTCCTAACCTGTCTCTTTTTATTAAACAACTGTTTTCCCATAACTTAGGGTTCTCTGTGTGTCTCATCTCAGTGTCGGGCTTTGCCTGCACTGGGCTTGGGTGGCCTTTCCAAAACCAGGGTACTCTTCTGTTACTGGCCTAAATAAATATCTTCTATCCCATCCCCCAAACCCACCTAGTTATTTCAGTTGGCAAAGCCAGAGGGTTTGGACCTTAATTAGTTTTGGGTAAGGCTAAAAATCCTTGCTTTTCAAGCTTAAGTGACAGTGAGTCTCATAGACAGTTGGGAGGAGGAACTGAAAGCCTGATAGAACTTAGAGAACTGTCTGTCAAGAGAACATTTTGGTGCTGGAGAGGCAGCTGTCCAAGTGCTGAAGTTCATCAGTCAGCCTGATTGACACCTGTCTGTTAAAGGGTATCACTTCTGTCCACTACCTAGAGTGCCGAAACTAAGTAAAATCTTTGGTTGAGGTTTTGTTTTTGTTTTTGTTTTTTTTTCCCAAAGTGGCAGCTAATTTTACCCAACCAATTTTCTATACTATTTTATTTCCTCATTATTCCTGTATGACTTTCATCATGTTATAGGGAATAATGGAAACACTATATGCTGGTCTAATGTTTATACCTCATTTATTTATAAGTGTAATTCCTGCCTTATGCTTTGTATTGTTGGATTGTGAAGTGTTAAACCCATTTATGAAATTAACAATGCAGCATGTTTGCTCTTATCTACTGGTTCTGTTCATGGGTTTTGCTATTGTATACAAGTACAGATGGATTGTTATTGTAATTCTAGGTAAAATCAAGAGTATGGTAATATTCAGAGATTTGGAGATGAAACAAATGATGGTGTTAACGCAAGCAAAGTTAGAAATGATGGGGAAATGTTTTAATGAAAATCTGGTGAATAATAATAATGGTAATGGTAAAAATATTGGTTTTGATTGTAAGAATGTTGGTATGCTTGGGTTAAAAATGCAGAGGGAAAGATGTAAAAACCTAAAACTCCCAATAGACTGGAAAGGAAAACAGAGGCACTTGACAAAAATCCTGCTTCCTTGCTTCCTTTAAGAGATATACCTTTCATTTCAACAGAATATGGGGTGTTGCATCTGAAGTCTCACAAGCAGTTCTCTGTGGTGGAGTTAGATGCAATTAAGTGTAGAACACCAAGATTTTTTTATGAACCAAATAAGGTGATTGGACAGTTCCAGAGAGCTGTAAGAATCTACAATCCTGACTATGCAGATTTCTTCTTGATTAAGGAAGAATTACTTACAGAAAGAGAGAGGCAACAGTTCATAGAACAGACAGGAAATAATCCTCCTTTGACACCATGGCCTGAAAACTATGAGGAGTTAGATTTAAATTCAGTGCCAAATTACAGAAATGTAAAACAGGCAAGGGAATCCATCATTAAGGTGATAGAAACTCTAGATGACCAGATACATGGTCAAGGTTTGAGAAAGTATAACAGAATATTGATGAGACACCAGCAAGTTTTTTAGACCAGTTGACAGAGACATTGAAGGACATTGTGCAGAGACTGAAGGACTTGTAGCTAATAAGCAGATAAAGATTTTAAAGGAAATTTTCAATGAAGAGGATCAAGTGATTGAAGGACTAATGTTTCTATCAATTTAGGTAATGTAATATAGCAACATAGCATATTTTCATAATACATTCAATAGTATATATTACTGTCATGGATTTTGGAGTAGAAGAGAGTTCTTCAAACAAGATAAGAAGATGGAAAATCTGAAGTTTTTGTAGGTATATTGCATGCAAAAGTAATATAACATAACATAACATAACATAGCATAGCATAAATAGTAACACAACATAGCATATACATAAAACATAAACATAGTTGGGATACATAGATTCAAGTAGTGAACAATGAATAGTTAGTTACTAACAATGTTATAATTAGTTATAAAATAGTTTCTAACAATAAATAGTTACTTAGTATAAGATTTAGTTATATATGAGTGTCCATGTAGGTAAATGGATACTGTTTAGATTATAGATAGCTTAGAATAGTAATAGTATAGGTAGATAGGGTTATATTTAGGAGATTTCATTAAGATAGGGTTGTAGTTAGATTAGAGTTTAGGGTTGATAAGTTAAGGTAGAGTACTGAAATACATTACAAATATATCGTAACATACATAACAACATGCATTACATATTACACATCACACAAATATGTAAAGAGATATGTAAATACATGTAAATAGTGTGTATTATAGTTAGGGTTGAAAATTGGATTATACTGTATGTATACGTACATGTACACATACACATATTCACATACATGTATATATGGAACATGTATGTAAACGTTGGGTATGTATATATATATACCATGCATGTATATATTGTATGTATGGTGTGCATATATGTAAAATTATGTATGTAGTTATATATATAATATATATAGTTCTGTGTAAAAGTTTAGTTTTGTGAAATAAGAATAAAGTTTTAATTTAGAATAAGATTGTGTTGAATTTTCATCTACTTTTCAATGTATTTTGCATAAGTAAGTTTGATGGATTGGTTTAATTTTTTTTGTAAAAGCTTATGCAATGTTGTGTTTATTGTACTTTATCAAATTTTTAAAAGTTTTCTATTTATGCATTACAATAGTAATAGAATTTTTCTATATTAGTTTATAAGAGTAGTATTTTTATGATTTTAATGTTTTACAGGAAGTTTTGTATTAGTATCTCTATTTTGATGTTTTTTGCTTATTTTGTTTTTGCATATGTTTGCTTTGTATTTTGAACTTTGTAACTCTTCAATGTGTAATTTTTCCCTTTTCCTTTCCTTTGTTAAATCCCTAGAGCAGTGATTCCCAAAGTGGGCGCCACTGCCCCCTGGTGATTGGGGGGTTCGTGGTGATGGCCACAGGTGCATTTGGGTGCAGTGAATAACTGTAAGGGGGTGGTGATAGTATGTGACAGGGGGCACTAAGTAATATTTTTTCTGGAAAGGGGATGCTAGGCCAAAAAAGTTTGGGAACCACTGCCCTAGAGTAAGGTAGTATTAGATAGGGTAAAGTAAGTGAGTGTGGACTGTTTATTATTTTGGGAAAGATTTTAGTTTAGGTAGGATATAAGTTTGTTGGTGCAAAAATGCCAAAATAGTGTTTTCAACACTATTTTGGCTTTGTGCAAAGGGGGGGGGAACTATTATAGGAAAAGCTAAATTAGGATGTGTAAGTCTTCATGCAGATGGACAGCAAAGGCCAAGGTTCTGGAATCCTGAGAAGTGCTGTTGGAGTAAGACAGTAGGGCCTAGGGAGTAGTTCTCTTCCCTCTGGGTGGACCAGAGAAGATTAGCTATTTCTCTATGGTTATTTACTGCCTGATCTTCCCATTCTTCCTACTGCTTAGATTATCCTGCTTCCCTGGGGGCTGTTTTGACATCTGTGCTGTTCCTGTGCTGATCTGGTGACAACTGACAGCTTAGCGTAAGACCTGTCCTAAGATCCTTGGATCTTGGGTCATCTTTAGGCCTTGTCAGACTTTTACACATACCATTTCCTTAGATCATCCAAAGGGATTTAGTGGTAGCTTAGTATAGTATAGTATCGGAATTATATAGATAGTATAGGAACAGAGTAGGGAAATTCTCAGAAGCAATCTCTGAAGAGATTTTTATATTTGGGGAGGTATAGGTAGTTATTATTATTAGATTTAGTTATATCCAAATTCTTCCTAACCTGCCCCTTTTTATTAAACAACTGTTTTCCTATAACTTAGGGTTCTGTGTGTGTGTCTCATCTCAGTGTCTGGCTTTGCCTGCACTGGGCTTGGGTGGCCTTCCCCAAACCAGGGTACTCTTCTATCACTGGCCTAAATAAACATCTATCCCATCCCCCAAACCCACCTTGTTATTTCAATCTTAGTAACAACTCTAAGACAGAAGAGTAAGGGCTAAGCAAACAGGGTTAAGTTAAGTAACTTGCTCAGGGTCACAGCTAGGAAGTATCTGAGGCCACATTTGCACTCAAGTCTTCCTGACTCCAGGCCTGGCACTCTTTATCTAATGTACTACCTAACTGCCCCAAGGTACAAACTTTGTGTCAACTTTTAATTATTAACATTACATAAAATGTGCTTTAAAATATACATCATGGGACAGCTGCGTCACTCAGTGGATTGAGAGCCAGGCCTAGAGATGGGAGGTCCTGGGTTCAAATCTGACCTCAGACACTTCATAGCTGTGTGACCCTGGGCAAGTCAGTTAACCCCCATTGCCTAGCTCTTACCATTCTTTTGCCTTAGAATCAGTATTGATTCTAAGACAGAAGGTAAGGGTTTAAATATATATATATATATATATATATATATATATATATATATATGCATATACATATATATACACATCAGAAATAAGAAAATAGGCAGTCAAATATATTATAAAACAACAGCAACCCACATTTACTCGCATGCAGGTTAAGTTAGGGAAAGTTTTTGATAACATTATGTTCATTCTGATTACAAAACAATCACATAGATTGAGAATACATCTAACATGCCTATTTTGCATCTATATTATTTTTATGTTTGCAGTTGTCCAACATATTTAATGAGTATCTTTTTCTAATGATCAAAAAGGCTATTTAGTTTCTTAGTTAACCTACTTTAAAGAACAAAAACTAACAAAGCAAAGAAACATGGTTACTTTTAATAGCATTCTAAAGCATATCTTGGCAAACAAGATTATATGACTATTTTTTTGTTAAAAAACCAAAAGTCTGCTAAAAAGAGATGTTTCCTTTGATTAAAATCCTATACTTAGAAAGATATTCCTTTCTGATGGACAGAGGCACCTGACAGATGTTATGTCAGAATATTCTATCAGGCCATCCAGAAGGAAACTTGAAAAATTGAGAACAGAGAGTGTAGTAACTTTTGATTTTTTTTCCTTTCCCAGACTGGAGATTTTTCCATAGGTGGATAATCTAACCATTTGTCACTAAATTAACCAGTGACAGGGTTCACGTTTTTAAGAGAAAAAAAGGTCTGTAATTTATGATCAAAGTCAATGGCTCTAAATTGAGGTTCCTTGTATTTTCTGGTCATCTTGGAACCCAAGTAGCTGATGAGTTCACATCTTTCTATGAATTGCTCCAGCTTCTTCTTATATTTTTTCCGTGAATATTCAGAACCTTTAGGATTAAATGCTGTAAGGAAGTAAACAAAACCATAAGTCTCTTCTGAGAAGCTGATGACGTAAGAGACTGAAGAGAAGAGAGAACTTCATGTTTGAGATGTGAGGATATATAATTCATTTCAAATACAAACAATCCTTAGATTTCCACTATTTTTTAGATTATCAAAGTCCTGGGGGCCCTTTCCTCCATCCCCATTTGCATGAAAAATTGAGAGTTGACTATATATTATAGTTTTCCTTATTAGATAAAAAATCAGCAATACTTATGATAGTGGTTTAAACTAAATCTGCCTTCTAATAATAACAATAATGATAGCTGATATTTATGCAGTGTTTTATGGTTTGCAAAGACACCATGCATATTATCTCATTTGCTTAATTCATGATACTTTGTGAATTTGATTGTACTGTAGTATTATCTCTGTGTTTTAAATGAGAAATTGAGGTGCAGAGAGTTAAAGTAACTTTCCAGTTCTACAAACTCTCCTGACTTTAGGTCAATGGTTCTTTCTCTAAAGAATATTTTTCTCTTTCTGGTTCATCAGATGAGGTTGATCTGGTCCACAGAGGCAGCTGGTAGCCCAGGATCAAGTTCTGAGTTTGGAGTCAGGAAGGCCTGAGCTTGAATATGGCTTCAGAAACTTTGTAACCTTAAACAAGTGCCTTAACTTCTGTTTGCCTCAGTTTCTTCAACTGTAAAAACGGGGATAACAATAGCACCCACCATCTCAATGGATTGTTGTAAAGATCAAATGCAATATTGTAAAAAGTACTTAGCACAAAGCCTGATGCTATATAAATGTTTATTCCTCCCTTCCCCTCCCTCACCAATCATGATACTTCTATAATGACTCTTCCCCAAACAAAACAAAAAAGTGATTAGGCATTTCTCCTGTTGAGGCAACTATTTGTTGACTTGATAACAATGGTAAAGAAGTTTGTAGTCTTTCTATGGCATGTATTCAAGGCATAATAATAACTTTCCAAGATTTGTCTAAAAGGATGATTGCTACTCTACTTTTGGTGATTCAAATGGAAAAACAATTGATACCATCAAAAGAACCTAGAAAGTACCAAGGAATTGGTGCAGTGTAAGAAATTAAAGACCCTGAGAGGACATGGGTATTATTTTCATCACTATTATTCACTAAAGACAAGGGATGGAGGAAAGAAAAGCTGACTTGGTTGGGGAATATCTGGTTAATGATATGGTATTTGAAAATAGAATTTGGATATTTGAACCATAGTTTAAAACATGAATGATACATAGTAGCTAGGGATAGAGAAGACCTACTAAATGCCATTAAGAAAACATTTGTTTCATATTTTCAAATCTAACTAAAATTGCTTTAGATTAAAAAGGACAGGGGAAGGAGAAAACTACCTACGTATATAGCTTAGTGGATACATTAAGTTAGATACTATGTAGGAAGATATTCTCACTTAGGAAGAATTACTATTGAGACTTTCAGAAAGCACCCAAAGAGAAACAGCTTGCCATTTAAAATTTGCCTTCAGGATGATTTCATCCTTCAAAAGTTGGAGGAGGGGCAGCTGGGTGGCTCAGTGGATTGAGAGTCAGACCCAGAGATGGGAGGTCCTGGGTTCAAATATGACCTCAGACACTTCCTAGTTGGGTGACCCTGGGCAAGTCACTTAACTCCCATTGCCTTGCCCTTACTACTCTTCTGCCTTGGAACCAATATACAGTATTGATTCTAAGATGGAAGGCATGGGTTTAAGAAAAATTTTCTTTAGGGGCAGCTGGGTAGCTCAGTGGATTGAGAGTCAGACCCAGAGATGGGAGGTCCTGGGTTCAAATCTGGCCTCAGACACTTCCCAGCTGTATGACCCAGGGCAAGTCACTTGACCCCCATTGCGTATCCTTACCACTCTCCTGCCTTGGAACCAATACAGAGAATTGACTCCAAGATGGAAGGTAAGGGTTTAAAAAAAAAGTTGGAGGAACCAATAACGGGAATTTCTATTTTGGATTTGATTCTCACCATACAGAGAAGAAGTGGTTGTTGGGGTGGAAATTATACAAACCCTTAGGGGAAGTGACTCCTTCCCCTCTTAGAATTTGTGATAGAGAAGGAGAAGAAGGCTAGGTACAGTTTAACATGCAATCTAGGTCTTAGGAGAAAATATTTCAAAAGGTACAGGAAGTATAGGCAGGATTTATTGAACTAAAATTCTTCATTCATGATGAAAAATGCTATCTACCTTCAGAGAAGGAGCTGATGGGGGTTTGAATTCAGATTGAATTTTTTTCTTCACTTTATTACCTTCATGGGTTCTTTTCATGGGTTCTTTTCTCACAATATGATGAAAACAGAAATATATTTTGTATGATAGCACATGCATAACTAATATCAAATTGTTTACCCTCTTGGGAGGGAAGGAGGGAGAGAATTTGGAACTCAAAATATTAGAAAAGCAATGCCAAAAATTGTTTTTCACATGTAATTGGGAAAAATAAAACATTGCTAAAGAAAAAAAGTCACCTTCATGAGCAGGCAGAGATGACATCCTTATCATATTTACTAATGGCACCAAGGGAGGAGGAAAGCTAATAAAGTGACTGTGGTAGAGTGAACAAAACTAAAACTACACTCCAGTGCTTTTCATGATGTTCAGTCTCTGTAGCAACATGCTCCCTTCTTATTGTATATATGGTTTTGCTTCTCAGAATTTTGTAATTGTAAGTGCTATTCTTCTAATTCTTGGGAATGTAAATGAATCAATATTGCTTGCTAGAGATAACTATAAATACTTATTTTTAGACATAGTCATGTTGATAATTTGTTAGCAATGGGTATTGATGGTTTATTTCTTATCTCCAATGGAATCTGAGTTAGTACTTATATGTAAAATACCTAGGGGGAAAATCTAGAAGAACAACCCAAGTATAGTCAGAGGCTGTAAAATAGGAAGATTGATGCTTCTATCCATTGGCTTGTAGCTTGTGTTGATTTTTTCTTGTTTGTTCTTTTTTATCCCTAAAATCAGCAAAAAAGATCTTTCTCCCAGTGATAACTTCATAAAGGGTTCCTTTGAACCCTAATGGCCCAATAGCACCTTGTATCATAGATAAGATCCTCTAAATCCCTATTGTTAGCTAACCTTGGGTAAATTAGGAGATATTCCCAAATACTTTACTTTCATCCTGTTCAACCAGGGTCTATACTTAAAGACCACAAAGCATAGAACTGGAAGTAGAAGAAGAAAATAATTTATTTCCTACCAATTGCCATCCTAGAACCTCTGAAAAGGAAGGTGCAGCTATGGAACACAGCAGAAATGGGGGTTTTCTTATTTTAAAAAATAAAATGGGAAATTTGGGAAGCCAATTTTGCAGCTACCATACCACATCAAACTGGTGTGTCAATTGTGTCAATCTAGATGCAGAATCAGAGGCTTATAAACATCCCACCCCTTCCATCTCCAGATGTGTATAAATATATATAAAAATAAATAGTAAATCTCTTTTGGACAAGTAAGCCTTATGTGTAGGTTTCCTTTCTCTCTCTCTATTTTAGACATAGGGTTGCCAAATAATTACTCATTTGGGGGAACTTACTGCCAAATAAGGAACTGAAATGGACAAGAGAAAGTGATCAACTAATCATTAGTAAAATTTTTAAAACTCAGCCCTTATTCCAATTGCTGGAATAAGTGGCTCTGATTTAATGACAAGGTTAGAAGCCCAAATGCTATTTATTGACAGGCTGTATGGAACACTGGGCTAAACCTAACAAGATGATATTTAATGGGGATAAACATAATGTCTTATGCTTGGATTTAAGAAATCAACGTTAAAAGTACAAGATGGGGAAGCATGATTAGAGAGAAGTTTGTCTAAAAAAAGATCTGAGGATTTTAGTGGACCACAAAATTGAAAGTAGAATAAGATTTGGTTACTGATTTTATATAAAAGTTGAGGGAGAGAAGGAAAGAGGGAGGGAATAAACATTTCTAGAGTGCTTACTATGTGCCTGGTACTGTGCTAAGCACTTTTTACAAATATTACCTCATTGGATCCTCACAACAATCCTGTTAGTGGGGCATTGCTATTATTCTTCTTTATTTTATAGTTAAGAAAACTAAGGTAAACAGAGGTTAAATGACTTGACCAGGGTCATATAGCTGGTAAGTGTTTAAGGTTGGATTTGAATTTAGGTCTTCCTCATCCTAGACCCAGTGTTCTATCCCCTGGGCCACCTAGCTGTCTCAGATAATTGCAAAAGATAGTAAGTACAATTTAAAAATCCATGGCCATCAAATCAGAAAATCCAGGTTCCTGTTCCAGATTTTTACCTTGCTAGTTTTATGTGCATGACAACTGTCTTCATAAATATGAAGGTCTATTATATGGAAGGAGTTTTAATCTTTTTGCTCCCAGAAGGTCCAAAACCAGAACTAGAAGCAATAGGTGGAAACAGCAAAAACGGTAAATTTAGGCTTGAGAAATAATTTAAGAATCTCCAAGTGGCATGGGCTGCTATAGGAAGCAGGGAGTTCCTCTTTTTTTAGGATCTTCAAGCTGAGCCTGCTGGCATAGTGGATAGAGTTCTGGATCTGGAGTCATTTTTAGTTGTGTGACTGAAAACAACTCAATAGTCACTGGACCACTGCTTACTGGGGATGTTATGGGGAGTGTGTGGGGAGAATGCTTTATCAAGGAGAAATTGGATTAGATGGCCATCTCTAAAACTTTACACTTCTAGGCATCTTATATACCCCACTACATATTAAGGTTGGGGGATTTATTTCCTTATAAGCTTCAACACCATTGCTTACCTTTTAGATGAAATGCTACGTAGAGTAAAGCAGATCTCTTTACACTTTGGAAGGGAAACTTGGGCTTTAAGCAGCCTACTTCATTCATGGCTTTAATCAGAGAAGTTGCTGCACCCTGTAAAAAGAAAGTAGTTTAAGAGATGGCTATGTTGCTGAGTCGTTGAAGATGGTTTTTTAAAATTATTCTTACAGTTAAAGGATAGGAAATGCCTATTTTCTACTACATTAAATAACATTTGCAGAGTATATGAGTCATTATTAGGAAGATAATAAGTTATCATGACAGAGATATAAAACATGTTTAATTAAGTATTGGCCTGGTGTAGGGGATGGAGAGCTGGCTGTAGAGACATGAAAATCTGAATTCATGTCTCTTCTCTAACAAATACTTTTTGTGTGACCCTGAACAAGTCATTTAACCTCTGAGTCCTCTAGGCAACTCTCTAAGACTCTAAATTGCAGAGAAGGTATTTACACTGATAGAGGGCAATTCATCATCTTGATGTTCTCTATATTAATGAAATTGCAGATCCAGTCATTATTCCTATGTAAGCATTTTAATTTTTAAATGGATCTGCAATTTTATTGGTGGAAGGAGCTGCTTTTGGAAAACTTCTAATAATACTAAAGATGGCAGCTTTCTTGAAATTTTTATTTTTATTCATTTTTAAAAATTTAATTTTATTTTAAATTCTGAATTTTCTTCCACCCTTCTTGTGCTTTCCTGCCCATTAAGAAGGTAAGAATTATATGAGCACAACTACAGGAGAAGGAGAAGGAGAAGGAGAAGGAGAAGGAGAAGGAGAAGGAGAAGGAGAAGGAGAAGGAGAAGGAGAAGGAGAAGGAGAAGGAGAAGGAGAAGGAGAAGGAGAAGGAGAAGGAGAAGGAGAAGGAGAAGGAGAAGGAGAAGGAGAAGGAGAAGGAGAAGGAGAAGGAGAAGGAGAAGGAGAAGGAGAAGGAGANAGAAGGAGAAGAAGAAGAAGAAGAAGAAGAAGAAGAAGAAGAAGAAGAAGAAGAAGAAGAAGAAGAAGAAGAAGAAGAAGAAGAAGAAGAAGAAGACGACGACGACGACGACGACGACGACGACGACGACGACGACGACAATAACCATGAAAATTACTATGCTGAGAGGGAAGATCTACAAACTCAGAAGACGACTTAGTCAACAGCTTTATCTAAGGCTTTAAAAATTATGATTCGATCGTAAGCCAAAAAAAGATTTCTAGAAGAGCTCAAAAAGAATTTTAAAAATTAAATGAGAGGTAGGGGAAAATTGGGAAAAGAAATGATAGTGATATAAAAAGAAACTAATGAAAAATTACTGAAGAGCTTGGTAAAGGAGGTACCACAAAAAAAAAAGAAAATAACACCTTAGAAATCAGAATAGGCCAAATTGTAAAATGAGACATAAAATCCACTGAATAAAAGAACTCCTTAAAAAATGGAATTGGCCATATGGAAAAAGATATGCAAAAATTCACTAAAGAGAAAAAGCTCCTTTAAAAATAGAATTTGGCATGAGGAAACTAATGATTATATGAGACATCTAGAAGCAACAAAGGAAAATCAAAAGAATGAAGAAATAGGAAATATCAAATATTGCCTTGGAAAAACAACAGTGGGACATAGTGCACCAGGCTTGGATTCAGAGGGAATTGGGTTTAAATCTGGCCTCAGATACTTCCCTAACTGTGTGACTTGGGCAATTGCCTACCCCTTGCTGCTCTTCCATCTTAGAACTGATACTAACACAGAAAGTAAGGATTTGAAAAAGAAAAACAACTGACTTGGAAAATAGATTGAGGAGAGATAATTTAAGACTTATTGGATTACCTGTTTAAAAAATAAACCATAGATCATCTTTCAAGAAATTATCAGGGAAAACTTTTCTGATATTCTGGAAGCAGAGAGTAAAATAGATATGGAAAGAATCCACCAATCACTTCCTGAAAAAGATACCTAAATGAAAATCCCCAGGATTACTATTGTGAAATTTTAGAGTTTCCAGGTCAAGGAAAATATATTGCAACCAGCCAGAAAGAAACAATTCAAATATCATGGAATCACAGTCCAGATAACACAAGATTTAGAAGCTTCTACATTAAAAGATCAGAGTGCTTTGAATATGATATTCTGGAGAGCAAAGAAGCTAACATCACATTTGAGAATCACCTGCTCAGCAAAACTGAATATGATTCTTTATGGGGGAAAATGGCTATTCAATGAAAGAGAAGACTTGCAAGCATTTCCTGATGAAAAGACTAGAGCTTAGTAGTGAAATTTGGCTTTCAAATATGACTCAAGGGAAACAAAACAAAAAAAAGTAAAGAGAAATCATAAGGAGTTTAATGAAGTTAACCTTTTTACATTCCTGTATGTACTTTATCCATACAGGATTTTTATAGGGCAGTTAGAAGGGATATAGAGGGCATAGATGTGAGTTGAATATGATGGGATGATATCTAAAAAAATAAAATTAGGGGGTAAGAGAAGAATGCACTGGGAGAAGAAAGAAGGAAAGAAGGAAGGAAAGAAAGAAAGAAAGAAATAGGCTTCAAAATACACTTGAGTTCATCAACTCTCTATCTGGAGGTGGTAGTATGTTTCACTATGAGTTCACTAAGAATTATGATCAGTCATTGTATTGATTAATGTTACTGAGTCTTTCAAAGTTAATTAGCTTTACAATAATGTCAGTAATAGATCCTTTTCTTTTTTGTTCTTTATCCCTTTGGAATACAGACCTAGTAGAATTTCTGGGTCAAAAGCTACCTATAATTTTATATCCATTTGGGAATAGTTCCAACCTGTTCTCCAGAATGGTTGAATCAGTTCAAAGCTCCACCAATAACACATTAGTGTCTCAATTTTCCCACATCCTCTCCAATATTTGTCATTTCCTTTTTCTATCATATTAGTCAATCTAATGGGTGTGGGATGATACTTCTGAGTTATTTTTACTTGCATTTCTCTAATCAATAGTGATATATAGGGCATTTAAAAATATTACTATATAGGGCATTTAAAAAATATTACTATAGGGGGGCAGCTGGGTAGCTCAGTGGATTGAGAGCCAGGCCTAGAGACAGGAGGTCCTAGGTTCAAATCCGGCCTCAGACACTTCCCAGCTGTGTGACCCTGGGCAAGTCACTTGACCCCCATTGCCTACCCTTACCAATCTTCCACCTATAAGTCAATACACAGAAGTTAAGGGTTTAAAAAAAATATTACCATATATAGCTTTGATTGCTTCAAACCTCTCTGAGCCAGTTCTAGTGAGAACTAATTTAAATGCTTCTCACCTCCACATTTCCCCATTTTCCTTGTGATTATAAAAGTTCTTTTGGGCCTCTTTGATGTGAGATAATTTACTCCATTTTACTTCTTCCTTTCCTCCTCTCTGCCTTATATATGTGACCTGGAATTGTGATCCAGAAAGTAGATGACAGAGCTATCAGATTGCACCCTTTCCTGCACTCAGTGCTAGTTCAAGGATACCATAGTATCTCTTTCTGCCCTGGGGGTTCTGCCCTTATGTTTCATCTTGGTCCTCTTTCTGGCTGGAATGCTCTGAGCTACTCCTGGATAGCCCCTGTCTCTAGTTTTTAAAGGATTTTCTGTCTCCTTAAGCTGTCTCTGGCTGGAAAAATGACTCATTTCAACTTTTTTTTCTGGTTTTCCAACTTTCCAGAATTCAGTCTGGTACATTTTCTAGATTGTTGTTGAGAAGGGTAAGTGGGGAGCTAAACTGTACAGCTTCTTCTCATACTACTATCTTGGCTTTGCCTCCTCTGGGTATTTTTAAGAAGGTCTTTTTAATTCTACTCATACCAAGGTTTCATTAGTTTAATACAATTATAGTACCATTATAAAATAAGGGCTAGAGGTTAACCTTTAATTTCTTTTGTGATTGGATTTGATATTTTCCAAGGATGGAAATTTCAGTGACAAAATTAAAGATATTTCAGAATTAAGCTTTAAATCTTTATTTATAATATGGAGGGGGTATAAGCTCCTCTTGTAAAATCAAAAGGTCAAGGTTTTGGAAGGACCTTAGACATCATCTATTCTACAGATTCTTAACTTGGATCTGAGAATTTGTAATTTTTTAATATTTTGACAACTGTACTTTAATATAACTTGCATTCTTTATACAATACCTATCTTAACTTATGCATTTAGAAATATTATTCTGAGGAAGAGTATAGAGGTTTCCCTAGATAGCCAAAGGGTTCCAGGCCACAAAAAAAGAGTAAACAGAGGCCCAGAGAGGTAAAAGGACTTTTCTAAGGTCACACAGGGAGTTAAAGGACTGAGATTCAAAGCCATCTAATTCTGAATCCAATGACTTTTCTGCTGACATTACCCAACAATTGTGGGAGAAGAACCCAAAAGGATGAGTTCATTAATCCATCAAAAAATCTGAAACATTAAGATAAAAATGATGTTTAAAGAAAGGTAAATGGAACTTTTTAGTTTTCTATTGCTTTAATTTCCATCTATATCCACAGAAGAAAGCAAGAAAATACAGCGTACCTGTTCCAGGTATCCAGGCAAAGGAAGGCTGGTAAGTGATATTGGCTCTTTAATTGGAGGAAGTTTCTTTGGAAGTTTCTGATCCCAGTATTTCTCTGGTAACCTGCAAATATAAAATGTCCATGGCCAATTCCATAGCTTCTCTTCCCTTTCTCATTTATATACATTCCATATGCATATGTATATTTATATATCTCCTCACATATATATACATACAGATTTTTTTTAAAAAGCAAGATATAAAAATAAAAAAATTCACTAATTTACCTCAAAAATTTCTGCAGCTTTTCTTCACTCTCACAAAAGAATATACACTTACGATATTCTAAAGCATATTCAATGTTTCCGGGTATGAGGGCTTCATATCTGAGAGGCAGAAAAAGAATGATCCTCAGTATAATTCATGGACTATACTGGTGTGTAATTAAACATTTAAATGGGTGTGTTATTTTATTTTAAAATTTTAATTATAATTTTTTCCCCTGAAGACTAGGTCTTGGGGATAGCCAACTGACTCAATGGATAGAAAGCCATGTCCTGGGTTCAAATGTGACCTCACACACTTTCTAGCTGTGTGACCCTGGGAAAATCACCTAATCTTCATTGTTTAGCCTTTCTTTTCTTCTCCCTTTGAACCAATAGATTCCAAGATGGAAGGTAAGGGTTAAAAAAGAAAAATCTATCTATCTCTCTTGGGCTGGAAGTACAGAGTTTATTCAGGGACCCAGTCCACCTACTGCTGGGCATGGGAGCTTTGACCTGCTCAATTTCCAGCATGGAAACTCCTTAAGCAATCTGGCTTCTGGTAACTCACGATAGTGATATCCCATTGGCTTTGCACACTACTGGTCACAAAATTGAGTTCAAGAAATCTGTCAGCCTCGGTCTCCCTGATAGCTGAGATTACAAGTATCTGACAAAACTCCTAGAATTATTTTACTTTGGGGTGTGTGTGTGTGTGTGTGTGTGTGTGTGTGTGTGTGTGTGTGTGTATGTATACCCACACATATTTAAAGATGTTCATCGATCCATCAAATAATCTGAATAAGCATATTTATATCTATATGTTATATATTTATTCATCTAATGAATATACCCACATATAGACATGGTTTTCCTTTCCTTTCCTTTCCTTTCCTTTCCTTTCCTTTCCTTTCCTTTCCTTTCCTCTCCCCCACCCTTTTAAACTCTCACTTGATACATTGATTCTAAGGCAGAAGAGTGGTAAGGGCTAGGCAAATGGAGTTAAGTGGCTTTGCCAAGTCACACAGCTAGGAAGGATCTGAGGCGACATTTGAACTCCAGACCTGGCACTCTATTCACTAGGTTACCTTGTGACCCGTTAGGAACAAGCATTTATTTTCTCTTCACATCTTCCCCCTCCCTCATTGAAAAACCAAAACCAAAAACAAACTCTTATAAGATAAACATATATATATATATACGTATATATATTCGAGCAAAACAAATTACTACATTGCTTATAAAAATGTGGTGCCTCATTCTGAATTTTGGATTGATCACCTCTCTGTCAGGTCGTGGGTAGCATTCTTTATTATCAGTCCTTTGGAATTGTGGTTAATCATTGCATTAATCAGAATTTACCGATTTATTCATTATGTTTCAAACTCATTAGTCTTTACCATGTCATTATTACATAAATTGTTCTAGTACTGCTTACCTCACTATGCATTAGTATATACAAGTTTTCTCAGTTAACTCAGATAGAAAAAAACCCTCAAAATTTAATTTAAAAAACAAGAAGTGATTTTTGATCAATAGTTTAAGACTGTTCATTATTGCATAGAGTCCATTTGTGCTGAGTGAATATATCATTTAGTAGCCAGGAAAGTACACATTTTACCTTTGTTTTCCATCAAAATAAGTGACTGGACAATATCCCAGAAGTTCTGCACTTTTAGGGAATTGGTTCTTTACATCTGCCACCGTCAGCCTTTTAGGTAATAACTCTGGAGGTGGGAGAGGAATAGGTGCTAAAGGAGGCACGTACATTTCTGGATTTTCCAGGAATTTCTGTAATAAAAGAAATAAATGTCATGAAAATGCTTTATAACACACAATACCAAATAAATTAGACATCTCTGAAGTTCTTTTGGTTCTTTTGTTATTGCTCTTCATTTCTAATAGGAAGCCATTTCCCTTCAAATGACAAGCAGTTAATTACGCCATAATGACTCTTCCTTTGAGGAACATCTACTTCAATTAACCTCAGCTTAATTCAACTAATCTTTGGCTATTTCCCCTATCAAATAGGGGTGACAGCATAGAACAGTGGAAATACTACCTGTCTGAGAACCTGAAACCTGATTCTGCTTTTGTTAACTTATTTTGCCAAATATTTAATTTCAAAATGGAGAAGGGTTACCATTCCAGCTTTCCTACTCTGTGATTGCCACTTAAATAGGCAAGATCCAGCACTTAGCACAGTGCCTGGCACATAGTAGTGCTCAATAAATGTGTACTGACTGTAGTAAACACTTAATAAATGCTTGTTAACTGATGACTAACAAGATAAAAATAAGCCTTATTCAATGAAAATACTGAGAGATATATGTATATATTCACTTTATATATACAAAAATAAGCTTAGATATATTAGATTACTTTTCAGACTACCAACACATGTAGTTTTTTTGGGACAATTAAAAAGTAATAGTAATATTATATGTTTATATAGTGATTTACAGTTTGCAAAGTATTTGGTTTATAATCATCCTTTTAGGTAAGTAATTATTCCCATTATTAATTACCAAGTATTATTCCCAATTTTCAAATGAGGAAACTGATACTCGGGGGGCATGTTATTTGCTCACAGTCATATAGCTAGCAATTAAGGGGCAACATCAGAGATTGAGCCCAGGATGAATGTCTAGTTCTTTTTCTGCTATGCCTTTTGATATCAAATGGTGGACCCTATAGGGATGATGAACTTATCCCTACCAGGGAACAAATACTCATACTGAGTGCCATTAAATCAGAAATGAGGCAGGCACTGAAAAAAAGGCCCAAATACCCCAAGACCAACACCCCTCCCCCTACAACCCCCCCAGATGAGGCACATACATAAGAAGGAAAAAAAAACCAAGTCATTTCTTGAGTTTGGTATATACTTACGTCCAGTTCTTTTTTGGAAATCATTTTATAATAGTGTCCTCTGAATTCAGCTGCAAACTCTAGGGAACTGGTCACAGAACAGTCGACCAGTTCATTCTTTTCTGCCAAGCTGACAGGGCAGTACTGTCCAAATTCTCCCAGCCGAGAATGCAGCTCTTGAGGAGTGATGCATAGTTTATTAATGCTTGCAGCTTTACCTGTTATTAATGAATTAAAGTGTTTTTACTACATTGTATATATATATATATATTCAAATGTAAAACATGAGTATTTTTTAGAATTAGAGCAGAAATACCTTATAACATTTGATTTTAAGGGACAGGGCTAATACCTACTCAATAGACCGCTATACTTCTGTTTGGGAGAGCCAATGTTGGAAGAGTCCTATTTAACTATATGTCTATTTTCTTTATGTTGAAGATATTGATAATGACAAAAATATGTAGAAACATCCCTACTAATGAACTGTGACCTCACTGCAAAAATTATGCATTATGAAAAGGATAAATTGGCTAAAATTTATCAAAACTTTATCCTTGGTGGGGGTAGCTAGGTTGCTCAGTAGATTGAGAAGAGGTCCTGGATTTAACTGACCTGAGACATTTCCTAGCTGTGTGTGACCCTGGGCAAGTCACTTAATACGCCCCACCTCCCCCTTTTGCCATTGCCTAGCATGGTATTGCTTCTAAGACAGAAGGGAAGGGTTTTATAAAAAACAAAACCAAAAACCTATCCCTGTACACAATAACAGCAATAATGTATGATAATCAAGTGTGAATGAATGAACTATTATCAGCAGTGCAAGGATTCAGGACAATCTCTATGTACTCATGACAAAAAAAAAAAAAAAAAGGCAATTCACTGCATAGAAGGAACTAATGGGGCCTCTTTGCAGATCGAAGCACGTCATTTTTCACTATATTTCCTGCATGAATTTTTCTCTAAGTGATATGTATCTTCTTTCATGACATGATGAACATGGAAATATCTATTGTATAATAGCAAATGTATAACCTATATCATATTGCCTGCCCTTTTGGGGAGGCGGGAAGGGTAGGATAAAGGGACAGAACATGGATTGCAAAATATCATAAAATGATTATTTTAAATTGCATTGACACGTAAAAAAATTTATACAGCAACATCCTCCCCATCCCTAAACTACCTTATTATTATTTTTTAAACCCTTACCTTCCATCTTGGAGTCAATACTGTGTATTGGCTCCAAGGCAGAAGAGTGGTAAGGGTAGGCAATGGGGGTCAAGTGACTTGCCCAGGGTCACACAGCTGGGAAGTGTCTGAGGCCAGATTTAACCTAGGATCTCCTGATTCTAGGCCTGGTTCTCAATCCACTGAGCTACCTAGCTGCACCCCCCCTCCCCCCACCACCAAACTAGCTTATTAAATTTTGGCATTGTCATTTCATGGATAGGAATGTTTAGATTTATCCTTTTAGTAATACTTCCTGATTTTCCCTGGGGAATTTTTAGTTCTTTCTAAGTTTTGTACATGTTTTTGCTTTTGATATTTTCTATGTAGTTTTACAACAATGTTCGATTTATGTAATATCTTGGAGGAAGAATATAATGTTTGCGGATTTGGTATAAAGGAGGGCACCTCTGAAATGCCCATTTGCTTTGAAAAAAATTGAGCGCACTATATTCTGGAAAAGAAAAGATAACAAAAGAAGGGTCAAGAGCACAAGATGAGGAGTTAGAATTGGGGGAGAAAGGTCATCTCTTCATCAAAGACTGGAGTAATGGAAAAGAGAGTAGAGAATGATGTTAAAGGGTATTAACATCAATAAAAAAGATGGGTAAGAATGGAGAGCTCATGACAAATGGCCCCTATTTTCTCAGTAAAGTATTATACAAGGTTCTCAACTGAGGGGGTGTAGAAGGTTGAAGGAGAAAAGAGAAGGCTTGAAACAGTTTTGTAGAAAATGAGAGCAACAACCAATCAGAGAGGAATAAAATGATTACTTTGCTCCAGTAACAGCCCAGTAAAAGTTAGATAATACAGATATTTAAATTCTTGACCCTTTGTGATGCTAATCATCTTGCCACTATATAATATAGCACTTTAAATCCTAAGCATATAGCTGAAATTTAATAAGTCCTTTTTGCATGAATGATGATTGTAGATATTGCCTATGAATTTAATATTTTCAAAATACCTTAAGTATGCTATGTATTTAAAAGACATTAACACTTTTGAAATAAATGTTCAAAAGCATATTTAAGAAATTATTTTCTTACCTGCTCTTATCCTTTCCAAATATAGCTGAATTCGTTTATTCATATTCTGGACATTATTAAGCACTTCATTCCATACCCACCATTTGCTGTGAAATCCATCAATTACACACCAGTTTTGATGTTGTTCTTCATAAAATTCCTTAATAAAAACTCTGTTCTGATTTAGACATGAGTTTTTGATAGACAAAATCTGGGAGCTGTTATGTACTGGGTAAGGCAAACTAAAGAAAGATGAGAAAAAAAAGAGAGAAAATGTTTATATTTTCTTGAAAACAATTTGGAGGATGATAATTGTGTAAATGAGCTTTACTGAAATCTTAATATGATGTTCTATAATTTAGAAATATGACTTCTATTTTCCCCTCTATTTATAGCATGCAATTCTAAAAAGCATATAAAGAATATTTTTGCAGTTAATGACCAAATAAAAATTATTTGTACTTTTTATACTTAATTCTTCTTTCCATATTTCATTTCATATCAAAGACCAATTGTTTTGAAGATAAGAAAGGATAAGTCTGTACTTCTTTTCTATTTCAGAGTCTTACAAATCAGTTGATAAATTTAGCACTTGTTGAGCCTTCTGATTGCCATATACCATGTATTTGGGACCTTCTACCATCTTCCACAATATGTGGCTCTTTCTTAATTTCTGTATTTGCTTTTTAATTCTTTTATTAAAACTACAGCTTTCCTTCTTTTCCTACTGATGGCTTTTGTCATTTTAACAGACGTGAGTGAGATCAGCCAAAGGAAAGTCCAGTTTTTATTAGTATGTACAATATGCTCTGCTTTACTTCATTCCCACAAGAACTTGAAGATATGCAAGTATTGGCTCTGTTTGATTCACCATGCCAAGAGGGGGAGCCTTTTGATTGGTTTCTGACCTGGAACAAGATGTGCATTCCAAAGGCACTAACTAGTTAAGGCATTTCTTTTCTGCCTGGCTACAACTGAATGAGAAGCAAGACTCTGGTTAGAAAACACAGGCCTCAGACCTTTATTTCATAGATCTGCCATTGCTTCTTTCTTTGTGGTTTCTATTCTTTCCTGCTCTTAGGTTAAGCAACATTGGACTGGACTGTAACCTTGTGAGCTTCAAAAGAGTAAAAAGAATAAGCCATCATTTGGCAGTCAGGTGCCAAAGCTGTGCCAGATCTATCCCCCCAAAATGACAAAGACCAATGTCAACAGTAGATTAACCCTCTATCCAACACCTTATAAAGATCTTATAAGAGGGAGAGATTGGACTGATGATAGGATGATGGAGAAAAGACAGACTTGGCTAAGATCTCACAAATTTCTCTCAAGAATTTTAAGATAATCCTACAAAACAAATCCTAGAGTGGCAGAACCCACAAAAGGATTGGGCAAGGGGGACAATTTTCCAGCCCCAGATAACCACAATAGCAGGATAGGTCAGTAACACTAGGACAAAAGTGGAATACAGGGCAAGCCAGTAGCAGGCTTTGGAGGCAACTAAATCACCAGCAGTGGCTTTTAGAGCACTAAGTCACAGATAGTAAGACAATTGGATAGCTGGTCAGAAGGAGATTACAGGGGTCCCTTTGCTGGCACTAGATGCAAGATTCTGTTCCACTACCCATACAGAGATCTGGGTCACAGTCCCAGGGCTAGGAGAAGCAGTAATATTTTTACCAAAACTTGTGACCACCAGGGATCAGGGACCCAGGTCACAACTAAGGTGAAAAAAGAGTGCATGTGGTTGCTCACAGACCAGAACACAGGCCAAGAGAGCAGCACAAACATAACTACTTAGATTATAAAACCTTAGAAAAGTTGAAAACTAAGACTTCCAGAAGGAGCTCTGAAAATAGCTACACAAAAAACCTTAAAGCTTTAGACAGTCCTCTCTCCATCCCAGCAGAGTCCAACTTTAACACAATTAAAAGTCAAGAAATAGATTGGAGCAAACAACAAAAAAAGAAGCTTCATCACAGAAAGTTTCTTGGTGACAGGGAAGATCAAAATGCAAACGCAGAAGACAACAAAGTCAAAGCAGTTACTACATCTAAAGCATCAATGAATTGGTCTCAGGCCCCAAAAGAATTCCTGGAAGAACTAAAAAAATTTTTTTTTAATTAAATAGGAGAGGTAAAGGAAAAATTGGGGGAAAAAGATAATGATGCAAGAAAATAATGAAAAAAGATTTAACAGCTTGGTAAATGAGGCATATACAAAAAAATTAAGAAAGCAACACCTTAAGAAACAGAAAAGGCCAAAGGATAAAAGAAGCACAAAAATCCATTGAAGAGAACTTCTTAAAAAGCAGAATTGTCCAAATAGGAAAAAATATTCAAAAGTTCACTGAAGAGAAAAATACATTAAAAAGTGCAATTGGCCATAAGGAAAAAGATATACAAAAATTCACCAAAAAAGAACTTCCTAAAAATAGAATTGGGCAAATGGAAGCTAATGACTCCATGAGATACCTAGAAGCTATAGAGTAGTGGTTCCCAAACTCTTTTGGCCTACTGCCCCCTTTCCAGAAAAAGTATTACTTAGCACCCCTTGGAAATTATGAAACTATTTATTGAACTCAGAATAGAATGTAATACAAAAAAGTGTGGCCATCACCACTCCCCCTAGATTTCTGCAGCACCCACCAGGGGGCAGTAGCGTCCACTTTGGGAATCACTGCTATAGAGCAAAATCAAAATAAGGAAAGAATAGAAGAAAATGTAAAATATCTCATTGGAAAAACAACTGACCTGGACAATAGATCAAGAAGAGATAATTTAAGAATTATTGAACTACTTCATAGCTGTGACCAAAAAAAGAGACTAGACATCATCTTTCAAGAAATTATCAAGGAAAACTATCTGGATATTCTGGAACCAGAGGGTAAAACAGAAATTGAAAGAATCCATAAATCACCTTCTGAAAGAAAACCCAAAATCAAAACTCTCAGGAATATTATTTCAGAGTTTCCAGGTCAATAACAAAATATTGCTACCAGGTATAAAGAAATAATTCAAATATAGTGAAGCCATAGTCAGAATAACACAAAATTCAAGAGCTTTTACATTAAAGCTGTGAAATTCTATTGCAGAGACAACTGAATGGCTTATTAGATAGAAAGCCAGGCCTGGAAACTAGAGATCTTGGGTTCAAATCTTGCCTCAGACACTTCCTAGTTGTGTGACCCTGGGCAAGTCACTTAACCCCTATTGCCTAGCCCTTACCACTTTTTTGCCTTGGAACCAATACACAGTATTGATTAAGGATTTAAAAAACGTATATATTGTAGCCATCCAGCAACTCCACAAAGATTCCTAGTGGTTTTAAAAAATGTATATATTGTAGCCATCCAGCAGCTCCACAAAGATTCCTAGTGGATAGGACACTCAGAAAGGGGAACAAAGGACAGAGTAAAAATGGGTTATGGGTTAAGGACTAATGGAAAGAGAATATAAGGTGAGAATAAAGATATGCAGACAAAGAAAGTTCTGGCTTAAGGTAGTTAAGACAGTGAGTAAGCTCTGGTGGACAAGAGCTTCCATGGTTAGGAGCTCTGATGGTCAAGAGCTTTGATGGTTCAGAGCTTCACTCTCAGCTGCCATATAGGTACTTTTTTTTTTTTTAACATTTATTAATATACATTTTTAACATGGTTACCTGATTCATGCTCCTCCTATCCCCTTCACCCCACCCCCCCCGCAGTCCCCCCACCCATGGCGATGCACATTTCCACTAGTTTTGTCATGTGTCCTTGATCAAGACCAATTTCCAAATTGTTGGTAGTTGCATTGGTGTGGTAGTTTCGAGTCCACACCCTCAATAACGTCCACCCCGACCCTTGCGTTCAAGCAGTTGTTTTTCTTATATGTTTCCTCTCCTGCAGTCCTTCCTCTGAATGTGGGTAGCATCTTTACCATAAATCCCTCAGAATTGTCCTGGGTCATTGTATTGCTGCTGGTACAGAGGTCCATTACATTCAATTTTACCACAGTATATCAGTCTCTGTGTACAATGTTCTTCTGGCTCTGCTCCTTTCGCTCTGCATCAGTTCCCGGAGGTCTCTCCAGTTTGCCTGGAACTCCTCCAGTTTATTATTCCTTTTGGCACAATAGTATTCCATCACCCGCATATACCACAGTTTGTTCAGCCA
>NC_058133.1:359875276-359898820 GCF_016433145.1 Gracilinanus agilis
AATTAGATCTCACTGAGGCCCTTAAAAAGGCAAATTTAAAAATTATAAGTTTTCTTTCTTTTCCCTCTGTATCTTATTTACCTTTTCAGGTTTCTCTCGATTTTTGTGGTTCGATATCAAACTTTCCATTTAGCCCTGGTCTTTTCTGTGCAAATACCTGGAATTCTTCAATTTTGTTGAATGCCCATACTTTCCCTTGGAAATATATAGTCAATTTTGATGGGTAGTTGATCCGTGGTTGCAGGCCCAGCTCTCTTGCCTTTCTGAATATTGTATTCCAAGCCTTACGGTCTTTTAGCGTGGAGGCTGCCAGATCCTGTGTGATCCTGATTGGTGCTCCTTGATATCTGAATTGTCTCTTTCTGGCTTCTTGTAAGATTTTTTCTTTTGCTTGAAAGCTTTTGAATTTGGCAATAATATTTCTAACCGATTTCTTCTCTGGGTCGAATGTAGTGGGTGTTCTATGAATCCTTTCGAAGTCTATATTGCCCTCTTGTTGTAGGACTTCAGGGCAATTTTGCTGAATAATTTCTTTTAGTACGGAGTCCAGGTTTCTATTAATTTCTGATTTTTCTGGAAGACCAATGATTCTCAAATTGTCTCTTCTAGACCGGTTTTCTTGGTCTGTCACTCTCTCATTGAGATATTTCATGTTTCCTTCTATTTTTTCAGTCTTTTGACTTTGTTTTATTTGTTCTTGTTGT
This sequence comes from Gracilinanus agilis, assembly GCF_016433145.1. Taxonomy (NCBI): domain Eukaryota; kingdom Metazoa; phylum Chordata; class Mammalia; order Didelphimorphia; family Didelphidae; genus Gracilinanus; species Gracilinanus agilis. The sequence continues at coordinate 359,875,981 of NC_058133.1, forward strand.
CTTGAGAGATCATTACCTTCCAATTGCTCAATTCTAGCCTTTAGGGATTGATTTTCGGCTATAATCTTTCGGTTTTCGGCCATAATCTTCTGGTTTTCGGCCATGATCTTCTGGTTTTCGGCCATAATCTTCTGGTTTTCGGCCATAATCTTCTGGTATTCCTTTTCAATCTGGTCATTTCTGGTGTTCACTTGCAAGATTTTACCTTTTAAACAGTTATTTTCTTGCCAGATCTCTTCCATTTTCCTCAAAATCTCAGTTTTGAACTCTTCCATAGCTTGTGAGGCGTTTTCCTTATTTGAGGAGGGTCCGGATGCTTGTTTGTTCTCCTCCTCTGTTTGCTCGGTTGTCTGGATTTTCTCTGTGTAAAAGTTGTCGAGTGTTAAAGGCTTCTTTTTCTTGTTGTTATTCTTTCTCTTCTGAGTTTCCTGAGTCTGGGTAGCCATCATTAGCCCAGCAGCTTCTCAGGTTTATCCTCGCACTCAGTGTCTGTTCGCGGTCTATTGGCTCCTGAGGTCTGAGTTCTGGTTTTTTCCAAGGTCAAGCCCCCTGGTAGACCCCCTTACTTGATCCTCTGCAGGAGGTTCCTTTACAAGTCTCAGGGCGCTGCTTCCACAGTCGTATACCCGTCTGCACTGGTTCCCCACTCAGGTTTTCAGAGCTTTAGTTCCTGGCTGTGTCTGCCTCCACCCACGCCTCCGCCCCTGCCTGTACTCTGCTCAGCCTGCGCTCTGCGCCCAGCGTCCACTCTGCTCCGGCGCTCAGATTTCGCTTGCGTTCTTTGGCTTACTGGGGTCTTAAATCTTGCTGCTCTCAGGTACAGGCCCCGGAGCTGCCAATGATTCGATGGGTGCCCCAAACTTGCTCTATTTCTTTTTAGCTGGCTTCAGAGCTCTAGATCTTGTGTGTGGAGGGGGTGGGGGTGGGGCGGTTGATCAGCCCGCGATTTAGTGAGAGCCCTTTATAGCCTGGAAATGTCTCGATTCCACGTACCTTCCACGCTGTGCCCTGTTGTGGGGTTCCTCCGTTCGTCTGGACTTGTTTTTATGTCCCCTTGAGGAGTTTTGTGTGTTTCGGTCAGGAGAGGTTAAGAGCTGCTTCTTACTCTGCCGCCATCTTAACCCGGAACCTTCCATATAGGTACTTTTATTGGGTTTACAACAGTATAGGGGGAAGGGAAGAACCAAGTGGTCTGATACATCAACATTATGAGGTAATCAACAAGAGGTTAAGGTTCAATTTAACTCAAGGTTACATAAATCAATCATAAGCAATACAAGAGTCAGTTTTTGAACACTCTTAAAATAATATCAAGATTAATGTATACCTGGATTGTTACATATATATATATATATATATATATATATATATATATATATATATACACACATGTATTAAAAATATATTAATATGTTGAGCACCCAGGAGTAATGCCTATCAAAGTGGAATCAAGTATATGTGTAGCCCAATCATCCATTCATCTATCTATCTATCTATCTATCTTCCATCTTGGAATCAATACTGCATATTGGTTCTAAGGCAAAGGAGTGGAAAGGGCTAGGCAATGGGGGAAAGTGATTTACCCAGGGTCACACAGCTAGGAAATATCTGAGACCAGATTTGAACCTAGAACCTACCATCTCTGGGCCTGGCTCTCAATACACTAAGCCACCTAGCTGCCCACTAGCCCCTTCATTTACATGTAGAGATAGGGCAAGATAGGGAGATCCAGTTAAAAAAATCAACAGCTTACCTTTCATTCAATTTGTTATCTATTAGTGCTCGCCTAAAAATCTCTTTTGTAGGGACTTGTAACTCAAAAATTATCACAGGAATGATACTTCTTGATTCCAAGAGGTCCACTTGATGTTTCGTGACAGGGTATCCATCAATTACAACCCTATCAAAGAGCAACTTAGTTATATAAATGTTCTACTTTATTTGTATCTATTATTAATATATTTTCTTTTATAAGAGGAAAAGAAACACTAAGTTCTAATACAATTTCATTTAATCAAGTAAAACAAATAAGTGACTTAATTGTGGATATATTCTAAAATATATCAAAAATAAACAGTCTATTTTCCTCTCCTGATTATGCAGTCTTTTTCCTGTGTCCCTCCACCCAAGGTACACAGCTAAGGTTCTGCTGTTCATGGATTTTCCTTATGTGTCTTATTACCCTATACAGACCTATGTAGAACAGGAATATGTCTTGGGGCGAATAACAGTGTGTGTGTGTGTGTGTGTGTGTGTGTGTGTGTGTGTGTGTGTGTGTGTGTGTGTGATGAACCAAACTGATGAAGCCTGATTCTGATGAACCCAAAGTTTTGATGGAGTCAAAGGACCATCAAAATAATGATTTAAAATACATAAACTACATAAACATATGATTACAAAGGAAACCAATTTATTGAAATGATAAAAAATATTTAAAAAGCAAACTTCAGATTAAAAGCCCATGACTTGGTCATTCAAGTGTGTGTTTAAATTATGAAATCTAAATACTAATCTGTTCTGAGACTTTATCTGCCTTTGTTGTTTAATGGCAAAATTTCTATTAATTTAAATTCTTCTCAATAAAAATAGAAACTTTAAATAGAAAAGAAGAGAACTTACAATAAGGAGTCCATATTATCTATAAATTCAACAAAACCCATGCTATGGAATTTTATATTTTTCATAAAGGAGGCTGTTAAAAGATGGGTGATGTGAGTTTAGGTGCCTATGTGAGTTTCATTTATATTTGGATAGTTAGGCTTTTGTAAGAATTGGTGAGAAAATACAAGAGAAATGCTAACCTTTAGTTATGCTCACTTTAAAAAACTATGTTATTTTAGTGAATAGGGCTGAAAAATCTGGTCCCAAGCTTGCCAGTGGCACTCAGATGTTCCAATCTGGCTGAGATGAATGAACTGGGCTCTAGACTGGCCTCAACTATTTCTTTTTTCTTTTCTTTTCTTTTTTCCTTTTTCTTTTCTTTTCTTCCTTTTCTCTCTTTCTCTCTCTCTTCTCTTGAGAAGCAGTCTTTATACAGTGAGTTGAATATATATGTATATATACTCTTCAGTGATTTAATTGAACCTTACTAATTTGAATAAATGAATTTACCTTTTCCCCCACAGCATTTTCAAATAGGATTATAAACAACATCTTTCACGCCTAAGGAAAATGCAAATTCTTATCACAACTATTGTAAGAAAGCTGATCAAAGTCTTCTGTACTAAATTTAATGTATATTCTTGGTTTTCATAGCCTTTCAGGATATAATAGATGTTTAAAAACTTTTGAAAAATTTTGATTTTCAATAACTAACCATTTCTTTCAATGGAGACTCATCAAAATATAGCACAATCTGTCTTCTTTTAAAATTTTCATAAAATGAGAATAAAAAAAAATCTTGTGATTGTGTCGACGTGGAATCTAGAGACCCCAAACTTGTGGCCTCGTGAGATCTGATGAACCCCAAGTTGTAGGAATAGCTTGTAGGTTGGAGACTCCCAAATCTTGTGCTTGTTCCCTGTTCCCATGAGAATCCCCCCTGAAGGGAATCTCAGGCTAGCAGTTACAGACTGAATAATGGACCCTAGGGTATAAAAGCTAAGTGATCCTTTTGCCTTAGAAGCTTCTCCCATGTACCACATTCCCCTTTCAGGGATCAAACTTGAATTCAGGATCGAGCTTGAACTTAATAGACTGACACACTGCCTACTGCGCTAAAGAGTCATTTAGCTTTTTTACCCGAGGGTCCATTATTCAATCTGTAACTGCTAGCCTGAGATTCCCTTCAGGGTGGATTCTCATGGGAAGAGGGAACAAGCACAAGCTTTGGGAGTCTCCAACCTACAAGCTATTCCTACAACTTGGGGTTCATCAGATCTCACGAGGCCACAAGTTTGGGGTCTCTAGATTCCACGTCGACAATAGGTCATCAACACTTTAAACATTATGTATCTTAATATCAGGAAGCCTACCCTGCAGTATTGCACACATTATCCATCAGAGCAGTCTCTAATGCTTGGATAGCCAGCTCATCAGGTGCTGTTAATCCTTTATAAAGATGCCAGTTTAACATAAGTGCCAACTCTGTTTCTGGATGGTTGCTTAGTATGATACGCATGGCATCTCCTACTGACAAACGCATTAAGCCATATTCCCGTGCAAATTTTCTGGCAACTGCGAAGCATGAATAACATTAAACATTTTCTTAGCAGTTTGCTTTTAAAGTGCCTTTCAAAAATTCATCCTTTACTCTTTAGCATCAAACTCTGGTCAAAGTTAGTAGCGAGTGAATCTTAACATTAGTTAAAGATACATAAAAAATGAATTTGTAACATTTATCACTAAGTTAGCAACAATAATGGTCATAAATAATTATGGCAACATATCTGGTTAATAACTTGGGTTCATATTAGATCATATGCTAATAAATTTAGGGTTGAAGCGACTTTAAAGACTGTCTAGTTCTTGTAGATGAAGAAACTGAGAACCAGCTTAAGAGTTAAGTGACTTGTCCAACCTCACAGAAATTCTAAGAATCAAAGTCTAGATTTGAATGCAGGTTTTTTGATTCTAAATCTACCTCTCCTTCCTGTCAACTTGGAATCTGGAGAACCAAGTTTGGTCATCTTGAAAGCTGGAGACCCCAAGTTTTGTCCCTTTTTCCTTGAGAATACACCCCAAGGAAAGTTTCAGATTTAGTTATTCCAGATTGAATAATAGATCTTAAGATACTTAATGGCCCTAGTTAGGTGGAGCTAGCAGATCTAAATCAAATGCTAAGAACCTTTTTAGTCTTAGAAGTTTCTCCCATGTATCAAAGTCCTTTCCCAGGTAGCCCAGTCTTTAGCATCCATTGTATATAGTCCATTCCCTGACACCTTAGCCTCCTACCCTGGTCTCTTTCCCACATCTATTTGCATCCTGTCAGTGTAGTTTGGACACTCCCATTTCCTTGTAGCCATGGTAATGTCAATCAATCAATGTCAATCAATTTCCCTGTCCCTTGGTTACCCAAAAAGGTATACAAGTTCCCCAAATTCTATTGTTCCTCAGAGCCTTTATCTAGAGTGGTGATCCTCCCAGGGATATGTCCCCAGAGTCCCAGGGTGCAAACCCTGTAAAGTTCTTGATGCTGGGCTCTGTGTGGCAGCCGAATATTGGGCTTATCTCTTTCCTGATTAAAGACTTGGTTTTTCTGACTACTTTAGTAGTTTTTTCCAAGTTAACATTCTGTCGACATGGAATCTAGAGTTCCCAAATTTGTAGCTTAGTGAGGTATGATGAACCCCAAGTTTAGAAATAGTTTGTAGGTTGAAGACCCCCAAAGCTTGTGCTTGTTCCCTGTTCCCGTGGGAATCCACCCTGAAGGGAATCTCAGGCTAGCAGTTGCAGACTGAATAATGGACCCCAGGGTAAATGCTAAATACCCTTTTGTCCTAGGTAGTCTTGCCCTTTGTATCAGAGACCCTGTCCCAGGGAGGCACACCTGGGCAGGAACTATCTTTTAGTATCCATTGTGTAAGTAGCCCCTTCCCCTACACCCTAGCCTCTAGCTATGATCCCTTTCTCTAGCTTGATTGTATCCTGTCAGTATAATGTCAATCATCTCTCCTGGCCCCTAGATCTTCCCAAAAGGTATATAAGTTCCCCAATTTCCTTTGTCCCTAGGAGTGGTCATCTAGCGGTGTCACTCCCAGGGGGATCAGGGAGCAGAGTGAAGCAGTGTTCCTTTAGACTCTGCACAAGGCGCAGCTCTGCATAAGAGGCCAGGTAGCCCTCATCCCCCTTTCCCTTGATTAAAGAGTGGTTTTATGACTATTTAATAGTCCCGCGTTTTTTCTAAGTTAACAATTCCATTAACTCTACACAATGAAGAGAAATGGCCAAAAAATCAATACATGTTTTCTTTTCAAATACTTTTTTTTGTCATAGTAACAACTCTAATACAGATTTTTTTGTTTAAATTAAGTTTATTTCCCCAATATGAAAAGAAGAAGTAGTCAGACAATTCTAAACCTGTTACCAGGGCCTTAAGAGTTGGTGACATCAAACCAAGGGACCGGCAGCAATGAAGAGGGAGAGAGCCCTGGTCTGGAAGAGGGGGGTTAGACAAATGGGCTTAAGTGATTCTCCTTGGGTCACACAGCTAGGAAGTATCTGAGGCTAGATTTGAATCTAGGTCCTCCAACTCCACGCTTTGAGCTCTGCCCATCCACTATGCCTCTTCAAGTACTTTCTTTGTGGCAATAGTATATATGAGAACTTAACAAAATTATTTTTACTTGATTTATGCTTATAATTATAAATGTAAAGGAATTATACTACATGCATAAGATATTAATGTAAGCATTACTAATTATCTGAATATTAGAATTACTTTTGTAACTTTCCCATTACTTTGATTAATAATTTAATAATCTTTTGTTTTTAATAATTTAATAATTACATATGTAATATATAAAAAAAATTAATAATCTTCAGTTCTCCTCTACCTAACAGTGCCACTGGAGTAACATATCCTAGGGAGCATATTTTGGTTAATGGATATGCTTGAGAAAACTGACCCCTTGTACCCCCAACAAAATCCCTAAAGTAGCTAAAAGAAATTAGACGTTAAATTTTTAGAACTTAAGTCACAATAGAGAGGTATTACTTTAGGACTAGCAATATGATACGGTAGAAAGAATGCTGGATTTGGAGTCAAAGGACTTGGGTTCAAATCCCACCTCTGACACTACTTGTATGATCTTGAGCAAGTCACTTAATTTTTTGAATCTCAGTTTCCTCATCTATAAAACAAGGGGTTTGGACTTCAGTGATCTCAAGGTTTCTTTAGCCTAGAGCTGTGGTCCTCTCTGATTCTGTGACTATGAAAGCAATATATGAAGAAGACCCAGATGTGCCAATGGAAAGTAGACTAATGACCACTGCCAGAAGGGTCCCAAAGGGGACTTATAAATCATTTATTCCAATACCTTCATGTGAAAAATGAGTGGGGAAGGTATGGGGGCCCAGTGAATGGAGTAATAGGCCTAGAGTCAGGAGGACCTGGGTTCAAATACTTCCTATCTCTGTGACCCTGGGTAAGTTATTTAATCTTTTTGTCTAAAAAAGATGAGTTGAAGTGAGTTTTGGAAAGTTAAAATCTCAACATTCCACAGTAAGGAAGTGAAAGATTCCAGGTCCTGAGTCTTAGCCCCATGTTCTTGCTTTCTAATCACCTGCATCCATAACAAAATCACCTAAGGTTAAAGTTTTAGTAATGTTCATTATAGCTACATATGATTAAAAACATTTTTTTACAATCATGAAAGGGATGGGAACTAGTCATGTGATTTCATTGGCAGGGAAAACTCCTCCTGCCCATGCACAGTGCTCCTCTCTATTACTTAAAAGTTTTGAAAGTTGCCTAGAAATGTCAAACTTGAGGCCATCAGGCCATTTACTCTGCAGTATGGCTCCAACCAGATTAAAATATTATTGGGAGATATTTAACAAAATGTATAGAAATATAACAACATATATTATGTTAATTTGTGCTTTTCTAAATCAATATGTTTCTCTCTTTAAAAAAATAACTCTTACCTTCTGTTTTAGTATCAATTCTAAGACAGAAGAGTGACAAGAGCTAGGCAATCTGGTTTAAGTGACTTGCCCAGATAGGAATTACCTGTGGCCAGACTTGAACCCAGGTCCTTCTGATTCCAGGCCTGTGGTCTATCTATGTAGTTACCTCAAAATGTTTCTCTTTGATTTTGATGCCCTTGGCCTAGAGAACTAGGAAGTTAACTGGCTTGCTCAACATCATTCAGCCAATGCTTGAACCCAGAACTTCTTGTCTCAAAGGCCAGCTCTTTCTGCACTATCCCAGTGATTTCATAATCATTCAAAGCAATTCTACAGACTGTTAAATAGACAACTTTAATCTAGATTGTACCAATTTTTCCAAATTTCCTCTTATCTTAAATAAGAAAACATTTTAAAGTCTAGATTTTCTATTCTCATTGGGTAAGATTAGAGTGTAAACTCCTTGAGGACAGGGACCTATGCTTCATCTGAAATTTTTGTTTCTGGTATAGGGCTATGTATAGGACGTGTGAATATTGGTGGGAATGCCATCCTTTTTTTTGTTAGAATTTAAATTTCTTTGATCCTCTCTTAGGTTGGGAGCTAAAATGAAGCACATCATGACAAGGCTGACCATTTTCCTTTCAGCTCATCTCTCTTGAGTTAGCATAAGGGTTGGTTGGCATCATACATACATGTATATGTGGGCTAATTTTGCATATACATACATATATATAATAAAACATTTGAGGGTATATTATTTATTTTTTATAACCCTTACTTTTTGTCGTGCTAACAACAGCTAAAAGACAGAAAAGCAGCAAGGGCTTGACAATCAAGAGTTAAGGTGACTTACTCAGGGTTACACAGGTAGGAAGTTTTTGAGGCTAAATATAAACAGAGGACCTACCATTTCCAAGCCTGGCTCTTTATCTAGCTCCCTCAGCTATTTTTAATTGTTATTTATATACACATATCTTAGAAATGCATATTACGAAAGTTCAAAGAGCACTGGATTTGGATTCAAACCCTAATTTTGCCACTTGCTATCTATGTGACCTTCGACAAATTACATATCTCAGGAATTCAGTTTCCTATCTGTGATGAAGTGATTAAACTAGATAACTAAGGTTCTTTCTAGTCTGTAAAGCTATATTTTAGTTATTTAACTTTTGGGGATTTTGGTGTGGGGGTGGTCTGGATATATGGCTTTATTTCTGAAGAGGATTCTCATTATGTATTCATTCAATACATATTTATTATGTACCAGGCACTGTGCTAAGTGCTAGGGATACAAAAAGATGCAAAAGACAGTTCTTGCCATCAGTCAGCTTACATACTAATGGGGAGACAACATGCAAACAAATATATTTAAAGAGAGATATGTTTGAGAGTAACAGGATATAATTAATAGAGAGAAAGTGCTGGAATTTAGAGGGGTTGGGGAAGGCTTCCTGTAAATTCTCTCCATCATGGAAGATTAATAATTGGTCTGTCCTCTGTAGTCTTGGAGAGCTACCTGTGGTACTGAGGAATTAAGTGATTTGTCCATGGTCAAATAACCCATATGTATGAGACTGGATTTGAACCCAAGCTTTCCTAACACAAAACTAGTCCTTTGTCCTTTATACCATATGGCCTCATTCATCTCTCTCTCTCTCTCTCTCTCTCTCTCTCTCTCTCTCTCTCTCTCTCTCTCTCTTCCTCCCTCCCTCCCTCCCCTTCTCCATTTCTCAATCTCTACTCACACAATCTTTCTTTTCTCTCTTTCAATCTTTCTCTCTACTCTCTCAACCTCTCTCATACAATCTGTCCTCTTTTTCTCTTTTAATCTTTCATACAATTTTTCTTGATCTTTCTGTCTCTCTCACACAATCTCTTTTTCTTTCTCTCACATATAATCTTTCTTACTCTCTTTCAGAACTCTCTCACACAATCTTTCTTCTCTCTGTCTCTTTCATACAACCTCTCTTTATCCTCCTTCCTCTCCATCTCCCTTTCCCTTTTGCCCTCTCTTTCCCTCTCCCTCTTTCCCTCCTTCCTCCTCTCTGTCTCTCTTCTCTTAAAAGTACCAAAAAATAAAGAGTACCAAAAAAGTACACCCTTGGTAGACTGATTGGTATATTGCTAAAGCTGATACTATCATTTTTATTATAGTGATGTGGCCCCCAACTACGAACAATGAACAATGTTCCAAATATTTAAGGTATTCTTTTTTTCCTTGAAAGAATATTTTAAATTGTACACAAGTGTGTCTTGAATCCTAGTAGATTGGCTTTCAGGTATTTTAGTCATTTTAGAGCTATTTTGAATCATATTTCAATTGATATTTATCTTCCTATTGTTCATCATTGCTAGATAGAAATGGTGAAGATTTTTGTGATTTTATTTTTGTATTTCACTCCTTTAAGATATTGTTTCAATTCTTTTCTTTGCTGATTGTTTAGGGCTCTATAAGCAAATCATAGTGTAATTCTCAAATAGGGATAGTTTTGTCTCTTTGCAAATGTTTATGTCCTTAGTTTCCATGTATACACATAGGTATACATATAAATACACACTCACTCATATATGTGTGAATATGTATATATGTAAATGTATGTAGAGACAGAGAGGAGACAGAAACAAAGAGAGAGAGAGAGAGAAAGAGAGAGAGAGAATATGAGAGAGGCGTATTAACATCTTTGATTTGCTTCTATTTTGGGAGAGCTTCTAGTGTTTACCCATTGCAAATAATGAATTCTAGCTTTTGATTTTAGATATGCACTTTTTATTAAGTTAAAATTTAGCCCTTCTATGGCAATGGTTTATTTAGTTCCTAGCACTGATAACTGCTGTATTTTGTCAGAGGCTTTTCTGCATTCATTAATCATGGATTTTGTATTTTTATTTTTAATATGACTACCTTAATTTTATTTTATTGTTGATCCATTCTTTGTATCCATCATATAAATATAAATTGGTCAGAGTGAATGATTTTATGGATATAGTTCTGTGGTCTATGTGTGGGATTTTATTTAAAATTTGTTACATCAGAATTAATTTACTGATACCGTTCAATAGTTTTCTTTCTTTGTTTTATTTTTTATTGGTTTAGATATTGAGACTTTATATCATAAAAAGAATTTGATAGACTTTTTTCTTTCTCAATTTTTGATGCGAACTTGTATGACCTTATTGTTCTTTAAATATTTGGTAGAGATTACCTACAAATCTATCTGTACTATGTTTTTTCCCCTTGAGTACTTCATTTATGATTCACTCAATTTTATTTTCTGTTTGGATGAAGATTTCTATTTTATGTTCTGTTATTTGGATATTTTATATTTTGTGCATAATCTACCATTTCTTTTAAATTCTCAGTTTGCTAGCACGAAGCTCTTTTTTTTTTTTCACACTTCCAACTATAATCTCTCCCCTTCCTCCATGTATGCTCTGTGTAGTTCCTATTCCATGAAGCATGTGTGTAGATAAAATTTAAGCTCCCTCAATCATTTCCAGTAGGCCATGTATGTTCTGGCTCAATGTTGAGGGACCTAAGAATTCCTGACATTCTAAATTCACGATGTTTCCACTGAGGCTATAAATGTTTATCTCAACGTTTCAGTCTCTGTTAGACCTGACACAGGCTCACTTAGATGAGCTCACTTACTAGCTGCCATGTGCGAGCAGCCTTTATAGGCAGACATTCCTTTTCACTTCCCTAGAAAGGGCAAGAAAGAGAGCCTGACAGAATCCTCACACACTATTGGCAAATGGGAAAAGGCAGCAAGGAGGAAGAGAAGGAGGGGAGACAGAGAGATAGAGACAGAGAGGAGAGAAGAGGAGAGGGAGAATGGAAGTCTCCCCATTTAAAGTTTACTAAGTTGATGGGTCTTCATGGCTCAGTGGCCAAACCTCCTTTGGCACATCTTATTCCCTTTGCTGCATCATCCTTAGCACTGAACCAGAAGAGCACACATGGTGCACCAAAGGTGCCCCAAGAAGTTCATCTCAGCATCTTCTATGTGGAATATTCTAGTCAGAGCACATGATGATGGAGAAGAAGCCTATTGTGGCATGTAGTGGAAGACATTGGTCTAAACCTAATTTCTGCTAAATGAGTTTCCAGGTTTCCCAGCAGCAAAGTATATAATTCTTTCCTAGGTTGTTTGTATTCTTGGGTTAGTTCATGATTATTCTCATTAAATTTGTAAAACCAATACATAATCATAGTTTTCAGGTAATTCTCTTGCTTAAGAAAATGAAGAAAAAAGCAGACTCACCTGTAGTTTTCCCAGATTTGGGAGGCCCAACAACTGCAATCTTAATGGGCACAGCAGGTTTTGGTTTGGGCTGACGGATATATTTGATTGGGTTCTTTATAAATTTGTCCCTATTTACTTTATTGGATAAAAAATAAATATATTGTCGATGGATTACAGGGAAGGTTGGATTAGCTGTATTCACTAAAGGTTTGATGGCATCTCCTTCATAGAGCTGTAATATAAACAAAATAATTTCTTCAGTTATTTCTAACATATACATTTGTTCTCATTAATGGGGAATTTATAACTTAATGATAAATAGCTGACATTTATATAGTGCTTACTATGTGCTAGGCACTGTGCCAAGTGCTTTGGAATTATTATCTCATTTGATCCTCACAAACAAACTTTTATTATCACAGTTTTACAGATGAGGAAACTGAGACAAAGAGAGGTTAAGTGACTTGCCCAGGATCACACAGCTTGTAAGAGTCTGAGGCTAGATTTGAATTGAAGTCTTCCTGACTCCAGGCTTGGAGCTTTATCCTCTGTGCCACCTTGCTGTCTGAAGAGAATTTGTTGTTTTCAAAATGCTTCTCTTCAGAAAGCTGTATAACAACTTTAGATGTTAGACTTTAGGAGTATACAACAAGATGTAGACTTTAAATAGGCTTTGCACATGAAGGCAGTAAACATGTGCTTTCTTTCCTTTGTCCATTAATGATCAATTTTCATGAAATTTCATATCAACAACTTTTGTTCACTTCATATTGCTTATAATTTAGATGTTCTTCTCCCACTAAGTAGTTCAAAGTCCTTCATCCACATTAATGATGCTTCAATGAAATCTTGAGCTGCTTTTTTATGATGGCATGCAAGAGACTCGGCGTTCTGGAAAGCCATGCCAGCAACATATAAGTTCCATCAAGTAGATGCTCTCCAATTGGAAAGGCTTCACGTTTAGGGCCAGTGATAGACTGTGTATCCATCATCTCACAACCAAAGAGGCTCATCATCAAAAAATGAATGTTTTTGGTCATGGTAATCCATGAAATAGGTGACAATATAGACAGTTTCTCCCAACAGTAGAAGTAACAAAGTGGTAGAAAGGAGGCAGAGTATAGTATGAACAATGGAACTGTCATTCTCATTACAAACTGTCCAAAGGCCTTGAGTTAAGACTCTAGTATAGGAGCTGAATCATATTCTTTTTTTTTTAACCCTTAGTCTTAGAATCAATACAAAGTTTTTATTCCAAAGCAGAGGAGGGCAAGGACTAGGCAATTGGGGTTAAGGGACTTGTCCAAGGCCACACAGCTAGGAAGTGTGTGAGGTCACATTTGAACCCAGAACTTCCTCTCTCCAGGCGTGGCTCTCTATCCAATGAGCACCTAGCTGCCTCTGGATCTCTTGACATTTGATACTGACAGTCTTTTGACATTCTTGTTATAAGTAGTTGTAGGAAAGGTAGAAGAATAGGAAATTGTAATCATAGAGGGGAATTTCCCTAACCCTAAGGGGTTACCACAGTCATCAACTTCCTCTGTTTCTTCCCCCAGCCTCTCTTGGTTATGACTTTATTCAAGTTCCTGATAAGAAATCTTGCTTAGGATAAGAGTAAGCCAAGTTCTCCAGCCAGCGGCTAGCAGTTTGTCTTCAGATTTATACTGATCCATTAATGAACATTTTTTTGGGATGATTGATTGGTAATCATTTCTAAGTCCATCTAACAATACTATTGTTTAGCCCACATTTCTCCATCATATCTATAAGAATATCCTGAAAGGTCTGTACTCTGAGAAGGTCTCTAACCTCTGCTACAGACATAGCTTTGATTGAAAGGGAAGAGAGTCTCTGAAGGACCTATGAGATAAATAAATATCCATAGCCCAGCCTAAGGTACATAGATTGCCACAACTGATTACTTTTTTAATGTTTTATGTGACAGATGTTCTAGGCTTCTTGTCACCATGGACATGACTCCATAAAACATACAGTATGGTATAATGGAAAGAATATCCTTGGATTTGGAGTCAGGAGACCCGAGTTTTATTCTGCTATTTACAACTGAGTGACATCTGAAAAATTACATAACCTTCATTTTTCTCATCAGTGAAAGGAGGGGTTGGGATGAGATGATGTTTTTCCAGTCCCAAATTCTATGACTTTTGATACATAACTACAGGGGCACTATGAGTTATAATCGTTTGACTTCTTTTCATATGGAAAGTTTACCAATAGAACCCCCAAACATGGCAAGTACCTATGGATGCAGGATCACTGTCTCCAAGAAACAGATGCTACAGGGGCAGCTGGGTAGCTCAGTAAATTGAGAGTCAGGCCTAGAGAAGGGAGGTCCTAGGTTCAAATCCAGCCTCAGACACTTCCCAGCTGTGACCCTGGGTAAGTCACTTAACCCTCATTGTCTAGCCCATACCATTCTGCCTTGGAACCAACGCACAGTATTGATTCCAAGATGGAAGGTAAAGGTTTTAAAAAAAAAAAAACATGTTACCTAGCTTACATCATACTCTTCCACTCTGACTTAGCAGAAGTAAAGGTCCAATATAAGGTAAACACCAGCAATGTATCCTTGTTCCTTATCACTTAAGTACACATTTTCCATAGGGAACCTAAGCTGACTCTTAATGATGATATCTTCATTTTCCAAGTGTTCCAAGCCCATCTGCTTAGCAATCCATTCTAGAATTTGCCTGGCAATATATCAATGGCATGCTTTCTCTATTTGGTCTCCCAAGTCCATCATTTCCTCCATTTTGAAAATTGGTAAATTTATTCATCTCATTCAGCTGGCACCTTTCCTGTTTCCATGACTCCTCAAAGATTACTGATGATGGCTATAGGAAAAACCCTTCAAACATAGTCAGTAACCCGTCCAGAGACTTGAACTCACTGAATGCAGCTGGTTAATTTCTTACTACGCCCTTATATCTCTGGAATACATACTAGTCTAAGGCAAGAAAGTTTTAGGGCAGGGAAGGATAGACAGGCAGACAAATCACAGCTAGGAAGGAAAGAAGGAAACAAGCATTTCTTAATTGCCTTATGAGGGGAAAGACTGTGCTAATAGGGTTAGTGGAAACTTTTGTTGCTTCTGAGGCTTTCCATATTGGGCTAAAACATTTGCTTTTTTAAAAATTACATTTGGTTCCAGTGTTGGAAGCATCACCTTATTTGGTTTAAATTTGTCTCATTCTTCCTATCACTGAGACGTATTGAGTCTTTGTCAAAGCCAAGTTGGGTTAATCAATAGGATGAGTATTCAAAATAGTAGTAAAGAAGTTGTCTCAGGCAAAACTGAGCACAAAACAAATTATGCCTACAGATGGAGTGCCTGAACCTCCAGGAACTTTCCACTTTCCCAGGTCCTAGTCTCAGTTTGACTTCTTTTACAACATGCTCCTTTGAGCTTTGACTAGTCTTCCAAGTCTTGTGATCTTCTTTGGCAAATGCCAGTTTTCAATTCTGTCCACACCCAGAACTTTGTCCTTTAGATGATGATTAAACTTGGCTCAGTGCAGCTTCAATTTTACATTACCATGCCAATTTATTTTTCAGCTAACAACTTCCATGAATGCTTTTGGAAGGACTTGTGAATATGCTTTAAAATAAGTGAAATACTAGAAATGGAGGAGAATTTTGTGATAATTAAAATTACTCTCTTCCCCAGAATACAATATTGGCTTTTTTAAAAAAACAACCAAAACCTATTATTTCATTGGTATGGGGAGCTCCCAATGGGGCATGAGAAAATTGATTTCTAATATGTTGAATTATTTCTATTCTCTGAGTTTTGAATTGGGGTCTGTTCTTCAAACCTCTTTGAGGTTTCTTTGTTTCTTTGTTCTTGGCAAATTCAAAGAATGCTTCTACTCTAGAGTATCCTCCATTGTAGGGTGATAGAAAAGTGAGATTATGGGTTCTATCTTGCCCCATTAATAAAAACCAGTTTAGGCAAGGTGTGTCTGTGAGTAGCAGGACAGAGACCTTGAATTTCATATTGAAAAGTATTGAACAAAGTCACTTCTAACCAGGCAGAACTCAATTCCTCCTTCTACACCTTGGAATCATAGGACTGGGCATGTGATTTCCAATCATCAATCAAGAAATTGGGGAGGGGTAGAAAGAATGATGGGCCACTTCCTCATTGGCTAGTCACCAATTAGAAGTGTGTTGAGATGTCTAGGGAGGAATGAATAATGAGTGTCCATAATTGTATATAAGGATCCATGAGGCTTTCTCTCAGGATCTTTGATCAAGTGAAACCAAAGATTAATTAGTTTATTGGTTATTGGTAGGCTACTCATTAAACTGATTTTCTTACCCAGAACCCAATGTCTTGCAATTTTTAATCTTCACAGGCTCTACCTTTAAAAAGTACATTTGGCTCCCATTCTGCAACTTTTATTCTTAGAGAGTGATTTGGGCCACTGAAAAGTTAAATAACTGGTCCCTGGCACCAGAAGTGGTATGGGTCAGATGTTGAGTCCAAGTCATCCAGACTCTTAAGACCAGCTCTTTGTAGATTTAGATTTAGACATTCATAGGAATGTTGTTCTTCAAAATGTTCTTTAATCCCCTGAGAAGGGAGGTATTTAATTCTGAATTCATTGTAATTATTCAAAACAGAATTGTAACTCTTCTCTGGAAATGGTCTTAAGCCAATTCATAAGCCAAACACATATAAAAATCAGCTTTGGATATATTTACAATTCATTGCCCCTAGGAAATGCTTACTCTCCATTATGATTTTATTTATTTATAAAATACTTGCTTTCCATCTTAGTATCAATTCTAAGAGAAGAGTGGCAAAGGCTTGGCATTCAAGGTTACATGACTTTCCCAGGGTCACACAGCTAGGAAGCATTTGAGGTAAAAATTGAACCCAGGTCCTCCTGCTTCCAGGACTGGCATTCTATCCACTGTGCTACCTAGCTGCCCCTCATCATATCTGTTTTTGATATATTCTAAGACATGATATATATAGCTCTCAAACGTATTTGTGAAATTACCTTTACAGGGTCCCATTGACCAAATGAACTTGGAAATTTGTAGGTGAGACCAAGCATTTTCTGAGCAAGTGGTAATGATATTGGATAACATTTCTCAAAGATACTCTCACGATTTTCCACTAGATGCTGCAGTTTCTTATAAAACAGATACTGTACAATATGAAGCTTCCGTCCTCCAATAATAGTAATAAATGGAATCAATTGTTTTTCAAATTCATCCTAAAATGAAAGCATGAAAAAAAGCAGACTTCAATGTTCTAAAATTAGAGAACAACTTGATACTAATGTCTAAAGAGCTCTAATTTTGTGCTTTTTTAAAAAAAGCAGTAGTTAAAAAAATGAAACATTTTAGAGTTGTGCAACATGATCACTCACTTTGAAGATACAGTGTAAAACCACAAAAAGGGATTACCTACTTAAAAGGACCAAATATAATTTCCCTTTATCAACACAAAGTCCTTTGATCATATTACAACTACAGACAACATCATAGTGGGTTATGTTAGCAGCATTTGGAGGAGGGTGAAGAAAGAAGGACTATGGGTAGGAGGAATTGGGGAAAAGATGTAGGAAAGGGGAGGAGAAGGGGAATAAGGGAAAGGGCAGAGGTGTGAAGAGTTGGGGAAAAAGGAGTAGGAGAGGGAAGGAGGGAAAGGGAAAGGAAAGGAAGGAGAAGAGGAACTAGGTGGCTTAATGGATAGAGTGCTAGATGTGGAGTCAGAAAGACTTGAGTTCAAGTCTGACCCATGGCAAGTCAATTCACAATGTTTGCCTCAGTTTCCTCATCTATAAAATGAGCCAGAGAAGGAAATGGCGAACTACTCCAGTATCTTTGCCAAGAAAATCCCAAATGGGGTCACAAAGAGTCAGACACAACTGAAATGACTAAAAAGCAATAATGAAAAGAGAGAATACTGCTTGTGATTATGACATACAGAAAAAGTCAGCCATTTCCTATAGGTACAAAAAAGCAGTTTGCCACTTTAGAACTCAGAACCTGGCAAAGCAGCCCTGGGCATGTGCCAATCTGACAGTTGGGACAGGGGTATAAATTGAAGTGCACAGACCTCTCAGGGGACTACTTCTTCTTGGGCTGGGAAGCAGAGGGGTGTCTGCTGTCTGGGCCCTGGGAGGTGGGAGTTTGGTATAGGCAGGCAGGCAGGCAGGGTTAACCTATATTGCTAGCCATATCAATAACCTTTGCATTAGCGAAGCCATTGAGCTTTATTCTATTTCAAGGTCATTTATCAAATCAACAAGATTTACAACAGCCTCTGACCCAGGAGTCTTTTAGTACCTGGGTTCAGCATCTAACAGATTCCATATTAAGTCTCAGAGTCAGAGGGAGACCCTCAAAGTCCTTTTGAACTCTGCTCCTAGGACATCTTTATATTTTGAATATTATTTAAACTTATACTTTAGGCAAGATTAATCAGGGTTTACCTACTTCCCTCTCTCCTACTCCCAGTTTATCTTCCCATAAATTTACCCTAATAAACCCAGTTAATCTTCAAGTTTTTAGTAATCATCTAAGAGTTCAACAACTTACCTTTGAAGTCAACATTTTCGATATATGTAGTCAGATCCTGGTAACAGCTTAGCTGATCACATCCAGATCAGGATAAGGTTTCAGGAAGTCAACACTACTTCTAGTTACTCCTAAGCCAACTGACAGCCAGGAGCTGTTTCTAGAGCTTTGTTAAGCTAGAGAATTCTAACCCTTCAAGGAAGCTTTGCCAAGCTGATGTGGGAAGCAAATCTCTACTCCCATATCTATCTGTAAACTTGAGCTTCACTTGAACTACCCTGAATAAGATCTTGACCTCTAATGGTCATAACATGATTCTCCGACAAGGGGAAGAATACCCCTTCATTAGAATGATTACATTTTTAATGAAATACAGGGTTTTGGAGTAGGCAGTAGAATGAGTCTTTGATTCGATTCCCTTCCATCTCTAACTGAGACAGAGTAGTTTAATGAAAAGAGCAACTTGCAAATCTGAAAATACTGTATAAATGTCAGCTACCTCTATACTTCTAAACTGTTTTCTCACATCTACTGATTTGTACTGGGGATTAAGGGGAAAATCAAATCTGTAATATAAGCATTTCTTTTTAAACTCTCTCTTCAGGAATGCACACATCTTTTCTATATATCACAGGAAACTTGTTACCTGTGTGACAAGAAAACTCTTTTTTGATTAGCTTTCTCTACATTGGAATGTAATAATTTTGGTGCTCTTTGGTGATTCTTGTTAATATTCTCACTTGATTTTAATAAATTTCTCTACTTTGGAGACAATAATAATAATAACTGACATTTACATAGTTATATACATGCTGTTAAAGTTTTCAAAGTGATCTACAGATGGAAATGGTTTCAGAGACTAGAAAGTCTAATACATTCCTTTTATAGATGAGGAAACTAGTTTCAGACAGGTTAAGTGATTTGCCCACTGCCAGTATCAAAGACTGGATTTGAAAATAACACAGAGACCATTTTCTTTCCACCAAATAGAAGTATAGTTGTATCTCATTTACAGGACTTAGAGGAAATAAAAAGTGCTTATGAATTTTCCAGTTAATTGAACCAAATCCCTTTAAGTCTTAACTTAACCTATTTTTTTTTGTCATAGCCTCCTTGGGAGGACTTTTGAAACAGCTCCATAGCTTCTCAGAAAAATGATGTTAAATACATAAAATGAAATATATGTCAGTCAATCAACATTTGTCTAGTGCCCATGACATGCCAGAAATTGTGCTAAGCACTATATTTTCTTTCTGTTTTTTTAAACCCTTAACTTCTGTCTTAGAAACAATGCTAAGTATTGGTTCCAAGGTTGAAGAATGGAAAGCCTAGCCAGTGGGGGTTAAATGACTCACCCAGGTACACACAGCTAGGTAGTGTCTGAGGGCACATTTGAAAACAAATCCTCCCAACTCCAGGGCTGGTGATTTATCCACTGTGCTACCTAGCTATCCCATAAGCATAATATCTTTTGAGTGAATATGGATTTCATTAAAGAGGCCCTGTGGAATTCTAAGATTGATTCAATCAATACAATGTTATTCACAAATAGCAATATCTGAAAGACCTGGCCATCTCTAAAAAACTTGTCTTCCATTTGGAATCTATGCATGATATTATCTATGGCACTGGCAAACATCTTTGGTAAGCATATGTCTTCCTTAAAATCAATTAAACAGTTATTTGTAAATACCCACTATGTGCAAGGGACTGGGAAGCAAAGACAGCATATGGTGCCTGGGTTAAAGTTGGAAGGGAGTTAGAGATGTCACTAGGTAGATATGAGGAGGAAATGAATTTCAGGTGTGATGGATAGCCTATTCAAAGGCCTGGAGATGAGAGAAGAAATGTCATGTTTGGAGAACAGCTAGTACACTAGTTTGTAATGAAATAAGTCTAGAATGGTATGTGGAAGCCAGATTGTGGAGAGCTTTTCCCTTCTCTCCACTCACAAAGCATAAATCCCCCTAGTTTAGGCCCTCATCATCACTCTTTTAGACTACTGCAATAGCCGTCTAATTCATTGGTTTCTCTTTCAGCTTTTCCCCCTCTCCAATCCATTTCCCACCCAAGTTGCCAAAATAATTTTCCTAAAGCTCCTGACTGAGCACATTGCTTCCCTTCTCAAGAACATCCGGCAGGTCCCTGGTTACTTCTAGCATGAAATACAAACTTCTCTGCTTGCTTTAAAGTCCTATACAGTACGTCTCTAGCCTACCTTTCTAGACTTATTTCATATCATTTCTGTTGCATTATCTGTTGTCTGAAGACCAGCCTAGCTAAGTTTGGAGAGGCTCATCAATAGACCTTTGGGCATCAAATGATTTTTCTTATCCCCAACAACCTGCAGATACCTAAGACATGGAAAGGGTGCAAGTTGCATTGGGGAGAGTGTGTTCACACTGGGGAAATCATGCATCCCTTTGAGCACTGCAGTCAGAAAACAGTAATAACAGCTTGAAACATTAATCTCTGATGTTTGAAAATGAAGCTTTTTTAAAACTATCATTTTGATTTATCCTCTTAAAAACAAACAAAAAAATAAAACCTTTGCCTTTGTCTTAGAATTGATATTAAATATCAGTTCAATGGCAGAAGAGCAATAAGGGCAAGACAACTGCAGTTAAGTGATTTCCCCAAGCTAGAGAGCAAAGAAGTGTCTGAGGTCACATTTGAACTCAGAGAACTCCTGTCTCTTGGTCTGGTTCCACTGAGCCACTTAGCTTCCTCTCTCTCTTCCCGCCCCTCCACTTTGATTCATTCTTAAACATTACTGTTTTGTAAAAAATCATGGAAACCCCCCCAAAAAAAGTAACAACCTGTATTGCTTGCAGATTATTTAGATCTACTTCAAACTTCTCTCCCATTTCGATTTTTATTCTGTCAATAGCATCCTCTTCTTGTTCTTCTTCTTCTTCAGTCATTTCTTCCTCATCTTTTGGGAATTCCTCTTCCAGAATTGCCTCAATATTATCTTCTTCCTCTTCCTCAGCCTCTTCTTCACTTGACTCATACTCATCCTTGCTTGCCTGAAGTATGAAATTAAAATTTGGTTTAGCTTATTGCTTTGTCATAATTTACCAATTTAAGTCATTTGTGTTATTTGAAGAGAAATTTGACAAGCACTTAATTGTTGTTGAGATAGGCATGCCGCAAAATGATTTGGGTGCAATCAAGTCAAACTTTGCTTATCTGACTCACAGAAATTCAACCCTTCTACCAAAAAAAAATCAGAAGTAAATAGTGAAATCCCATTTATTCTTAGAGTTGAAAAAGTGTAAAGTGACTTAATGGTATTTAGTGACAATATTTAATGCAATTGAACATGTTAATATTAAGCACCCACTTTATACTAAGCATAGGGTTAGGCACTGTTTGGGATACAAAACAAACATAGGAGGTAGCTATTCCCTCAAGGAGCATATAATTTATTTAGGGAGGCAATTTTAATGCATGAGAAACAATTAGAGAACAAGACATGAAGAAAAGTAAACATTTATTCACTGAATGAGTAAGTGAACAGAATTATGTTTAAATTGAGTGTTATTAGAGGCAGCTAGGTGGCTCAGTAGATAGAAAGCTGGGTCTGGACACAGGAGGTCCTGGGTTCAAATCTGGCCTCAGACACTTTCTGGTTGGGTGACTCTGGGCAAGTTACTTAACCCAAATGGCCTACCATTACTACTCTTCTGTCTTGGAAATGATACGAAGATAGAAAGTAAAGGCTTTTAAAAATAAATAAATAAAGTGGGAAGTAAAGATAGTAAATGCTATGAGAAGGCCACAGAAAAGAATGTTCATTATGTATTATCAGAGTCAGAAAAGGCTTCATGGAGGAGATGTTCTTTAATGAGTCTTGAACGTTGTTGTTGGAGTGACTGAGGGATAAAACTGAGGGAAGGAAGCAATGGTGTCAAAAGAAGAGTTGTAGCTTCCGGTTAAGATGGCGGCAGAGTAAGGAGCAGCTGCTCGATCTCTCCTGACCGAACCACACAGAACCCCTCAAGGGGAAATAAAAACGAGTCCAGAGGAACGAAGGAACCCCACAACAGGGCGCAGCATTGAAGGTACGCAGAATCGGGGCACTTCCACACTTTAAAGGGGTGAAACAGTTCACACTAAAACACGAGAGGAAGAAGCCCCTCCCCCACCCCCCACACCGCACAAGCGGGTAAACAGGACTGGGACAACCAGAAAATCACTGGCAGCCCCTGAGCCCGTACCTGTGCGCTGCAAGACGAGGGACCCCAAGTGGCTGGGACTTTCCCTGAGCGCCCACGTGAGTGAAGGCACCGCCTCCGGCCAGGACAAAGGCCCCTAAACCTCAGCCTTTCCCAAGCTCTGAAGGCATCGCCTCAGGGGCAAATAAAGATCTCCAGCCCACGGACTTTCACTACCTTCTGCGGGGGTGAAAGCAGGGCGCTAAGAGCAGCAGCGCAGGCAAAGGCAGTGCCCTAGGCTTG
>NC_058133.1:359903791-360008657 GCF_016433145.1 Gracilinanus agilis
CATTGTTGGGTTTGTATCCCAAAGAGATCATAGATAAACAGACATGTACAAAAATATTTATAGCTGCGCTTTTTGTGGTGGCAAAAAACTGGAAAAGGAGGGTATGTCCTTCAATTGGGGAATGGCTGAACAAACTGTGGTATATGCGGGTGATGGAATACTATTGTGCTAAAAGGAATAATAAACTGGAGGAGTTCCAGGCGAACTGGAGAGACCTCCGGGATCTGATGCAGAGCGAAAGGAGCAGAGCCAAAAGAACATTGTACACAGAGACTGATATACTGTGGTAAAATTGAATGTAATGGGCTTCTGTACCAGCAGCAATGCAATGACCCAGGACAATTCTGAGGGATTTATGGTAAAGAATGCTACCCACATTCAGAGGAAGGACTGCAGGAGAGGAAACATATAAGAAAAGCAACTGCTTGAATGCATGGGTCGGGGCGGACATGACTGAGGGTGTGGACTCGAAACTACCACACCAATGCAACCACCAACAATTGGGAAATTGGTCTTGATCAAGGACACATGACAAAACCAGTGGAAAAGTGCGTCGGCCATGGGTGGGGGGAGTGCGGGGGGTGAAGGGGAAAATAGGAGCATGAATCATGTAACCATGTTAAAAATGATTATTAATAAATGTTAAATGAAGAAAAAAAAAAAAAAAAGAAGAGTTGTAAATAGAAATAATAGAGAAGGCTAACTTTGGGCATATGCTTGAAAAGAAGAGGTTTCTTTTAGGTCCCAGGTAAAATCTCACTATCAAGAAGTCTTTCCTAATTCTCCCTTGATGCTAGTCTCTTGGCACTAAGATCAATTCCATTTTATGCTGTGTGTATCTTATTTATGCATAACTGTTTGCATGTGGTCTCCCCGGTTAGACTCAGCCACCCCACTGTTCTACGATTTCCCCAACTTATTTGCAAATCTTATACGACTTCAAGAGAGTCTTCCAATTCCCAGTTAAAGAAAATACTGCAATATATTTGCAAGATATATGTTGATTATGTTTACTTTGAGGTTTGGACACAACCAAAGTACATGTTGCTGTGGGAATTCATTCTCTCTCTGCTGAGCTGTTGAACATGGCCACATTTGAGCATTAAAACATCAGGTTTTTGTGCTATGCGTTCTAAGCAATATAGTCAGGCAACAAACATACACTTACTAGTACCAGGCATTGTGCTGGGCACTGGGGATGAGACTAAACAAGAGATTCTTAGCAGGAGAGGCAGATTTCCATAATATATAAGAAAGTAATGTCACTTACCATTTTAAAGTCATTTTTTGGAGGGAAATTTGGCAAGCACTTAATTTTTGATGTGACATGCATTTAGATAATGTGACATGCTTGATGTAACAAGCATTTGGATAAGTAGAGAAAAATCAACTTTGTACAGATCTCTGTGTCTTTTACAAGAAATATTGAAAGTAAGAATAAAATCTAACAAAGAAATACTTTAAAACTGGCTTCTGGTAGCATTGTTGGTTGTATACCATTTGAGTTTCTAGTTACGTTCTTACCTCTTTTTTTTTTTTCTCTCTCTCTGCTATAAGTTCAGCCCTTCTTTTAGCAATCAAATCATCCTGTAAAAGAAAGAATAGCTTTAATTTTCTAAGGGACAAAGGGATCCTAGGAAAGAAAGAATAACTTTAATTTTGATAGGAATAAAGATTGAGTCAAAATTAATTTCTATCTATGAATATAGTATTTTAAAATCTGGGAGCTACAACCCCCTTGGATGACTTATGAATAAGCTGGGGAAATCTCAAAGCACTGGGGTAGCTCTCTTTCTGTTCTTTTCCTTTCTTGGTGAATGAACCACTACCCAGAAACATGGTCCATCTCTTTCTACTTTTTCCTTCACAGACAAGGTGTTTTTTTGAGTGAGAGACAGAGACAGAAACAGACAGAGGGAAAGACAGAGACAAAGAGAGAAAATAGTGATGGAAGAATGGAGAAGTCCTAAATCTGAAAACGTACCAATTGTCTATAAAAAAAAAAGTAGATATGCTTTGTATGAGTATACCATGGCCAGCTAAAGTGTGATAAAATGATGTGTCCCATTGGATGTTTAGATAATCCTTCCTTTAGGTGGTTATTTGTTACATCCTGCAACTTGACATGAATACCAATCAGCATCTTTGGGGTTATGGACCCCATTGTCTTACCATCTTAGATATTAGAGTAGTTCTGGAAAACCTAGGATATATCAGATCAGTACTAGAGGATGGCTTTAGATAGACTCAAGTCTAGGGTGAATCCATGGAAGCAAATGATTTCTGAATGTTCCTGGGGCTTTTATCAGCTCAAATTAATCAAGTATGTCCAGTCAGTTTGAGAGACACTATGACTCTTTATGGAGTTTCTAAATATACACACCTCTTTTAAAATTTAGTGTTGGGGTAGCTAACTGTCTCAGTAGGTTGAGAGCCAGGTCTAGAGATGGGAAACCCTGGGTTCAAAGCAAGCCTTGGATATACTTTCTAGTTTTGTGACCCTGAGCAAATCACTTATATCCAATTGCTTAATCCCAGTTACTCTTCTGTCTTGGAACCAATATATAGTATTGATTCTAAGATA
This sequence comes from Gracilinanus agilis, assembly GCF_016433145.1. Classification (NCBI taxonomy): domain Eukaryota; kingdom Metazoa; phylum Chordata; class Mammalia; order Didelphimorphia; family Didelphidae; genus Gracilinanus; species Gracilinanus agilis. The sequence continues at coordinate 359,906,376 of NC_058133.1, forward strand.
ATAGAAGGTAACAGTTAAAAAAAAAAAACAAAAGCAAAACTTCACATTTAATATAGATTTGTTGAGGATCTTGTAGTTTCTTAATCAAATAATTACCACAACAAACACAAACTATAAGCTAAATAAAATATTTAAGTATTATACTGTACATTTATTTTATTCAACTGAATCTATTCTCCTATTTTTCTCTCTCGTTTAAGAAAATCCATTAGTTGATGAACCAATTGGAAGTTACAAAGTAGATTTAGGCTTGATACAAAGAAAACTTTCTAGCAGTTTTCTCAAAGTTGAATGGGCTTTCTTGGCAAGTGGTGGGTTCCCTTCATATTGGTGAGCTTCAAGCAAAGATTAGATGACCACTTTGTTGGGGATGTATAGTGGATTCTTATTGAACTATGAGTGGGCTATTGAAGTAGGTTCCAACTCTGAGACTGATTTTGTGAAATACACAGTGAGACTTTAGAATGAGACACTAAAAAAATAAACATACAAGAACTCTGATATTCAAATGGCTATTGTTCTTTAAAATTAAGCAGCTTGGGAAGCTGTACACTTGCTCCAATAATGCTTAAAGCATCATTGGAATGTTTGTTGCTTAGAACATTTCTGAATTCCTCTTTGAGAATTGCCCTAAAAACCAATTATGAGTCACAAAAGAAAATTAGTCACATTCCTTTATAGTTAACCTAGTCTGTGGTTACCTAAACTACAAACAAAATTATCTTTCTTGAGCACCACATTCATTAGACTTTGAATCTTTGAATAAGAATATTTTGTTTCTCAAAATCCATCCTCAAAATGATGATTTGCCATTATAATGAGATTCATTTCAATGTAAAAGTTCTGGCATGTTTTCCTTTCTTTCTTCCCCTTTCTTTTCTTTCTTTCATAACCCTTACCTTCTGGAAGACAGAAGAGCAGTAAGGACAAGACAATGGGGTTAAGTGACTTGCCCAGGGTCACACAACTAGGAAGCATTTGAGGATGGATTTGAACTCAGTTCCTCCCAATTCCAGGCCTCATGGTCTATACACCATAGTACCAAGTTGCCCCAAAGTTTTTCTTTAAAAATTTTTATTGATGCCTTTTGTTTTCATATCATGATAATTTCCATATATCTTGTCCTTGCTTAGAAAATTGATCCTTGACTTATTCAAAAGAAGCGAAAGAAAAACAATTAATACTATGACCATGTTAACAGCGTATATTTCAATCTGTTTGCATATTTCCTTACTTTTCTTTTTTTTAATTTTCTTTTTATTTTTAAAAAATTTTTTTTCCATGGTTACATGATTCATGTTCTTGCTCTCTCTCCTCCAAACCGCCAGTAGCCAAAGCACATTTCCACAGGAGTTTACACCCAAATCATGTCCGCATCAACCCATGTGTTTAAACAGTTGTTTTTCTTCTGTGTTTGCACTCCTGTAGTTCTTCCTCTGAATATGGAGAGCTTTCTTTTCCATAAATCCCTCAGAATTATGCTGTGTCATTGCATTGCTGCTGGTATAGAAGTCCACAGTGTATTGGTCTCTGTGTACAATGTTCTTCTGGTTCTTCTCCTTTCACTCTGCATCAATTCCTGGAGATCTTTCCAGTTCACATGGAATTCCTCCAGTTTATTATTCCTTTGAGCACAATAGTATTCCATCACCAGCATATACCACAATTTGTCTAGCCATTCCCCAACTGATGGGCATACCTTTGTTTTCCAGTTTTTTTGCCACCACAAAGAGTGTGGCTATAAATATTTTTGTACATATAAAAGTCCCCTATGAACTCTTTGGAGTACAAACCCAGCAATGGTATGGCTCAATCAAAGGGCAGGCATTCTTTTAGCACTCTTTGGGCATAGTTCCAAATTGCCATCCAGAATGGTTGGATCAATTCACAACTCCACCAGCAGTGCATTAATGTCCCAATTTTGCCACATCCCCTCCAACATTCATTATTCTCTCTTGCTGTCATTTTAGCCAATCTGCTGGGTTTAAGATGATATCTCAGAGTTGTTTTGATTTGCATTTCTCTAATTATTAGAGATTTAGAATACTTTTTCATGTGCTTATTGATAGTTTTGATTTCTTTATCTGAAAATTGCCTATTTGTGCCCCTTGCCCATTTATCGATTGGAGAATAGCTTGATTTTTTTTTTTTGTACAACTGATTTAGCTCTTTGTATATTTGAGTAATTAGACCTTTGTCAGAGTTTTTAGTTATAAAGATTTTTTCCCAGTTTGTTGTTTCCCTTCTGATTTTAGTTGCATTGTTTTTGTTCATACAAAACCTTTTTAATTTAATGTAATTGAAATTATTTATTTTACATTTTGTAATTTTTTTCTAACTCTTGTTTGGTTTTAAAATTTTTTTAAATCCTTTCCCAGAGATCTGACAAGTATACTATTCTGTGTTTGCCTAATTTTCTTATAGTTTCCTTCTTTATAGTCAAGTCATTCACCCATTCTGAATTTATCTTGGTGTAGGGTGTGAGATGTTGATCTAAACCTAATCTCTCCCATATTGTTTTCCAATTTTCCAAACAGTTTTTGTCAAATAGTGGATTTTTGTCCCAAAAGTTGGGCTCTTTGGGTTTATCATACACTGTCTTGCTGACATCACTTACCCCAAGTCTATTCCATTGATCCCCCCTTCTGTGTCTTAACCAATATCATAATGGGTTTTTTTTTTCATTTTTTTAAACCCTTACCTTCCATCTTGGAGTCAATACTGTGTATTGGCTCCAAGGCAGAAGAGTGGTAAGGATAGGCAATGGGGGTCAAGTGACTTGCCCAGGGTCACACAGCTGAGAAATGTCTGAGGTCAGATTTGAACTGAGGACCTCCCATCTCTAGGCCTGGCTCTTAATCCACTGAGCTACCCAGCTGCCCCCAATAACATATTGTTTTGATGACCACTGCTTTATAGTATAGTTTAATATCTGGTACTACTAGGCCACCTTCCTTCATGGTTTTTTTTTTCATTATTTCCCTCGATATTCTTGATCTTTTGTTCTTCCAAATGAACTTTGTTATAGTTTTTTCTAATTCTGTAAAAAAGTTTCTTGGTAGTTTGATAGGTATGACACTAAATAAGTAAATTAATTTGGATATAATGGTCATTTTTACTATGTTAGTTCATCCTACCCATGAGCAATCAATGTTTTCCCAATTGTTTAGATCTAGCTTTAATTGTTTGGAAAGTATTTTGTAGTTGTGTTTGTATAATTCCTGTCTGTTTTGGTAGATAGATTCCTAAGTATTTTATATTGTCTAGGGTGATTTTAAATTGTGTTTCTCTTGCTGGTGTTTCTGGGGGAAGATCTTTCATCAAAGCTCATTAAATCCATCTGCTTAAATTAGAGAACAGAAAAAGAAAAAATATGAGTAAACAACAGAAAAAGAGAAAAGAAATGACAACTGACAGCTTCTTTCAAGGATGTGAAAAGAAAGCAAACAAAATAGAAGAAGAGGAAGAAGTTCCAGTCAATTGGACACAGGTTTTGGAAGATCTCAAAATTCATTTAACTCAAGAACTTCAGGAACTCAAAAAGCAATCAAGAGAGCTGAAGACAATTTGAAAAAGGAAATACATGGACTAAAACAAGAAAATAAAGACTTAAAAGCCAGAATTGGCCAGCTTGAAAATGAAGCAAAGAAGGCAAAAGATGATCTATAAAGAAAATCAGACCAGAAGGGGAAGGATGACCAAAAAGCCAGGGATGAAATTCAGTCTTTATAAAGTAGAACTCAACAACTAGAAGCAAATGACTTCACAAGGCAGCAAGAATATATAAAACAAAATTTAAAAAATGAAAAATTTGAGGAGAATATGAAACACCTCATTGATTCAACTAAAGATCTGGAGAACAGAACTAGAAGAGACAATTTAAGAATTATTGGTTTACCAGAACATCATGACAAAAAAAAAGTTTAGACATTATCCTACAAAAAATTTTCAGAGAAAACTGCCCAGACATTCTCAAACAAAAGGGAAAAGTGGAAATTGAAAGAATCCACAGATCACCTCCTACATTTAATCCACAACTAACAACTTCCAGGAATATTATAGCCAAATTCAAAAACTACCAGACAAAGGAAAAAAGTATTACAAGCTGCTAAAAAGAAGTCATTTAGATACCAGGGATAACACAGGATCTTGCTGCATGTACATTGAAGGACCAGAAGGCATGGAACATAATATTCCATAAAATAAGAGAATTGGGTCTACAGCCAAGAATCAACTATCCAGCAAAACTGACTATATTATTGCAGGGGAAAATATGATCATTCAATAAAATTGAGGACTTCCAAGCATTCATAAAGAAAAAACCAGACTTAAACAGAGTGTTTGCTGCCCAAACACAGAACTTAAGAGAATCACTATAACGTAATTAAGAGGGGGTGGGGAATCTTTTCTTTAAGGGACCCAGTAAGTTCAGTCAATTTGTATTCCTAGAAGAAAAGAATATATTGGCAAATATTAAAAATTGTTATTATCAACAAGGTAACTATAAGAAGTTTACATAGAGGGAACAGTGACAAATTGTATAGGATGAAATGTCAAGATATATATATATATATAAACTAGAGGGGAAAAAAAAGAAGGTAATATTAAGAAAATTGGGAAAACAAACAAAGTGGAGTAAATTTATATTCCATAAAGAAGCACATGGGGCAAACAGGGAAGAATAACCAACCATACAGTGGAAGGATAAGAGGTTGGAGAGAGGAAATATTTAATACTTAAGTGCATTGAAATCAACTTAGAGAGGGAAGAACAATCAGATCCATTGGGGCAGAGAATTGATTTGAGCCCTATAGAGAAGTAGAAGGGTAACAAAACAACTGGTGGGGAGGGAAGCAACACTAGGAAGGGAGAGGGTGGGGGTGTAGCTAAAAAAGACCCTAAAGAAGAATAGGAGGGGAATAAGAAGGGAGAGGGGAGAAAGAGAAGTACAAAATAAGGGAGGGGATTAGGGGAAATGATTAAAAACAAAACACTGGTATAGAAGGAAATAGTGAAAGAAGAAAGGGCAGGACAAGGAGAGAGAATCAAAATGTCTGGGAATACACAGTTGATAATTATAACTCTGAATGTGAATGGGATGAACTCGGCCATGAAACAGAAGCAAATAGCGAGTGGATAAGAAACCAAAATCCTATCATATGTTGTCTAAAAGAAACACACATGAGACAGGCAGACATACATAGAATAAAATTGAAAGGATAGAGCAATATCTATTGGTCTTCAACTGAGAAAAAGAAAGCAGGAGTTGCAATCATGATTTCTGTCAGAGCCAAAGTAAAATTAGATTTGGTTAAAAGAGATAGGGAAGGTAATTATATCCTAATAAAAGGCAGTATAAACAATGAAGAAATATCAGGTCTCAACATGTATGCACCAAACGGTATAGCATCCAAATTTCTAAAGGAGAAGCTAGTGGAGCTCAAGGTTGAAATAGCAAAATTATACTAGTGGGTGGCCTCAACCTTCCCCTATCAGATCTAGACAAATCAAACCAAAAAGTGAATAAGAAAGAGAAAAGAAAGGTGAATGAAATCCTATAAAAATTAGAGTTAATAGATATATGGAGAAAAATAAATAGGGACAAAAAGGAATACACCTTCTTTTCAGCACCACATGGAATATTCACAAAGATAGACTATGTGCTAGGGCATAGAAACATGGCAAACAAATGCAAAAAAGCAGAAATAATAAATGCAACCTTATCAGATCATAAAGTAATAAAAATAGTTATTAGTAAGAATACATGGAGAGGCAAACCAAAAACTAATTGGAAATTAAATAATATGATTCTTTAAAATTAAGTTAGTGAAAGAACAAATCATAGAAACAATTAATAATTTCATTGAAGACAATGACAATGACGAGACTTATTAACAAAACCTATGGGACACAGCCAAAGAAGTTCTAAGGGGAAATTTTATATCATTGAATGCATATATTAACAAATTAGGGAGGGCAGAGATTAATGAACTGGGAATTGTAAAAGTGAAATTTGGGAAATGTCATCTTTAAGTAGATATATGTATTTTCTATGGAAATTGTCAAACTACATTTCCCGTGGTCCAACAGGTTTCCATTTCTGGTTCTTTGGGCGTGGGGACACCTATGTCTCCACGCAGAGAAGAGTTTATGATCTCCTGGGTTAGGGGGGGTGGTCTCTTGGCCAGCAGACTGAGGAAGAGGTAATAATGACTGGGGCGGCAATTTTGAATTCTTACAAGCACATGGTCTAATGACTTTATCTATCAGCATGGCTTTAATTAAAATACTAATTTATAGTATTATAGCAGCCTTTATAATTTTTTATCCTTATAGAATGCAACTTAAAAAAAGAAAATGAACAAATTAAAAATCCCCAGATGAAAAATAAATTATAAATACTAAAAATCAAAGGAGAAATTAATAAAATCAAAAGTAAAAGAACTATTGAATTAATAAATAAGACTAGAAGCTAGTATTTTGGAAAAAAAAACAGATAAAATAGACAAATTACTAGTAAATCTAATAAAAAAAGGAAAAAAGAAAACTAAATTAACAGTATCAAAGATGAAAAGGGAGACCTCATCTCTAATGAAGAGGAAATTAAGGCAATCATTAAAAACTATTTTGCCCAATTATATGGCAGTAATATAGCAATCTAGGTGGTATGGATGAATATTTACAAAAATATAAATTGCCTAGATTAAGAGCAGAAGAAATAGAATACTTAAATAATCCCATATCAGAAAAACAAATTGAACAAGCCATCAAAGAACTCCCTAAGAAAAAATCGCCAGGGCCTGATGGATTCACAAGTGAATTCTATCAAACTTTCAAAGAACAACTAATTCCAATACTATACAAATTATTTGACATAATAAGAAAAGAAGGAGTCCTACCAAATTCCTTATATGACACAAATATAGTACTGATTCCAAATCCAGCCAGACCAAAAACAGAGAAAGAAAACTACAGACCAATCTCCCTAATGAACATAGATGCAAAAATTTTAAATAGAATACTAGCAAAAAGACTCTAGCAAGTGATCAAGAGGGTTATCCATCATGATTAGGTGGGATTTATACCAGGAATGCAAGGATGGTCCAACATTAGGAAAACCATACTCATAATTGACCATATCAATAAACTAACAAACAAAAATCACATGATTATCTCAATAGATGCTGAAAAAGCCTTTGACGAAAATACAACACCCATTCCTATTGAAAACACTAGAAAGTACAGGAATAGAAGGACCTTTCCTAAAAATAATAAACAGTATATACCTAAAACCATCAACAAGCAATGGGGATAAATTAGAAGCCTTCCTAATAAGATCAGGAGTGAAACAAGGATGCCCATTATCACCTCTATTATTTAACATTGTACTAGAAACACTAGCAGTAGCAATTAGAGAAGAAAAAGAAATTGATGGTATTAAAATAGGCAATGAGGAGACTAAGTTATCACTCTTTGCAGATAATATGATGGCCTACTTAAAAAATCCTAGAGAATCAACTAAAAAGCTAGTAGAAATAATCAACAACTTTAGTAAAGTTGGAGGATACAAAATAAATGCACATAAATCATCAGCATTTCTATATATTTCCAACATATCACAGCAGGAAGAGTTAGAAAGAGAAACACCATTTAGTTACTTTTCTGCTGGGAGGAGGGAAGTTTATTTCATCTATGGTCCAGGACCAAGATTGGTCATAACAATCACTCAGAGTTTTGCTTTCTTTTGGTATTCTTTTCATTTATGATACATACAAAATATATGTATTTATAAACAAACACACACATTCTGTTTTTCTGGTTCTACTCACTTCAGTTTGCACCAGTAAATCAAATTTTCCCATTTTCCATGAATTTTTCATGTTCATAGATTCTCACCTCATAGTAAAATTTAATTACATTCACATATCATAATTTGTTTGGTACCATCAATTGTACCATCAATGGGCATCATTTTGTTTCAAGTTCTTTGATAAAGTCTGGCATGATTAAAAAATCATTCTCATTACCTCATAATCAGATTTTGTATTTATAAAGTTCAAAACACTGTAGAGGAAGAGTTATATAATCTCTTTTCTGTTTTCAAGGTAGTCATAATTATACAGAGAAGGTATAACATATATAATCTAACCAACAAGTCAGTAATTGAAGAGATAGCTCCTCAGCACATAGTTAAAAATGAAACAGGTGCATGAAGTTCAGCAGGAAAGGATCTCTGGGCTAGAACATTTTTGGAGGCAAAATATCATTTGGTTTTGAAATTTAAATGGGATTTGCAAAGGAGGAAAAGAGTGGGGAAGATATTCCATAGCATGGAAATGGTGGTGAGAAGTGGTATGAATAAATACATGGTGGTGAGAAAGTCCTTATACAAGAGAAGTGAGAAGTTTGGAGTAAAGTTCATTTATGGGAGAAATAGGAGATAAAACATATGGGAGGCAGATGGTAAAGGGGCTTAAATGCCAAACTGAGCCACCTATCTGAAGTCAATATGGCATCTCTGAAGATTTCTGAGCATGAGAGTTAAATGATTAAAAGTACTTTTTTAGGGGCAGCTACATGACACAATGGATAGAGAGCTAGACCTGGAATCAGGAGGACTTAGGTTCAAATCCTTCCTCAGATACTTCCTAGTGGTGTGATCTGGGCAACTTTGCTTGTTCTTTTGTCCTAGAATTGTTACTGGGAAAGAAGGTAAGGTGGCTTTTTGTTGTTGTTTTTTAAAGAAATTCTTTATAAAGAAACAATGTGGAATAGAGTAAAGAGAGTCTAGAAAATAGGAGAGTGATTAGTAGTCTATTAAAATAATTCGAGAGTGAGGCAATTAGGACCTGAATTAGCTTGCTCACAATAAGAATGTAAAAGAGAGGATTTGAGAAGTATCATGAACCAGCTTCTGGAAGCTTTTGCTTCCCCCCACCCCCATTCCAGATTCACTACAGTCTCTAGAAGTGTGAAGCAAAAGAATAGGTCTGGGATTGGTATTCAGTATTCATCTTGAACTGGATTTCCTATAGCCATCTTAAACACATTATGTCCCCAACTGAACTAATCTTCTTTCATGCCCCCCTCCACCCCCTATGACTCAACCCTCCCTTCTTCCTTACTTTCCTAATACCATAGGGTGCCAACATCCTACCACTCGGGCTTATAATCTAGGTGTCATCCTTGACCCCTTATCCAATCTGTTGTTAAGTCCTACTGGGTCTATCTTCACATTTTTCACTTATCCCCTCCCTTCTTCGCCATGACATTGCCCTCACTACAGTATAAGTTCTAATCTCTTTCCTGGACTGCTTCAAAAGCCTTCTTATTCATCTCCCAGCCTCAAGTGTCTTCTCACTTTAGTTTATCCCCCATTCAGATACAAAAACCATCTTATTAAAGCACAGAACAGACTAATGTTACCACCCCAATTCATTAAACTTGTGTCTCCCTTTAAACTCCAAGGTCAAATATAAAATCCTCTACTTGGCTTTTAAAGCCCTTCAAAACCTGGTCTCTTCCTATCTTTCCAGGCTTTTTATACTTTACTCTCCTCTAGATTTTTTGCAATCCAGTAATACTGGTCTTCTTGCTATGCCTTAAACCAGTGGTTCCCAAACTTTTTTGGCCTACTGCCCCCTTTCCAGAAAAAATATTACTTAGCACCCCCTGGAAATTATGAAACTATTTATTGAACTCAGAATAGAATGTAATACAAAAAAAGTGTGGCCATCACTGCCTCCCTGGATTGCTGCAGCACCCACCAGGGGGTGGTAGCGCCCACTTTGGGAATCACTGCCTTAAACAATAGGATCCATCTCTTTATTGTGCAAGATGCTGAGAGTTTACATTAAAAAAAAGAGAGTATGATGAAAACAAATCAAAAGAGTATTTATTCAGTACTTAATTGTGTGTTTGGCACTGTGTTAAGTGAAAAAATACCCACAAGATAAAAACATTTCCTGTCCTTAAGCTCATTCAGTTGATTATTTCCTTGAAAATTTTACTGGACTTTCTTTAGTGTATGTTTTTATTTTAAAAAGATATACAGGGGGCAGGTAGGTGACCTAATGAATAGAGAGCCAGGTCTAAAGACAGGAGGTCTGCTCTCAGATACTTCCTAGCTGTGTGAGTTACTTAACCCCCATTGCCTAGCCCTTACTGTTCTTCTTTCTTGGCTGAAAGAAAATTTTATTAAGCAGATTTAGCTTGTTAATGCCATTTCCTTTCACAACATTCATGATACATTTGTTATTGGTGGATCTAATGGATTTGTTAATATTTGGGATCCATTCAACAAGAAATGATTGTGTCAATTCCATTGGTATTCCACTAGTAGAGTATCACTTGTCTTCCGTAATGATGGAACCACACTTGCAATAGTATCATCATACATGTATAAAATGGATGACACTGAACATTCTGAAGATGGAATCTTCATTCACCATGAAAGATGCAGAAACAAAGCCTAAGGAATATATTTAATCTCAAAAAGGTTTGGAGTGACTAGCTCAAGGTCCCAGATAGAAGAAAAGAAGTCACATATGGCCATAAGGACAATGGCGAAAACTTGGCTTCATGTTCCCTACTTCTTCTATTTACCTACCTTGAAGCTTTCTAACAATATAGGTGTGTTAGGAACATTCCTTAGAGTAGTACTATAAAATCTGATATTTAGCAAAAAAAAGTGATGGTAAAGGTTTTTTTAAAAAAATATATGCATACCCTAATTTTTGCCTTCATTTCTTTAATAATTTTATTTCTTCCAGTCCTTTTTGCTTGTTTGTCTTTCCATTTTCCAATAGCTTCAGGAAGTAGGCGATCTATAATATCTTGTTCTTCAACTACTAGACCAATGGCAACATCTGGGCAAAGTCCACGCTCACCTAGAAATTGTACTTCATCTAAATTTCGTGGGAATCCATCCAGGATAAATCCTGTAGAGCTAGATAAAAAAATTGTAATTTGCTTTATTTTTCTAATTCAGCATTTGAGATGAAATTACATTTTTAAGTAAAAAATGTAGCAATTCTATGTAAACATATATACACAAATATTTTAAAAAGTTTTTAAAGTTCTCAATGAATCTTTTAAAGATTATTTCTGCTTTTGCTTTTTCTAATTTTATTTTCTAATTTGTTGTTTTATTACATTTATTTTGAAAGAATAAAATTATGGAAGTCCAAAGTGTATACTGATCCAATTTATTGAAGTTAGAATATTGAAGAGATGGGGCAGCTGGGTAGCTCAGTGGATTGAGAACCAGGCTTAGAGAAGGGAGGTCATAGGTTCAAATCTGGCCTCAGACATTTCCCAGCTGTGTGACCCTGAGCAAGTCACCTGACCCCCATTGCCTACCCTTACCACTCTTCTGCCTTAGAGCCAATACACAGTATTGACTCCAAGACGGAAGGTAAGGGCTTAAAAAAAAGAAATATTGAAGAGAGCTAGGATTTCCATAAAAACAACAAATAAAAATATAAAAGGGTAGGAAAATGGATTTAAAAAGCCACAAGGAGATAAAAATCAAAGTGAAAAAGTAAGCAAAACAAGGCAGATCTTTAGTATGAGAAAAAAGTTATACAGCAACTGAATTCCAAAAGTACTTGAAGCTTTGGTGAATGGAAAAGAAATAATGTAGGAAATCCGGGGAGACATCTTTTAGGTATAAACAGCCCATTAAGTAAGAATTTACAATGCTCATAAATACATATGACCAAATAAAAGAACCTTTAGAAAGCAAAAAAAAAAAAATCAAACCCAGAGGGTAACCAAGCAAAAACTGACATTAAAAAATGACAGAAAATAATGAAATAATGACTATTAGTATGGAGAAATCAATAGAGAATTATAGAGGTAATCAACAATAGATTTGTTGTAGTGAAAATCTGAGTTGTACATGATACGGAGCAGCTGGAAATACAAGCACACACAAAAACAAAGCTGAATATATATGCACACAATATATGCATATACTATAGAATATATATGTATTGTGTATATATTATATATTCAAATTGCTTAAAAAATCCTAGCTTCCAGTGGACAGTTCTGAAAAATATAATCATGAAGTAGTCTCAGAACTAAGGATATTCCAAAGAACTTAGGAAAGCAAAAGAATAAGAAAAAGAACAAAAGAAAAGAAAAAAGAATGCATATCAGGAAATTGTCAAAGACAGTTCTCAAGCACTGGTAAAAACAATTACTCAATCAACTAGCATTTATTCTGTGGCAACACAGTCCTAAGCAATCCAGTGAAATAAAATTTTAACAAACTCCACAGAATCCAGACTAGGAGGAAGCCAAGACTTAAAGCACCAAGACACATTATAATTAAACATCAGTTAAAACAGGAAAAAGTCTCTCAAGCTACATAGTACAAAAATCATTTACCAAAGGGCAATACCTAGAATCATAAATCACTTTTTTGTTGTGTTGGTCATGTCTGAAAATGTATGTCTCATTCTGTATCTAAAATCCATCTCTTTATACCAGCAAGTACAGCAAGCAGAAAGTATCTTTAGATTTTGGGACTAATTTTTTGGTCAATGTAGTGACTGGAGTTTTGTTATAATAACTATTAAAAGTTCTTCTGCTTGTACTCAGCTCATTCTGCATCAGTTCTTCCAAATACTCCTAGGTTTTCTGGCATCCATTATTTTTGTCATTTCTTATGGCACAATAATATTCTATTACATTGATGTACCATAATTAATTTAGACCTTTCTCAATTGATGGCCACATAGTTTGTTTCTAGTTCTTTACTACAAAAAAGTACTACTCTGATTTTAAACAATTCCCTCTGTCTTTGATCTTTTTGATGTATATGCCTAGTGGTGATATTGATGACACAAGATTAATACTAATATTATAGATTTACATCTAGTTCAAAAGTTTCACTTTGAAGACACAGAGTCTGAAAGAGCTCAAAAAACTCCTTCAAAGATCAATTAAGAAAGGTAGAAGAATGGGGGCAGCTGGGTAGCTCAGTGGATTGAGAGCCAGGCCTAGAGACGGGAGGTCCGAGGTTCAAATCCGGCCTCAGACACTTCCCAGCTGTGTGACCCTGGGCAAGTCACTTGACCCCCATTGCCTACCCTTACCACTCTTCCACCTATAAGTCAATACACAGAAGTTAAGGGTTTAAAATTAAAAAAAAATTAAAAAAAAAAGAAAGGTAGAAGAAAAGTGGGGAAGAGAAATGAAAGAGATGCAAAGAGAAAGGAAAGTGATGCAAGAAGAAATGGGCAATTGAAAGAGGAAAATAAAAAACTGAAGGAGGAAAATGAGATCTTAAAAATCAGAACTGACCATCTAAAAACTAATGATTTCATAAGAAATCAAGAAACAAAGCAGAATCAAAGGAATGAAAAAAAAAAAAAAGAAAACATGAAATATCTTATTGAAAAAAACAACTGACCTAGAAAATAGATCTAGGAGAGACAATTTGAGAAATATTCGACTACCTGAAAGCCATGATGAAGAAAAAACCTTGGACATCATATTACAAGAAATGATCAAAGATAACTGCCCAGAATTATCCTGGAACAAGAAAATAAAATTGAAATTGAAAGAATTCACAGATTGCCTCCAGAAAGAAATCCTCAGTTCACAACTTCCAGGAAGGTAATAGTGAAATTCAACAGTCACCAAGCCAAGGAAAAAATACTTCAAGTAGCCAGAAAGAAACCATTCAAAAACCATGGAACTACAATCAGAATCACACAAGACCTAGCAGCTTCTATATTAAAGGATTGAAAGGCATGAAATATGATATTCAGGAAGGCAAAAGGATTTGAGTTTACAACGCAGAATCACGTATCCTGCAAAACTGAATATAGTCTTTCTGGGGGAAAATGGTCATCTAATAAGATAGAAGATTTCCAAGGATTCCTGAGGAATAAGTCAGACCTAAACAAAAAATTTGAAGTCCAAACATGAGACACTAGAGAAGCCCCAAAAGGTAAATAAAAAAGAGAAAATTTAAGGGATTCATTAAGGTTAAAATGTTTATATGTCTACATAGAAAGAGGATTTCTATAATCCTCAAAAATTACTCTTAGTAGTGGAGAAGATAGAAGGAATTTACTCAGAAAGAGGGTGGAGAAGTAAACTGATTTTGAGGATATGATGTATATGTAAATGTGATGATAAGGAATAATATGTATGTATGATATGGTATGTATGCATATGAATGACATGTGAAAAAATCAATCAAGCACTGAAAGTGAGGGATGCACTAAGAGAAAAGGGAAGGGAGAGGTAGGATGGGGTAAATTATATAACATAAAGAGGTATGAAAAATCAATACAAAGAGGGGAGGATAAGGGTGGTTATGGGCAATGCTTAAACTTTACTCTTATTGTAACTGGCTCAGGGAAGGAAAATTAAGTATACTTCATGGGGTAGAGAATTCTATCACCCTACAGAGAAGTAGAAGGGGAATAAGACAAGGAAAGGGAGTGGTAACTGAAGGGAGGGGGAATGAGGGGGCATGACAAAAAGCAACATATTGGTCAGGAGGAAAAGAATGAAAGGGAATAGAGCAGGATCTAAAGAGGATAATACTATGGAGGGCAATACACAATTAGTAATCATAATGTTCAATGTGAATGGGATGAACTCACCCATTAAATGGAGGCAGATAGCAGAGTGGATTAAAAATCAGAATTCTAATATGTGTTGTCTATAAGAAACACATTTGAGACAGGGTGACACGCATAGATTCAAGGTAAAAGGCTGGAGCAAAATTTTTTATGCATCATCTAAAGTAAAAAAAAGCAGGAGTAGTAATCATGATACCAGACAAAGCCAAAGTAGAAATTGATCTGATTAAAAGAGATAAGGAAGGAAATTATATTTTGCTAAAAGGTACCATAAACAATGAAATAATATCATTACTCAAAATTTATGCACCAAATGGTATAGCACATGGATTTCCAAAGGAAAAATTAAAGGTGCTCAAGGAGGAAATAGATAGCAAGACCATACTAGTGGGGGATCTCAACCTTCCCCTTTCAGAAATAGATAAATAGAACCAAAAAATAAATAAGAAAGAAGTAAGGGAAGTAAATGAAAAGTTAGAAAAATTAGAATTAATAGATATCTAGAGAAAACTGAACAGGCATAAAAAGGAATATATCTTCTTCTCAGCATTACATGGTACACATACAAAGATCAACTATGTACCAGAGCATAGAAATATTGCAAAAAAATTCAGAAAAGCACAAATAATAAATGCCACCTTTTCAGATCATAACCTGGATAAATAATAATTATAATGAGATAAAAATTATAATTAACAAGAGTCCATGGAAAAGCAAATTTAAAATTAATTGGAAACAAAATAATTAATTCTTCAAAACTGGTAAATCAAAGAAAAAATCATAGAAATAATTATGTACTTCATTAAAGAGAATTACAATGAGGAAACATCATATCAAAACCTATGGGATACAGCCAAAGCAGTACTTATGGGAAAATTTATATTGCTGAGTGCCCATACCAAGAAAATAGAGAGGGTAGAGATTAATGAATTGGGCTTACAATTTCAAAAATTATAAAAAGAACAAATTAAAACCTCCCAGATAAAAGCTAAATTGGAAATCCTAAAAATTAAAGTAAGAATTAATAAAATTGAAAGTAAAAGAACTATGGAACTAATAAATAAGAGTAGTAGCTGGTACTTTGAAAAAACAAATAAAATAGATAAAGTACTGGTTAATCTAATAAAAAAGAAGAGAATCAAATGAATAGTATCAAAGATGAAAAGGGTGATCTCACCTCTAATGAAGAGGAAATTAAAGTAATCATTAAGAAGTATTTTCCTCAATTACATGTCAATAAACATGACAATCTAGGTGAAATGAGTAAATATTTACAAAAACATAAATTGCCTAGAAGATTAACAAAAGAGGAAATAGAATACTTAAATAATCCCATCTCAGCAAAAGAAATTGAAGAAGCTATCAAGGAACTTCCTAAGAAAAAATCCCCAGGGCCAGTTGGATTTCCAAGTGAATTCTATCAAACATTCAAAGAACAACTAATCCCAATAGTATACAAATTATTTGACAAAATAAGCAAAGAAGGAGTTTTACCAGATTCCTTTTATGACACAAATATGGTTCTGATTCCAAAGCCAGGCAGACCAAAAACAGAGAAAGAAAACTATAGATCAATCTCCTTAATGAATATAAACACAAAAATCTTAAATAGAATACTAGCAAAAATACTATAGCAAGTTATCACAAGGATTATTCACTATGATCAGGTGGGATTTATACCAGGAATGCAAGGATGGTTTAATATTAGGAAAATCATCCACATAATTGACTATATCAATAATCAATTCAACAGAGATCATCACATCATTATCTCAATAAATGCAGAAAAAGCCTTTGACAAAATACAACACCCATTCCTATTGAAAACACTAGAAAGTATAGGAATAGAAGGGCCAGTCCTCAAAGTAATAAACAGTATATATTTAAAACCATCAGCAAGTATCATCTGCAATGGGGGAAAGTTAGAAGCCTTCCCAATAAGATCAGGAGTAAAGCAAGAACTTATCACCTCTATTATTTAATATTGTTTTGGAAATGCTAGCAATGGCAATTAGAGAAGAAAAAGAAATTCAAGGGATTAAAGTGGCAACATGGAAACTAACTCACTCTTTGCAGATGATATGATTGTATACTTAAAGAACCCCAGAAAATCAACTAAAAGGCTAGTGGAAATAATTAACTTTAGCAAAGTTGCAGGGTACAAGATAAAACCACACAAATCATCAGCATTTCTATATATTTCCAACAAAACTCAGCAGCAGGAGTTAGACAAACTCCATTTAAAATCACTCTAGACAATACAAAATAGTTAGAACTCTAGCTGCCAATACAAACACAGGAATTACATGAACACAACCAGAAAACATTTTTCATACAATTAAAAGTAAATCTAAATAACTGGAAAAATATTAATTACTCTTCGGTAGGATGAACTAATGTAATAAAAATGAAAATCCTACCCAAATTAATCTACTTGTTCTATGCCATACCTATTGAACTACCAAAAACTTTTTTATAGAATTTGAAAAAAATATAAGAAAGTTCATCTAGAAGAAAAAAAGATCAAGGTTATCAAGGTAAACAATGAAAATAATGTGAAGGATGGGTGTCTAGCAGTATCAGATCTTAAACTGTACTATAAAGCAGTGGTCTTCAAAACAATATGGTACTGGCTAAGAGACAGAAGGTTGGGTTAATGGAATAGACTTGGGGTTAATGACCTCAGCAAGCTAGTGTTCGATAAATCCAAAGACCCCAGCTTTTGGGAGAAGAACTCACTATTTGACAAGAACTGCTGGGAAAATTGGAGAACAGTGTGGGAAAATTTAGGTTTAGATCAACATCTTACACCTGTTCTAAGATAAATTCAAAATGGATAAATCACTTAAATATAAAGAGTGAAATCACAAATAAATTATGTGAACATAGAATAGTATACCTATCAGATCTGTGGGAAAGGAAGGGCCAAGTAAGAGATGGAGAACATTGCAAAATGTAAAACGAATGACTTTGACTATATCAAAGTAAACCATAACAAAACCAATGCAACCAAAATGAGAAGCAAAGCAACAAATAGGGAGAATATTTTTATAACAAAATTTTCTGGTAAAGGTTTAATTTCAATATATAAGGAACTAAGGCAATTTTACAAAAAATTAAGCCATTCCCCAATAGACAAATGGTCAAGGGACATGAATAGTTTTCATAAAATGAACTCAAAACTATTAATAAGCACCTGAAAACAAGTTCTAAATCCCTCCTGATTAGAGAAATGCAAATTAAAAGAACTCTGAGGTATCACCTTACACCTAGCAGACTGGTTAATATGGCAGCAAAGGAAAGTGATAAACATTGGGGGGGGGATGTGGAAAAACTGGGACACTAATACACTGCTGGTGGAGTTGTGAATTGGTCCAACCATTGTGGGGTGCAATTTGGAACTATGCGCAAAGGGTTTTAAAAGAATGCCTACCCTGTGACCCAGCCATACCACTGTTGGGTTTGTACCCCAAAGAGATAATAAGGAAAAAAGATTTGTACAAAAATATTTATAGCTGTGCTCTTTGTGGTGGCAAAAAACCTGGAAAATGAGGGGGTGTCCATTGATTGAGGAATGGCTGAATAAACTGTGGTATCTGGTGGTGATGGAATATTATTGTGCTGAAAGGAATAGTGAACTAGAGAAAGTTCATGTTAACTGGAAAGCCTGCCAGGAATTGATGTAGAGCAAAAGGAGTAGAGAACCAGGAGAACATTGTACATAGATACATTATGGCACAATGAAATGTAATAGACTTTTCTACTAGCAGTAATGCATTGACTCAGGATGATTCAGAGGAACTTAGGAGAAAGAACACTATCCACATCTAGAGAAAGAACTATGGGTACAGAAACTCAGAAGAAAAGCATAGGATCAATCACATAGTTTGATATGGATTTGATTAGGGTTTTGATATTAAAAGATCACTCTACTGTAAATACGAATAACATAGAGATAGGTTTTGAACAATGGTACATGTGTCAACCCTGAGAGGGGGGAGTAAAAGGGGGTGTTAATTATGAATCATGGATCCATGGAAAAATATTCTAAGTAAAAAAATAATAAACAAGGAAGAGTTGCAATTAATTTGGGACAAGGAGAACCCCGGGGGGATGGGGAACTCTAAAAATAACTCCACCTTGGCAAAAGACATTTGTGCTGAGAAGAAAAGAATAGCTAGCATTCTCTAGCTGGAGCAGCAGAGAGCTATTGCTGGAATCACAAGAAGAAGCAAAGAGACATTCCAGAGATTCCCTGGGGAAGAGTATAAGGCATGCTAGTATCAGACTCATGGAAACCTTCAAAGAGAAAAATTCTATAATTCAGAATGACAAATGATTCCGGGTATTAACACTGGGTGAAACATTGGGACATACGATTACTCACTCAAGGATTTCTGTTGTTTAAATAAATTTTTATTTATGCCTTAAAAAAAAGAAAAACTCTTTTCCAAAGGACTTTAGGGATTCCATTCTCAGATGTGTCCTAGGATACCCTACTATGACTTTACCCATCAAGCTGAACCCCTGAGATCAGAATGGGGATTAAATAATCATTTTCAGAGGAGAGTTCAAACAGTGGAGCTGGTAAAGTTAGAGAGTATATCCAATTACAGCGGTCACTTGAAGTAATCCAGAAGTGATAGCCTAACTCTTCACTCTTATTTCTGAGGCACCCAGACCTTCTCCAATCCTAGTAGGTCTGAGAAAACAAATTTAGAATACTAAGGGATGGGCATCCCAACTCTGGGCCATTAGAAGGGAAAGGACTGATGGTAAGATACATATTTTTGGCAAGACCATCATAGGAAAAACTAGCAGAGTGGTTGATATTGATAAAAATTGACTGAAAAAGTTAAATAAATAATCCCCCAAAGAAAAGATCAGTCTCAGTAAATAAAGATTTCAAAAAAAAGTAAATTTAGTCAAAATTCTCTGACCTAAGAAATGTGAAACAATCACAATAAATTCCTAAATGACAAACTGAAATAACCTTTGGAATAGACAAGAAAAATAAAGAATAGTGTGAGAACCAGAACAACATAAGAGCAAAAATTAGAGCTCTTGAGAAATCATGAAGTATAAACAGATGTTAGAGAATTTAGAAAAAAAACAAACCAAAATACTTCATAATATCAGATCATCTGAAAAAGAGAATTTGAGGACTGAAATATAAAAATACAAAGATAGGAAAAGTTATCAAAAAAGTAAAATAAGAATCCTAGGACCACCTGAAAATTCTACAAAATATTCAGAATATAGGATGCAAAGAATTTATGAATTATGGATCTTCCAGAAAATATCCTAAAAATAAAATACAAATATCATATTTTGAAAAAACCACATACCCAGAAATATCAAAGGCAACTAGAAAAGTTTAGATTCAGAGTCTATAGGTCACCAACACAAAGAAATTCAAAGTTTAACTTGGCAGGAAATAGTCAAATTTCAGAACTACAATATCAAAAAAAAATTTCAGACAGCAAGAGAAAAAAATCTTTCAAAGTCTAAGAAGAAGTAATCAAAATAATACAGGATTATTCCTTGATTATAAGAAATCAAAGGGAAAGTGTAATGAAATCTACAAAAGAATAAAGGAGATCAGATGAGTCCTCAAAATAACATATAATATATATGATAGATAACATACATATAAAATTACAAAGCTGAGACTAAGAATCTAGTCCTAGAAAAGGGCAAGAACATAGAGTAGGAAAGATGTTTTTTTACCCATTTGATTTCTTTTTTAAAAAAATCAACTTGTATCATCTGCATGACAACAAAAAGGCAAAGAATATCAGTAGCTCAAGGAATTTAAAGAATGAAAAATAATGGGAAAAATAGGAGGATAGAGAGTGGAAGAAGCAAAATTAATACTTAAGTGGTGAAAAATCTCATCCCCTTATTAGTAAATAAGTATCACAGGTGGTGGAGCAATACAGATGAAAGTCTTTCAGATGGCTAGATCAGAGGTGGAAAAAGGATCCCAGGTAATGACTGGTCAAGACTCAAGAGGAGAGGGTAGATGCAAAGCTTTTAATCTCTTCCTCTGCTTTTGAGTTGGTTAGAGAGTTAGGATAGATGCACTTTAAGGTAGATGATATTACTTTTCCTTAACTTAGTGTTGAGGCTAAGGGAGGTTATTTAGAGTTAGGCAGTAAGAATACGTATCTGAGGAAGTGTCTGAATCCAAGTCTTCCCATCTCCAAGACAGAAGGCTTGATTCTATTTCTTTAAGCACTATACTACCTAGCTGCTCAAGTAGGCTCAACACCATCACTCCTTGAGGGACATGGATCTCTGGATCACTCTTGTTGATTTAGTCCTGCATTCCTATACTCCCTTTTTGAATTTTGACATCTGAAACACACTAACTCTGATGCACCAAATGACCAGAGATTTCCCATTTGAAGACTAGACAGTGGCATAATAATAATTCAGAGAATTGCCCTTGCTAGTTGACAACCCCCCCACCTCCGCTGAAGGACCCAGGATTCATGTATCTGCCTATTTGCACCACTCTTTCCTCTTCATTTTGAGTTTATCTCTTCTCCTAGTTTATCACTGAGTTGGACAAATGTTTGTGGATGAAAAACAATCTTCTTATTGGAATGTACTATTTGAATAAATTGCCTTCCTTCCCTCAATTCTGTTGTAGACTGTAATGGAATCTAATTTCATCCTGAATTAACGGTTAAAGCTAAATTAAACTCTGGTCTTTAATTTCCATAGAGTTTATTAATATTTACTTGAATAAGAGAAGACAGACTATTCTCAACTAGCCATGTGAATACTCCTCCTCATGGCTCTCTCCTTCTCACCGAGCGCCCGAGATTCACTCAGCCCACTTAATGGAACCCCTCTTCTATATCTTCTCCTTTACCCCTGGGTCCTAATCTGATCCTTTCTGGGTCAATGTGCCTAGGTCACTCTCCCATGACCCATGCTAGAGTGCAGGGAATCAGGTCAGACCTAAATGTGTGATCCTGGGAGGGGGTTCCCGTCACACGCACAGAGCCCTGCTGCTCACTGTTCTTTTTAATTGCATGTGACTATAAAGTGTTGTAGTCAACATGAAGTTTGGGACTTTTCAGATGTCTATTGAAATGCTGCAGAATATTTCTTATTGGCTGTATCGTATGAAAAAGTTAGAAAAGGTGGAGCTGCTGCCAGCAAACAAGCTTCCTTGGTATGTTAATATATTTCTTTTCCTTTCATTGTGTCCGCTCACTTTCTTTAACCTCTAAGTCAGTGGTTCCCAAACTTATTTGGCCTACCACCCCCTTTCCAGAAAAAATATTACTTTTTAAATTAAAAAAAATTTTAAATTAAAAAAAAATTTAATAGCAATTAATAGGAAAGATAAATGCACCTGTGGCCATCACCACCTCCCTGGATCACTGAGGTACCCACCAGGGGGTGGTAGTGCCCACTTTGGGAATCATTGCTCTAAGTCTTGCAGATCTACAGGTGGGTGAGATTCTTCTTAGGCTCTCAAGGAATCCAGGCTGAGAAGTTCCCCAAAACATGTCCAATAAACCTACAAAGTTATCTGGTTGGAGGGTCCTGCTATCTTGTCTCAACATTCCTTTTTTGAAGATATGCAGTCACATCACCTTCTTCCAGACCCAAATGACTTTCAACTGATAGAATTTGTCAGTCTACTGGAGTAGGAAGTTTCACTGTCTTTTTCTAGCATTGATGTTGCAGCATCTTCTTTCCTCTGAGGGTATCCAAACATTGTCTAGAACCCTGCCTAGGTTGGATATAAACTCAAGTCTCCCTAACTTCAGGTTCAGTGCTCTATCCACTTTGTATTATTCAAAGATTGCTAATGTGTTCAACTGTGGTTGGGGCACAGTTATGGGCTACCACAGAGGCTCTGTTAGAGGGGGGAAGTAAGGCATGCAAGAAATTACCACTGAGAAGTTTGCACCTGTAACTACACCATTCTTTTCCCTGGAGTCTGCACCACCCATACAAAACTGTCCACTGCACGGGGGGAAGGAAGACTCTTATCCAAATTAAATATCAAAGACCCTAGGACAGCTGTAATTACATATATGAATGCTGTAACTCAAATTCCCACAGGGAAGAGGAAATACAAATTTCTATACGTAGAGATATCGCTATGAGGATTAGCTTTAGTCATTGGAATTGAGGCATAAAGAATTTAGAGGGGGATGGGGCTTGGTCATAGGGGAATTAGATTGGCATCCAGTTACTAAAATCAGGGTCTACAGTCAGAAAAGAACCAACAAGCGAGACTAATGGGATGCTGAACCATGAAGTTATTTTTAAGTTCTTCTTAGGAATAGAGAGAGCCCACTTCCTGGAACCCCCACTTTCCTAGTCGAGGAATTGGTTCTAGAGCATCAAAGGGACAGGAACCCAACAGGTGGGAAGTTAGTAGCTCCATCTTGGGAATTTAAAGGGGAAGAAAAATGGGGGGAAAAAGTAGAGCAAAATGGTAAGTTATTGAAACAGAAAGGGAGAATGAGAGTGAAAAGAAGTTTGAATATTAATGTGAAATCTTTGTTAAGCTTTAAGTAATAAAATGGAAATAATAAAAAAATTAGAAAATTAAAATTACCGTATTGGTTCTTTAAGCCACCATTCACTGAGATAGATATCCATTATTTCTGGTGGCAATGCTTCACTATCCATGAGGCTTGATTTAATTGCTTCTTCCTCATCAGTTAACACAAGTTCTTTATTCTGGAAACCAAATCCAAACAAATAGGGAAAAAGCTTGATAAACCCACATTAATGAAGAGTAAATAAAATTTTAAGAAGGCTCCCATTTCTCTCAAGCCACTGTCATAGTGGGGTTTGTGAAAATGTTGAAAAATTTGATTGACTTTGCGCCAATAATCAGTATGGTCAAAATCTACAATGTAGCAATGGCTAGCATCGTTGCAAAACTGTGACTATAATTTATTTTCAAACCTTTATTTTCTATCTTAGAATTGATACTAAGTGTAAGTTCCAAGATAGAAGAATGGTAAGGGGTAGACAATTGGAGTCAAGTCTAGGGTCACACAGCTGGGAAATGTCAGAGGCCAGATTTGAACCCAGGTCCTCCTGATTTCAGGTCTGGTGCTCTATCCATCATGCTACTTAGCTTACACTCATGACTATAAATTATGACTATAAATGACTAGCATCAATTCTTTTTTTTTTTTTTTAACCCTTGTACTTCGGTGTATTGTCTCATAGGTGGAAGATTGGTAAGGGTGGGCAATGGGGGTCAAGTGACCTGCCCAGGGTCACACAGCTGGGAAGTGGCTGAGGCCGGGTTTGAACCTAGGACCTCCTGTCTCTAGGCCTGACTCTCACTCCACTGAGCTACCCAGCTGCCCCTAGCATCAATTCTTTTGACAAATGGCTGGTGTAACTTGTTTCATAATGTGATCACCTTATAAATCTATGTGCCTGCTGGAATCAAATGTGTGAGATTTTACTATCTTCCTAAGTCAGTTTTAGGTCTATGTAAATTTGTCTTTCTGAGTGAAACTGTAAATCTTACAAATAGACACATACCTGGAGCCAATTAAAAACAGGCCATTTAAAATAATATTTAATTTCTCAATATTAATCAATTAATAGCAAGAAATTAATTAAATTAATTTTTAAAAACCCTTATCTTGTGTCTTGGAATCAATACTAAATATTGGATCCAAAGCAGAAGAGTGCCAAGGGCTAGGCAATGGGGTTAAGTGACTTGCCTAGGGTCACCCAGCTAGGAAGAGTTTGAAACCAGATTTGAACTCAGGATGTCTCGTCTCCAAGCAGGGCTATCTATCCACTGAGTCACCTGGCTGCCCCTACTTATAGTTTTGAATTAATGATTTGTAATGGCAATTGATCACATGCAGAAATAGTTTATGGGGGTCTTGGTAAACTACAAAAAACACAGAATATCATTATTCAAAGATCTTATAGTCTATGAACAAGAAGACTGAACTAATATTACCTTGTCTCCCATAGAGTCCCTTGCAAAAGGCAGCAAACAATCTTAAACTAGTCAGGATAAATTATGTTAACTTTAGCTGTAATTATGTTCACATTGGCATTTAACATTCCCTCTGGTTGGGTCAGTATGTGTGCACCTCAAAGTGCAAGCTGTGTGTCATGATAATTTTTGGCCAGATGAAAAGCTATTATAAAACATCAAATATCTTTTTACACTCTGTGTATGCTCAAGAAACACATATGCAAGCCACAGATTTGTTGGTCATCTTTAAACTTTAGATATTACAATACCGGTCTTTTTTTTTCTTCATCAAGTTTAACATTCGCCTGAGCTGCAATTTCTTCTAGTTCCTGTCTGGCAGAGGCTTCTTCCTCAATTTCTTCATCATATTCAGGTCCAACTTTCCTTTCAGTCTTGACCATAATTTTTTCTTGCAGAAATTCTTCATACTGAATGTGAAATATGCCGAATTTTTCAGCTAACCATCGAGCACAGACAGTCTTGCCAGCTCCGCGGGGACCCGTAAGGCATATCCTCAATGGAGGAGACTGGCAAAGGAAGAAAAGGGTGGAAAAAATGGAATTTTAGACTAATTTTGAAATATGATATGCTTCTATTAACATTTCTTCATAAATTGTTCTCATATGATATTTCTGGGGTGCTGATAATGAATGCTTTGGGTCTCCATATTTTAAGAGGGACATAAGCACAAGGGAAGGATGTATAGAAATGTTATAAAGACAATTAAAATGTTGAAAGTTAAAAAAGATAAGAAAAGATGATTGGAACTGAGCTCATTTTGACTGAAGAACCTAAAGGACCTTTTGCCATTCTCTAAATAATATATGCTTTCCCATTTCTGCATCTTTTCTCATAATTTCCTCTTCTCAAAGAATGCCCTTTTTACCTGAGCTCCATCTGTCTAAATCTTATTCATCCTTCAAGGCCAAATATCAAATGCTACCTCTTCAGGGAAACTTTCCCAGATTCCCCAAATTTGAGATTTATTTTTTCCTCTGATCTTTCATAGTATTTATACTTCTCTAATAGCACATGGCACATTATGTCTGATCTTAAGGTTAGCTGTGCACTGCCTCACTTCTTCTACTGGATTATGATATTCTTAGAGGCAGGAAACATTTCATTCTCCTTTGTAAGGTCTATAGTGTCTAGTCAAGGACTTTGCTTATAATAGTCAATAAATGTTTGAGAAAGGGGTGAAGTAAAAAATGAAAGAAGAAAGAAAGGAGTGGAGGGGATAATGAGAAGACTGGCAATTTGGAAACAATTTTTAAGTATATTCAAGAGTATCATAGGGTAGCTAGGTGGCTCAGTGGATAGAGCTCTAGGTCTTGAGTCAGGAGGACCTGAGTTCAAATTTGACCTCAGACACTTCTTAGCTCTGTGACCCTGTGCAAGTTACTTTACCCCATTTGCCTAGCCCTTGCCTTGTCTTAGAGTTGTTACTAAAACAGAAGGTAAGGATTGAAAAAAAGTTATTACATAGAAAAAGGCAACCAGCTGTTTGCTATCTCCACTAAAGAAAAAAATTAGGATGAAACTGTCTTGTTATCTATAAGGAAAAAATCTTGAATTCCTTAAAAAAGTGGACATGCCAAGAACTTTTCTAGGGTTGGGCTTTTTATCATCAAAAATTATTTGGATTAACTTTAGGATGAAATTTTAAATGCTGCAGAAATAAGGCACACTTACCTGGAAAACACATTTCCAGATGGTTAGAACATCTGAAATATAGCCATAAACCCAAAAGGGGATGGAGTGGGGGCAAGGGGAGGGAATCAATAACCCTTGAACAGATGTGAAAAATTAGCTGCCAGAAAGCCACGTACCTCTTTATAAGAGGTCTTCAGTCATATGAATATATAAATATCCAAATAAATAAATGAAATGAGACAGTAGATTAGAAGTTTACAACTACATGGACAGGAGGAAGAATGGGCAGCTCTCAGCAGAGGCTGTAGACAAGGAGTTCAGTTAAGTGTAAGGTAAAAAGTATCGCCAGAGAATGATGTAATGCAATGACTAATTCTCATAATGGATACCCAGAGTCATCAAAAAGAGATTAAATTGTGTTTAGTCAGCTGTTTAAGAAGGTAGGAAGTTCCGTCCTCCTCCTCCTCCTCCTCCTCCTCCTCCTCCTCCTNTAAGGTAATACAGTAGATAGAATGTGGGATTTGGAATCAGGAAGATCTAAGTTTGAATCCTGCTCCTAATTATTTGTTGTGTGACCGTGGGTAAGTCACTTGTCCTCTCTTTGTCTAAGTTTCCTCTCTGTAAAAAAGGGGATAATAATAATAGCCACTACTTCACTGGGTTGTTTTGAAGATCAGTGATTTAGCAAATATAAAATGCTTTTCAAACCTTCAAGTACTAGATAAGTGCTGTCTATTATTACTATGATATATACATATATACATGTATGTATATATGTATATATTTACCTTTAATGATTATTATTAATTATATATGATTAATATATAATCATATATAATTAATATTATATATTATTACTATGATATATACATATATATATACATGTATATGTATATATATATATTTACCTTTAATGGTTCATCATGAGCCACATAGTCTTCAGAAAGTTCCAAAAACTTCTCTCTTGCTTCAATACTTGAAAAATAGTAAACTCTTTCTCGATACTTAGCTCCATCATCTGGGGGACCTGGAAATAGCATAAAGTTTTCTTGGAGAGATACTGGACAAAAGTGCTTTGAGTCTCCCAAATGTCTCCTTCTCTCTTTAAGTCTCTCTTCATCCTAGAAAGGAAAAAAAAAAGGCAGGTGGGAGGGTAGTATGTATCATGGGAACTAGTTAGAAGGAACCCTCTTTCTCACCCTTATCTCCTGTCACCCAGCCCTGGGGAAAAGAGACCCATAAAGGGTTACTAAATCTCCCAAAGTTCAACCAGAATTATAAGGGAACTGGAGGACATGGCATTCAGGGATTCCTAGAAGGAACTGGGGTTGTTTAGCATGGAGAAGACAAGATTCGAAGTTGGGAACACAAGACCCATCAAGTATTTGAAACAATGTCTAAGAGAGATGAGATCTTATTTTGCTTCAACCAATCATTCAGCATACTATATAGATATTTTGCTAGGAACTGGGGATAGAAATTAAAAAAATAAACAGTCTCTACTGTAAAGGGGCTTCAATTCTAATTGAGTAGAATTAGCTATATTTATATATATAAATGTATATTAGATATGATATATGTAATATATGTAACATATCTAATATGTATATATAAAAATATATACAATGTATATATACAAAATAGATACAAAAATAATATACACATTATATACCAATACAATATAAATCTCAATATACACAAATATACAAAATAAATATCGAGGGAATAAGAACCAGCATGAGGTATTTAGGGAGAGAGGGCTTAGCAATTGAATGGATTAGGAAAGGCTTTATCATAAAGATGGTGTTTGAACTGAGTCTTAAAGGAAGAGATGGATTCTACTGAGATGAGATAAGGAAGGAGTGAAGTTCGGGGATTGGGGAAAGCCAGTATAAAGTAACCAATTAACATGAGATAAATGCCTACTCTCAAGGCAGCTAGCTGATACAGTAGATGGAATTCTGGACCTGGAGTCAGGAGGATGTGAGTTCAAATCTAGCTCCAGACACTTACTAGCTGTTAATTCTCTTTGCCTCAGTTCCCTCATCTATAAAATGAGCTGGGAGAAGGAAATGGCAAACCACTCCAGTATTTTTTTTTAAAAATCCATACTAAGTATAGGTTCTAAGGCAGAGGAGTGGTAAATGTGTAACTCCAAAAGGAACCTCAAAGGAAGATCAGTGATTTAAAAAAAATTATTCCTACATCCTCATCTTCAGGTTCTTGTTCAGCTTCTTCTATCTCTTCTTCAGCTTCTGTCTCAGCTTGAAAATCATCTGTTTCTTCATCATAATCTTCCAAACCCATTTCCCATCCGGCATATTTGAAAGGTTCTAGAAATATAAATGAATAGTCACCATCTAATCATCTCAGAAATAAAGAACTTTTCCTTTAAAAACAGAGAAAAATATTTTTGAATAAAATTTACTGATAAAGGCTTGACAAAGAATTTGTATGGCTGATAAGTAGTTATTTTAGAACCTTACAGAAAAAATTCTTAGAACATGGATCATTGTTTTATTATTTTTTTAATCCTCACCTTCCATCTCAGGATCAATACTGTGTTCCAAGGCAGAAGAGTAGTAAGGGCTAGGCAATGGAGGTTAAGTGACTAGCCCAGGGTCACACAGCTGGGAAATGTCTGAAGCCAGGTTTGAACCCAGGATGTCTTATCTCCAGGCCTGGTTCTCTATCCACTGAGATACCTACCTGCCCTCTGGGATCATGAAGTTTTTTTTTTTAAACATTTATTAATATTCATTTTTAACGTGGTTACATGCTTCATGCCCCTACTTTCCCCTTCACCCCCCAACCTCCCCCCACCCATGGCCGATGCACATTTCCACTGGTTGTAACATGTGTCCTTGTTCAGGGCCTATTTCCATATTGTTGATAGTTGCATTGGTGTGGTAGTTTCGAGTCTACATCCCCAATCATGTCCGCCTCAACCCATGAGTTCAAGCAATTGTTTATCTTCTATGTTTCCTCTCCTGCAGTCCTTCCTCTGAATGTGGGTAGCGTTCTTTACCATAAATTCCTCAGAGCTGTCCTGTGTCATTGCTTTCTGTTGGTACAGAGGTCCATTGCATTCGATTTTACCACAGTATATCAGTCTCTGTGTACAATGTTCTTCTGGTTCTGCTCCTTTTGCTCTGCATCAGTTCCTGGAGGTCTCTCCAGTTCACCTGGAACTCCTCCAGTTTATTATTCCTTTTACCACAATAGTATTCCATCACCCGCATATACCACAATTTGTTCAACTGAAGGACATACCCTCATTTTCCAGTTCTTTGCCACCACAAAAAGTGCAGCTATAAATATTTTCGTACAAGTCTGTTTATCTATGATCTCTTTGGGGTACAAACCCAACAATGGTAAGGCTGGATCAAAGGGCAGGCATTCTTTTATAGTCCTTTGAGCATGATTCCAAATTGCTAGCCAGAATGGTTGTATCATTTCACAACTCCACCAGCAATGCATTAATGTGGGATCATGAAGTTTTAACATTAATCCAAGATTAGTAAAATTCTTTGCAAGAAAAGGTCATTGATTTTTCTGGACTAAATATCCATGCTTGCAAATATGTTCTTACTATTTTCTTTTTAATGACAGTATGGATATTATTATACTTCTTGAGATCCCTGGTAGGTAATAAACTTCCATTTGGATCTTACATAGTTCTCAGTTTTGCAACTCTTTAAGGTTATTATCATGTAAATTTATATAATATTAACAGCTAGCATTTACATAGGATTTTAAGATTTGCAAAGTATTATGTAAATATAGCAAATACATACAAACATATACACATACATATACATTTTTGTGTTCATATATTTATGTGAGTATATACATATATATTTATATATATGAGACACACACACACATATATATGCATATGCATATGCATATATATGCTATTTTGTCCTTACAATAACCCAGGGAAGTAGGTATTATTATTTTTATTTTACAGTTGAGGAAACTGAGTCAGCCACAGGTTAAATTACTTGTTCAGGGTCACATAACTAATGAATGTATGAGGCTTACATCTTCCTGACTCTAGACAAATTCTCTATCCATTGTGCTTGCCCCCAGCTGTCTCTATTTCTGTCTTAGAGTCCTTCATAACTCAGCCCTCTCCTACCTCTTAACTCTGGACTTCTCTCTAGTTGTCCCCTGGGCTTTAAATACTCTCCCTCTTCCACTCTGATTATTGGCCTCCCTGACTTCCTTTAAGTCCAAATTAAAATCCCACCTCCTACAGGAAGTCTTCCCCAATCCCTCTTTATTACAATGCCCTGCCTCCATTAATTATTTTCTATTCAACCTGTACATAGCTTATTTTTAAAACATTTTAAAATATTTGCTTGCATGCTGTCCCTCTCCCCACCAACTAAATTGTAATCTTGTTCAGGGTAGGGACCATCTTTTACCTCTTTTTGTATCTCCACCATTTAGCACAGTACCTGGCTCTTAATATATGCTTGCAGAATTGAATTTAATTATTCCCTTAAAAGACTGTAAAATACAAGAGAGAAGAAGACCTATTTAATCTGAACCTTGCCCCTCTCCCAACACCTAACAGGATGCTCTCTAGATAAAAAGACTAGTAACAAGTGTTTATTGAATATGTAAATCTTTTTTTAAAAAAATATTAAAAATTCATAGGACATGGAGCAGCTGGGTGACTCAGTGGATTAAGAGCCAGGTCTAGAGACAGGAAATCCTGGGTTCAAATCTGATCTTAGACCCTCCCTAGCTGTGTGAACCTGGGCAAGGCTTTTAACATTTCCCACTCTTCTGCCTTGGAACCAATACATAGTATTGATTCTAAGGCAGAAGGTAAGGGTTTAAAAAAATTCATAGGACATATGTTGCTCCTTCTGCAACATAAATACATATTTCTAAGCAACAATACAATACTTACTGTCCATAGCATCCACTACAGTCTTAAGTAGCTCCTCTGGAGTTTTGTCCGCAATCTCCAAATTTAATAACTGAAGCAAAGGAGACTCAGAAATCAGTATCTCTAAGCTTTTCCACTTATTCGCGAAAATTTTAAGATGTTCTTTCATTGGATCCATTTCTGGGATGTCGGGGAAACCGTCTTCTTCTGAATAGTCAGGCAATATTCCTTAATGGAAAAAAATACAAAATTAATTCTTTTTGCTACTCTAATAGAATCATTTTCATTTCTTTAAATAATAACAACAGGAGGTAGCTAGGTAGCCCAGTGGATAGAGAGCCAGTCCTGGAGTCAGGAGGACCTGGATTCAAATCTGGTCTCAGATACTTCTTAGCTATGTGACTCTGGATAAGTCATTTAAACCTAATGGCCTAGCCCTCTTCTGGCTTAGAACCAATACTAAGACTTAGAAGGTAAGGGTTTAAAGTAACAACAAGAGCTTGAGCTTACAGAACTAAAAGATTTCCAAAGCAATTTAGTACAAATTGACATGTTTACTCCCAATGACCCTGTAAGTTCCAGCAGCTTCTTCCAGCTTCAAATGGAAACTTCTCAGTTTGGTATGCAAAAACTCTTCATAACTTAGCTCTTTCCCACCTTTCCAGGCTTTTTACATATTACTCCCTCCTCCCCATTGACATTTCCCACGATTCAGCAACATTGGTTTGCTTTCAATACCTCAGTCTCCTGCTTGGCTTCCAGGCCTTGAATATTCTGCCTCTCTATCTCCATCTCTAACTTCCCCTGTTTCTTTAAGAATCAGGCCAAATCCCACCTTCTGTAAGAGGCCTGTTCCAATCCTTTCTGCTAATAGTGCCTTTCCCACTCAACTTCTCTTTTACTTAATCTGTGTATATTTTTTATGGACCAAGTTATTTACTGCTCGCTCGCTCGCTCTCTCTCTCTCTCTCTCTCTCTCTCTCTCTCTCTCTCTCTCTCTCAAATTCGAATGGGAACTCCAATTTGATTTTCTTTTTATCCTCAGGGCTTAGCACAGTGCCTGGTACATGACAAGAGATGAACAAATGCTTGAATTTGTAACCCCAATCCCCAAGCCACTTGACACAGGATTCTCTCCTCACTGGTAGAGGGACTGGATGGAGGAGGTAAGACAGCCCCAGTCTTCTTTGACACTTTCTTCAAGTTTTAAAATGCTTTGGATACTTCTGGCTTCCAACTTTGAAAAAGAAGATGGAAGAGACCAACCTTTTCAGGTTGTTGATGATGGAAAAGGCTCCAGGAAGACATGAGAAAAGCAGGCAGTCTCCATCATGTCCTTATCCCCAGCTTGCTACAGTAGAGATGGGAGTTTCCTCTTGGGTAAGATCCGGGACTCTCAAGATGGTGGTATTTAGAACTTTGGAAAGGTGGATATATCTATAAATTCTTGCAGGATAAAATTCTGAAGAGAAGTCCTTGGAAGCCAGATAATGAAGGATCTTTATTGGGGGCAAAGAAAGATTTCCGTAGATATTGCCAGTAGGACTTTGGCAAGGGAGGCAATAGTAGGCTTGTTGGAAGCATGATATTGCCTGAGAGAAGCATTCATTTGAAAAGCTAGAGAAAGTTGTTCAGTGAGTCAGTCAAATCAATGAGCATTTATTAACAACTTCGTGTCACTAATATTAATTAATTAGTACTTAATAACTATGCATTAAACAATGAGTATGCAAAGAAAGGGGAAAAATTGTCTCTGCCTTCAGGGAGCACACATTAGAATTGGGGAGAAAACATGTAAATAGTCATGTATAGGTAAGATATAAGCAGAGTATATGCCCTCACTTCAGACTGAAGGCAATGACAACAAGAATAGTCTTCCTGGAGAAGGTACAAGTTCAGATGAGTTTTGAAAGAAACTAGTAAAGTTAACAAGCAGATGTAAAGATGGAGAACATTTCAGGCATGGGACTGCTGGATTGTTTTGTGTAAAAACCAAGAAACAAAGAGATAGAATGCTGGGAACTGAAAATAGTGAGTAAGCCAGTTTAGTAGAGTAAGGTGGGAAAAGACTGGAAAAGTAAAAAAGGCCCTACTTGGGACAGATCTGGGGCTCTTAATCTTGAGTTAATTAAAGAAAGCAGATTCTTGAAGGGCTGAGACATCTTTCCAAATCTAGAAACCTAGAATTTTATATTGCATCCAGCTCAGATAGGATGGGTCTAAGTTGACAACAATGGTTGGGATCAGGAAAGAAGGGCTGGTTGAGACAAGAGAGAGGAAAATAAGAATAAGTAATGCCCAGTTTCCATGTTTTTATACAGAAACAGGATTAACTATCAGATTTAAGAGTTTTTCTTTCCTTCCTTCCTTCCTTCCCATCTTAGTTTACATTACTGATTTCTAGGCAGAAGAGTTGTAAGGCCTAAGTAACTGGGGTTAAGTAACTTGCCCAGGGTCACACTGCTAGGAATTGTCTGAGATCACATTTGAACCCAGGACCTCCTGTTTCCAGGCCTGGCTCTTTATCCACTGAACCACCTTCTTGCCCTTTGTCTGTTGTTTTCATTCTCAACTCCACATCCACAATCACCACCACCATCACCATCAAAGACAAAGATGACTATGATGATGACGACATTGGATTGTGGGTTGTTTCTAGGGGGCTAAACCAAAAATAAGGGTTGGAAAAGCCTGTTTCCTCTCCTGTTGACAAAGCTGGGGTGGCAGAAACTCTGGCTTTAGAGAGGAATATGCAACCAGAAACCTATAACAGAGGTACTAGTAGTAAGCCAAGTTTTAGGATTTGCTAATAGAAAAAATAAGAACTATAGGATGCTATGAATTGTGGTAGAAATGGCTCTTCCCTTCATATCCTCCTGGGAAAACTCACTTCCATATTAATAACTTACTCTTCTCTAGATAGAAATAGCTTTTAAAAATTGAAATGATTTTTTCCATTTAACTTTTTTTTTCCTGTGAGGAAGGAGGGACAAAATAAGTAAAACATTTTGATGATATTGAAATGCACCACTCATTTAAAAACACTTTTGTGTGTATACAAGTCCTAGACGATGTAGTTATAAAAAATGGTGTATCATGTGGTATTAGAGAAATAAACTAAAAGACAGATAACAATCCAGGATGTACTATGCTTCTTTGTAAGAAAAAAGGAGAAAGAACTACAGTGTGGCATTTGATCTAACCTTTGTATGGATCTAATTCTTCTTGTTCTTCTCGTAATGATTCTTTTCCAAGAGCAGCAGCTATTAAAAAATAAAGAAAACAATTTCTTAATGCTTGTATGTGTTGTTTCTTTTTCAATAATAATAGTAATCTCGACCGACTGTTTTATAATCATTTATTACTAAAAGTTACATCATGACTACCTAGCTGATCCTCTCTTCTCACTCCAGGAGGACTGATTCTGTTAGTAACTACTCTAGTTTCAGGCAACTGTCTGCTGATACAGTTTGGATTTTTTCCTCTGAAAATTGCCTGTTTATATCCTTTGTTTATTCATCAATTGTGGGCTGGCTTTTATAATAAACTATATTAATTATAGTTTATTGCCTAAGGGTTTCACCTCTTCCCCTCTCTCTAACAGATGCTGGTTTACCACAAAATCACTCATTTGCAGAGGATTTCTTTTGTTGCCAAGTGTGGGAAGTGTAATGGGTCGAAGAAACTGACTGAGTTTCTTTCTCATTTTAAAATTCCCTAAAAGAGCCCTCATTCAAATTGCTTCAGTAAATAGGATCAATTTGATGATAATTTTTTAGCCTGTTTAGAAGGACACAGGAGCTTTACAGAGCAACAAATGAAGCTCACTACTAAAACACAGAGAACAGAACGAAATGTGGTGCTCAGTTTTTTTTTTGTTTGTTTTTTTCCATTCAGTCTTGTCTGATTCTTTATGATCTCTCTCTCTCTCTCTCTCTCTCTCTCTCTCTCTCTCTCTCTCTCTCTCTCTCTCTCTCTCTCTCTCTTTTGGCAAAGGTGGTGGAATTGTTTGCCATTTTCTTCTCCACTTCATTTTATGGATGAGAAAATTGAGGCACCAGGGTTAAGTGACCCAGCAGCCCAATGGGAGTGCTTCCTCCCTCCCCCTCTGGGGTAGGTGGGTGGGAGAAGGGGTGGTGTCACATGTAGTGTGAGGGTGCAGTTTGGGCACTCAGTGACTGGTTTGAGACCTGTTGGTTACTCTCAGCCTGGTTTAGCTTGTGTACTAAGATGGTTTTGTGTGGCTGCTGTGCATGCTAGCACTTTGTGGTGCCACAGGACAGTTGAGTGCCAGGTGGACACCAAAGGTGAATGAGCAGCCCTGAAAAGGGTTCAGAAAAAGCTAATATCAGAGGTGCGAATAGTCCTTGAAAGCCCATGCACCCATGATACTTAATGCTTGTTGACTTGTTGACTAGAATGCAATCTCTTTGAGAGCATAGGCTATGTTGTAATTTTTTTATACCCACTCCCTAGTTTAATGTCTCATACATAGTAGGTGCTTAACAAAAACCCATTAAATTGGGGAAAACAAAGTTGCATGAGTTCAAAGTAAGGAAGAGAGAACATTTTTTGACTAGAAAAAGCAATGAAAGCTTGCTAGAAAAAAATTTGATGCATTTTTTAAACTTTTTTTTAAACCCTTACCTTCTATCCAGATTGGCTTCTTCCAAACTGATATTTCCTATTTTCAAATAATTTCTTTTCTTTTTTTTTTAACCCCTTACCTTAGATGTCTTAGAATCAATCCTATGTATCGGTTGAAAGGTAGAACTGCTGTAAGGGCTAGGCAATTGAGGTTAAGTGACTTGTCCAAGATACACAGCTGTGAAGTGTCTGAGGCCAGATAGGAACCCAGGACTACATTTCTATTCACTGAGACATCTAGCCACCTCTGTGATGACAATAAGCATTCTAAGCCACAGAATGTATAGTTTCTTAGATTTAGTTTTCCCCTCATAATTCAGATTCTGGAAATCATAATTAATTTTAGTTAGGGAAATAGATGCAATTATGATTGTTATGATAATGACTTTTGTGCAAATGTTGTGGGAACATGGTATAATAATAATAATGATGATAATAATAATAAATAATTCTGGGCAGCTAGGTGGCACAGGGGATAGATAGAGTGCTGTGCCGGAAGTTAGCAAGACTTGAGATCAAATTCAGTGTCAGATACTTATTAGTTATATGTCCCTAGGCAAGTCACTTAATCCTGTTGGCCTCAGTTTCCTTATATGTAAAATGAGCTGGAGAAAGAAACGGCAAATCATTCTAGTATCTCTGCACAAGAAAACCTCACTTGGGATCATAAAGAGTTATATGCAACTGAAATGACTAAACAACAACAAAACACAGTTCTTTAAGGTTTATAAAGCACTTTATGTATGTATTCTCATTTGATCCTCTTAAAAACCTGTGAAATGAATGTGCCCTTTTGTGTAGGCCCTCCTGGTATTTTCAATAATAAACTTCCCTGTCTAGGAATCAAGATAGAACCAATTTTTATTAGAATTTGACTCTAGATTTCATTTCATAGTAATGGAGCCTTTTTAATTTTCAAAATTTATTCAGCTGAGTTGAAAAATTAATGACATCAGGGTTCCAGGTTAAGATGGTGGCAGAGTAGAGGCAAGGCGACTGTCTTTCCTTACCAATAGATATAGAGTACATCCAAAGGACAAGAAAACAAAATCCAGATGAAAGAAGGGACCCCACAATGGGGCACAGCATCGAAGGTACATGGGATGTGGGCACTTCCACACTATAAGTGGGGGAAATAGCTCCCATCAAAATGCGAGCAGATCAACCCTCCCCCACCCCACCCACAGTACCAGAGTCAGAGGCTGAGCTCCAGAGTTAGAGCAAGCAGGGGCACAAAATCTAGCCCCTATGCAGCTAGCTGGTACCACTAGGAGCTTGCCCCTGAGAGCAGCAAGACCTGAGATCCCAGGTGGCTGGAAAACTCAGACCTTGGACACAGAAGTGGGGCTGAGAGAGGCAGCAGCAGCCCCCAGCATGCTTGGACTCAGGGGAAAATCTCAGGTGGAGGAGCAAGCGTGGGCCAAGTCCCAAGCTCTGGGCAGCTGGCTAGGAACATGGGGGCTCGACCCTGAAAACAGCTAGACAAGAGACCCCAGGAAGGTCCCCAGAGAAGCCAAGAGACTCACAAAGTAGCCTCAGGCAAAAAACTGCTCCCTAACTCTATACAAAGAGAATCAGATTGCCTTAATCAGACTTCTAGCAGATAAAACATAATGATGCCAATCAAGACCCAAGAAATAAACAAGAAGACCAAGAAAAAAGCTCAAACACTTGGTAACTTCTGCACAGAAAAAAAAAACCACAAAACTGAGGAGGACAAACAATTAAAGACATCCAAACCTCCAAAAAATGAAAATGGGTCACAAGATCTTGAAGAGTTCAAATTGAGATCATGAGAAAGATGGAAGAGATCTGGCAAGAAAATAACAGTGTAAAAGGCAGAGTTTCGCAATTGGAAAGTGAGGCTCAGAAATCAAATGAATTGATAAGCAAACTGAAGACCAGAAATGACCAGCTGGAAGCCTTGAAGAACCAGATAAACCAGACTGAAAAGGAAAACCAGTCTCTAAAGGCTAGAATTGGGCAATTAGAAGCCAATGATCTCTCAAGACAGCAAGAACAAATGCTTTATCTGTCAAAAGGTCAAAAGACTGATAAAATAGAAGGAAACATGAAATACCTCACTGAGAAATTGACAGATCAAGAAAACAGGTCTAGAAGAGACAATTTGAGAATCATTGGTCTTCCTGAAAAAGCAGAAATTAATAGAAATTTGGACTCCATACTAAAAGAAATTATTCAGCAAAACTGCCCTGAAGTTCTACAATAAGAGGGTAATATAGACTTTGAAAGGATCCATAGATCACCCTCTACACTAGACCCTGAAAAGTGTTATAATTATGGGAGGTCTCTTGATCTTTTGAGATGGTAAATTGATGTACAGAGAGAAATAAGATGACCCTTCTCCCTTATAACAGTTGCCCAGGCAGGATCCTTCAGGTCTAAGAGGTATATCCCTTCAGGACCCACCTGGGGTTAATTGATATGTTGATTTGGGCTCTTTAGCTATTCTGACTGCAATTTCTCCCTTCCCAAAACAAGCTTGGAAACTGCTTTAGGAAGGTACTTTAAACTTTATATTAAACAAGAAGGATATGGGTAAAGGACTGTGGTATAGGAGACCGTATTCTAATGGTTACTAATAAAATCTCAACTGCTGGCAGATGAAGAATCAATGTAGCTTCCCTCTGGTTCAGCCTGGCCAGGACTAAACCAGAGTAGGTAAACTGCTGGGATATCTTTGACTTCTTCTTCAATAGATCTTCAGCCTTACAGTTGAGTTATTTCCACCCTTTCCATCCTCTTCTTCGTCTCCTGCCCACTTCCCAGATCCCTCCCAGGCCCTGGGAAACCTAGATACCTAGATGATGAAACTCCTAATATCTAGGGGCAGTAGACACCAAGGTGGTGGTCAGGTACAGGTTGGATGGTATCTCAAGTACAGGAAGAGTTTGCAGAGAGATGTTTGCACCCTCTCACTCCAAGACCAGGATCCACCAATCTCCAGCCTCAGCACAGGTCAAAGACCCAGAACTTCTGCTCAGGGTTCGCAACTGCCCTCCTCCTGCCTTTCTCATGACTTCCCTGGGAACATTCCATCCAACTGACTTATTTGTCAATCAAAGGTGATCTTTAAGCTCCCAGAGATTCAATATAACAAAAGACAACCCCCAAAAATATAATAGCCAAATTCAAAAGCTTCCAAGTAAAAGAAAAAATATTACAAGAAGCCAGAAAGAGACAATTCAGATATCAAGGAGCACCAATCAGGATCACACAGGACCTGGCAGCCTCCACACTAAAAGACCACAAGGCTTGAAATATGATATTCAGAAAGGCAAGAGAACTGAGTCTACAACCAAGGATCACCTACCCATCAAAACTTCTGGGGAAAGTATGGGCATTCAACAAGATAGAAGATTTCCAAGTGTTTTCACAGAGAAGACCAGGATTAATGGAAAGTTAGATATACAAACACAAAAAAACAAGAGAAACAGGAAAAGATAAATAAGAAACAGAGGGAAAAGAAAGAAAATTCTTATTCATAAATTTATCCCTTTAAGGGCCTTAATAAGATCAAATTATTTGTATTCCTATAATGGAGAAATGTTATGTGTAATTTTCAAAAACTGTATCCACTATTATAGTAATTAGAAGAATTATTCATAGGGAGAGGTTGGAGCACTAAATGGTCTAAGATGAGATGGGGCAGGAAAAAAAGAGGGAGGGTGAATAGTAGATGGCATCAAGAGAAACTTGAATGAATAAGAAAAATAAGATATTCTATCCACACAAAGAGAGCATGGGAAGGGGAGGGAATCAATACTATTATAAAAAGGAGAGGAAGAGAGCATTAAGAGATAATATTTAAACCTTACTCTCAGCAAATTAACCCTGAGAGGGAAGAGTAGCTATATCCATTGGGATATAGAATTAGATCTAACCCCTTTGAGAAAGTCAGAAGGGATCAACCAAGGGGAGCAGGGGAGTGGGGAGGTCAAAAAAAGGGAGGGGAAGAAAGAAGGGAGGGAATTCATTAGGCCTTAAAAAATAAAAAGAGGGGAATAATAAGAGAGGGGTAGAAAGGGAAATAAATCAAGGGAGGGGCAAGGGGGACTATTCTAAAACAAACCACTGGTTTAAAATGAAATAGTGTAAGAAGGAGGGGTAGAACTAGGAGAGGATACCAAAATGTTGGGGAATACACAACTGATAATTATAACTCTGAATGTGAATGGGATGAACTTGCCCATAAAACAAAAGCAAATAGCAGAGTGGATTAGAAACCAAAATCTTACCATATGTTGTCTACAAGAAACACAATTGAGGCAGGTGGACATACACAAATTTAAGGTTAAGGGCTTGAGCAAAACATTTTGGGCTTCAAATGAGAAAAAGAAGGCAGGAGTGGTGATCATGATTTCTGACAAAGCCAAAGTAAAAATAGATATGATTAAAAAAGACAGGGAAGGTTATTACATCCTGATAAAAGGCAGTATAGACAATGAGGAAATAACAGTGCTCAACATGTATACACCAAATG
The DNA here is from genome assembly GCF_016433145.1 of Gracilinanus agilis. Lineage (NCBI taxonomy): Eukaryota > Metazoa > Chordata > Mammalia > Didelphimorphia > Didelphidae > Gracilinanus > Gracilinanus agilis. Next base: position 359,946,692 of record NC_058133.1, read on the forward strand.
GTATAGCATCCAAATTCCTAAAGGAGAAACTGGCAGAGCTCAAGAAGGAAATAGATAGTAAAACCATACTAGTGGAAGATCTAAATATTCCTCTTTCAGATCTAGATAAATCAAACCAAAAAATAAATAAGAAAGAGGTAGGAGAGGTGAATGAAGTCCTAGAAAAATTAGATTTAATTGATATGTGGAGAAAAACAAATTGGGACAAAAAGGAATACACCTTCTTTTCAGCTGCACATGGTACATTCACAAAGATTGACCATGTAATAGGGCATAGAAACATTGCAAACAAATGCAAAAGAGCAGAAATAATAAATGTAACCTTCTCAGATCATAATGCAATAAAAATAATAATTAGTAAGGGCACCTGGACAGGCAAATAAAAAACTAATTGGAAATTAAATAATATGATTCACCAAAACCAGTTAAAGAAGAAATCATAGAAACAATCAATAATTTCATTAAAGAGAATGACGATGATGAGACATCCTGCCTAACTCTGTGGAATGCAGCTAAGGCAGTACTCAGGGGGAAATTTATATCCTTGAGTCCATATATTAACAAATTAAAGAAGGCAAAGATCAATTAACTGGGCATGCAAATTAAAAAACTAGAAAGGGAACAAATTAAAAATCCCCAGCTAAACACCAATTTGGAGATTATAAAAATTAAAAGAGAAATCAATAGAATTGAAAGTAAAAGAACTATTGAATTAATAAATAAGACTAGAAGCTGGTACTTTGAAAAAAAACCAGACAACATAGACAAAATACTGGTCAATCTAATTAAAATAAGTTAAGAAGAAAACCAAATCATCAGTATCAAATAGGAAAAGGGAGACCTCACCTCTAATGAAGAGGAAATCAAGGTAATCATTAAAAACTATTTTGCCCAATTATATGAGAATAAATATAGCAATCTAGGTGACATGGAAGAATATTTACAAAAATATAAATTGCCTAGATTAACAGTAGAAGAAATAGGATACCTAAATAATCCCATATCAGAAAAACAAATTGAACAAGCCATCAAAGAACTCCCTAAGAAAAAATCCCCAGGGCCTGATGGATTCACAAGTGAATTCTATCAAATCTTCAAAGAACAACTAATTCCAATACTATACAAACTATTTGACATAATAAGCAAAGAAGGAGTTCTACCAAATTCCTTTTAAGATACAAATATGGTACTGATCCCAAAGCCAGGTAGATCAAAAACAGAGAAAGAAAACTACAGACCAATCTCCTTAATGAACATAGATGCAAAAATCTTAAACAGAATACTAGCAAAAAGACTCCAGCAAAGGTTATTCATTACGATCAGGTGGGATTTATACTAGGAATGCAAGGATGGTTCAATATCAGGAAAACCATTCACATAATTGACCATATCAACAAGCAAACCAACAAAAACCATATGATTATCTCAATCGATGCTGAAAAGTCTTTGCAAAATACAACATCCATTCCTTTTGAAAACACTAGAAAGTATAGGAATAGAAGGACCTTTCCTAAAAATAATAAACAGTATATATCTAAAACCATCGACAAGCATCATATGCAATGGGGATAAATTAGAAGCCTTCCCAATAAGATCAGCAGTGAAACAAGGATGCCCACTATCACCTCTATTATTTAACATAGTACTAGAAACACTAGCAGTAGCAATTAGAGAAGAAAAGGAAATTGAAGGTATTAAAATAGGTAATGAGGAGACTAAGCTATCACTCTTTGCAGATGATAGGTTGGTCTACTTAAAAAATCCTAGAGAATCAACTAAAAAGCTAATAGAAACCAATCAACAAATTTAGCAAAGTTGCAGGATACAAAATGAATGCACATAAATCATCAGCATTTCCATATATTTCCAACACATCACAGCAGCAAGAGGTAGAAAGAGAAACACCATTTAAAATCACCTTAGACAATAAAAAATACTTAGGAATCTGTCTACCAAAACAAACACAGGAATTACACGAATACAACTACAAAATACTTTCCAAACAATTAAAACTAGATCTAAACAATTGGAAAAACATTGATTGCTCATGGGTAGGATGAGCTAACATAATAAAAATGGCCATTCTACCCAAATTAATTTACCTATTTAGTGCCCTACCTATCAAACTACCAAAAAACTTTTTTTCCTGAATTAAAAAAAACTATAACAAAGTTCATTTGGAAGAACAAAAGATCAAGAATATCAAGGGAAATAATGAAAAAAAAAACGTGAAGGAAGGTGGCCTAGTAGTACCAGATATTAAACTATACTATAAAGCAGCAGTCATCAAAACAATATGGTACTGGCTAAGAGACAGAAGGGAGGAACAGTGGAATAGACTTGGAGTAAGTGACGTCAGCACTTACTCTATGATAAACTCAAAGAGCCCAACTTTTGGGGCAAAAATCCACTATTTGACAAAAACTGTTGGGAAAATTGGAAAATAATATGGGAGAAATTAGGTTTAGATGAACATTTCACACCCTACACCAAGATAAATTCAGAGTGGGCGAATAAGAAGGAAACTATAAGAAAATTAGGTGAACATAGAATAGTATACCTGTCAGATCTATGGGAAATGGAAAATTTTAAAACCAAGCAAGAGTTAGAAAAAACTACAAAATGTAAAATAAATAATTTTGATTATATTACATTAAAAAGTTTTTGTACAAACAAAAGCAATGCAACCAAAATCAGAAGGGAGACAACAAACTGGGAAAAAATCTTTATAACAAAAAATTCTGACAGAGGTCTAATTACTCAAATATACAAGGAGTTAAATCAATTGTATAAAAAAATCAAGCCATTCCCCAATTCATAAATGGGCAAGGGACATGAATAAGGCAGTTTTCAGATAAAGAAATCAAAAGTATCAATAAGCACTTGAGAAAGTATTCTAAATCTCTAACAATTAGAGAAATGCAAGTGAAAACAACTCTGAGGTACCATCTCACACCTAGCAGACTGGCTAAAATGATAGCAGGGGAGAGTAAAGAATGTTGGAGGGGATGTGGCCAAATTGGGACATTAATACATTGCTGGTGGAGTCGTGAACTAATCTAACCATTCTGGATGGCAATTTGGAACTATGCCCAAAGAGCTCTAAAAGGCTGCCTACCCTTCGATACAGCCATAGCATTGCTGGGTTTGTACCCCAAAGATATCATAGATAAACAGATTTGTACAAAAATACTCATAGCTGTGCTTTTTGTGGTGGCAAAAAACTGGAAAACGAAGGGATGTTCTTCAATTGGGGAATGGCTGAACAAATTGTGGTATATGCTGATGATGGAATACTACTGTGCTCAAAGGAATAATAAACTGGAGGAATTCTATGTGAAATGGAAAGACCTCCAGGAATTGATGCAGAGTGAAAGGAGCAGAACCAGGAGAACATTGTACACAGAGGCTGATACACTGTGGTAAAATTGAATGTAATGGACTTCTGTACTAGCAGCAATGCAATGACCCAAGACAATTCTGAGGAATTTATGGAAAAGAATGCTACCCACATTCAGAGAAAGAACTGCAGGAGTGGAAACACAGAAGAAAAACAACCGCTTGAACACATGGGTTGATGCAGACATGGTTGGGGATGTGACACTAAACAACCACACCAATGCAACTATCAATAATATGTAAATAATTTTTGATTGATCACACATGTTAAAACCAATGGAAATGTGTGTTGGATATGGTGGGGGTTAAAGGGGAGTGAAGGGGAAAGTAAAAACAAGAATCATGTAACCATGGAAAATTTTTCTAAAAAAACAAAATATTAAAAATAAAAAATAGGAGGGTTATCATATATATTGGATGATAAAATCAAAAGTCATATAATATTCTTAACAGAGAAGAATGATGGGCCGAGTCAAATAAGAAGAAATGTGATCAAGCTATATGTATTGTTCTAAACCTGGGGTTCAAGATGGTGCCTTAGTAGCAGTGAAAGCCTGAAACTGCTCTGACTATCCTTCCAAACCAATTTTTAAAAGGTGCCTTAAAAGGATAGGAGTCAAAGCAGGATGAGTGAGGGGGCTTTCCCACTGAACACAACATGAAAGGGAGGCAGAAAGAGTAGATTTCCATACTATAAAGGGGGAAGTGGAAGCAAAACTGCAAAAAGAAAAGGGCAGGCCAACCTTCCTGCTACTGGGCCAGACTCTGTACTAGGGCACAGGCAACTTGAGGATCCAGGTTGCAGGATACACCAACAAAAAAGCATCTCAGACTCCCCCCTCAAAAATTAGCTTCAAAAATACAATATGGGGGAGATATGATGAAATAGCAGTTGTTGTTGTTAGTACAACTCAAGGTCAATATTAGCTAGTAATGTGATACAGAAATTCAGTCAGAGAGTTAATAAGCATTTGTTAAGTATCTACTATGTGCCAGGCTCAGCAGAGTTATAGAACCCAAGGATGGAGAGGATTGACAAGGATTGTAGCCAAGACCTTACTGAGTTTGTTAAAATCATATTACTTGAGGGGGCAGTAAGGCATGAACTCCCTAAGTTCTCCCAGATTTATCTCTCAGCAACCACTTCAAGATGAATTTTGATGCAGCAAAACCAGCAAAAAGATGGAGCCATCTGAGGACAACTTAGAAGGTCTTTAGAACTTAGAAGTAGGAAAGGTCTTTTTTACTGGGGTAAGAAAAGAATAAAATCTGACACTGGCACTGTCAAGGTAAGCCAGGAACAAGCCAAGTCTCAGGAAGTCAGCAGCAAGGTTCCGTTCCTCCCCTGCTACACACATACTCAGCTCAGGCCAGCATCCAGGCCCCTGGGCCTCCAGCACAAGAAGCTTAGAACAGTGCTCCCTCCACCCCAAGAGCTAAGCCCAACATTAACATCAAATTAAAAGTCATGAAACAAGCTGGAAAAATAAGCAAAAAATAAGCAAAAAAGAACCTGACACATAAAGTTACTATGGTCATAAGGAAGATCAAAATATAAACTCAGAAGAGAATAATAACATCAAAATAGCTATATGTGAAGCCTCAAAGAAAAATGTGAAATGGTGTAAAGACCAAAAAGAACTCCTAAAGAGCTTAAAAAAGGATTTAATAAATAAAATGAGAGGTAGAAGAAAAAATTGGGAAAAGAAGTGAGAGAATTATTAAAAATAAGTGTTAACATCTTGGTAAAGGAAACACAAAAAACAATGGGAAAAGATATAAAAATTCACCAAAGAAAACAACTCCTTAATTCCTCAACATGGTTTAGCCTATCTGCTTAAATGGCTTTGACAGGGTGTGACCACTGCACATGCAACAGCTTTTTGGACCCACAGGGGAGAATTGGGTGAGAGGTAGACACCAAAGGTAGATAAGCAGCCCCAAAAAAGGATCAACAACCCTAAAACCAGAGGTGTCAGTCCTATCTAAACAACCCATCAGCCTGGTCTATGTATGTTTTCTCTTGAAGAAGGAAATGTGGAAAGTCTCTCCTCTCCCAAAGCTCTTGCACCAACTATCCTTCACACAGGCATGCAGCATCATGTCAGCATCCTCTCGTTCAACCAGGAGAGTCTCTTGCAGAATGCTCCAGGCTCCATGAAGCCAAGGTTACACACACACAAAGTAGAAAGTTATATAGAGAACGTGAAAAGGGTATGTTGATCCTCTCTTGGCTCCATCTTTCTTATTTGTAAAATACATCTCAGTAATATCATAATTACTTTGGTCTTTCTAGAAACAAGGTGATATGATATAATATGATATCATATCAGATAAACAATCTGATGATAATCATAAATAGAAGTCAGCTTCTAGCATACCTTTTAGAATGTGTCTGTAGTTCTCATCCTGAGTCAGGTGCTTCATAGTAACAAAAGACTATTCTTCAGCTGATATTGTGTATGTGTAAGGCAAATTTAACATTATGCTATTTCTGTTTTCTTACACTTAATATTTATAAGATCATCCCAATATTAACATGAGCAACTTCCGATTTTGTGAGCCTCAGTTAATTTCTGCTTATAACAGAGCCATGTTGGCTTTTTTTTTTTTTTAGCCCTTCCCTTCCATCTTAGAATCAATATTATATATTGGTTCCAAGGCAGAAGAGCAGTAAGAGCTAGACTCAAGACTTGCCTTGAGTCACACAGCTAGGAAGTGTCTGAGGCCAAATAGGAACCTCCCATGTCTAGGCCTGGGTTCCAAAACACCAAGTCACTTTGTTGTCCCACCATATCGTTTTCATCTAAGAGAGCAAGTGATGCAAGATGTAAACTAGAGTAATAGGCAGTATTTGGAGAAAGATGTAGCATTCAAGACCCAACTGATGCTTAATAATGAAATCCCAATAGTGTACAAATTGTAAAAAGGAATTCTTTATTCCTTTTTAAATTTAACTAGGGACCTGGAAGTCCTCTTACCATGGAGATGTGTAGGAATTAGCCAGACCATAGAGACAGGAAGTGAAGTGGGAAAAGGTTATAAAAGGAGTTGGTTGCTGACAGTTAGGGCTGGCAGTTAAGGGGATGTTGGCCGCTGGGTGTTAGTTGGTCATTGGGGGTTGGTTGTTGGTGGTATGGGTTGGTGATTAGTTGGTGGTTAGGTGTGTGTGTGTGTGTGTGTGTGTGTGTGTGTGTGTGTGTGTGTGTGTATATTGATTCTGCCTTGTGAACTGAGCTGAAGGGTGATCAGCTGGACTTAACAGTAGTTATTGGCAGTTATAGGTAGATATAGGCAGTTTTAGGTAGTAGTTATAGTTATAGGATAACTCGTATAGACATTCAGAAATTTTCTTCCTCTACCTCTTTGCTATATTTCTCTCCTTTACTATATTCATTTTACTATATTTTTTTACTATATCTATTTTAATTAAACTAAATTGTGAATTGTTAAGAGCTGCTAGAAGTTTTAGAAGTTTTCTTCTCTCTGGCTTAAAGGGATGATATTAATTTACAACTCTACTATATTCCCATTAAAACTTAAATTATTAAAAGCTGCTCTCGTCAAATTCCTAATTTAACCCTTACAAAATCCTTACTTCAACTTTATAAAATCTGCTAGCCAAACTCTTCTCTAATACAAAATACTTTTATCTCCTTTCCCAATCAATAATGATCTTTGTGTGCTCTTAAGGAATCCTGCATAATTATTGGCATAGCTCTTATTTTCCTAACCTTTCTGATACTTAAAGCAAATTTACCTGATGGGCCTTCAAACCTAGTCAGGTCTTAATTCATATACTCTAAGTATAATACAGTAGACAGAATTATGGACCTGGAATCAGAAAGACATGTTCAAATTCAACCTCCTATACTTACTAGCTGTGTAATCTTGTGTAAGTCACTCAACCAGTCTGCTTCAGTTTCCTACCTGTAAAATGGGGATAATTATAGAACTGATTTCCTAGGGTTGTTGAGAGGATAAAATAAGATGACATGTTCTGTACTTTGCAAACCTTAAACCATGACATCAGTGCTAGCTCTGATGATGATAATGATGATGTCCATAGCCTTAGTCAGAGATCATGTCAGTATGGACTTCACACTTCATCATCCAAAAATGTAATGCCAAGCATTTCTTAGTGATGTCCGAATTACAACTGCTAGGCAGGCCACTCTTTTAATTTGCTTAGCCATTGAAAGAAATAAAAGGAAAGAAGGTGCTGTAATTGCCAGAGCTTGGCAGTGGCCTAGAAAATACATGTAGACATGCTGATGCTATTTTCTCTTAGCTCTAAACTTAAGAGTGGTCTCCAAAAGGGGAGAGATCTAATGGAAGAGATCTAATAACATAATCTAACATGTATCCCTCACATACAAAGGGAATGTAGCCTTCTGAATTTTTTAAACCCTTAACTTCCATCTTAGAATCAATACTATATAATTCTCATAAAACCCAAGATTTAAAAAATTAAAAAAAAACATTTCAGGAAAAGGAGCTCAATAACTCTGAATCTAGAAGATGAATTGTTTGAAGAAGGTGCCAAGAAGATGCCTGAAGAAACCTCCACAGCATCAGAAGACCCTGAATGAACCTTGGAATATAATTGATTCAACTCTGGGTTGGGGAAGTAACACATTTATTCTGAATGTAAACTCTTATGCCAAAGGGGAATGTCCCCTAATTGGCTTATTGTCAATGCACCTACCAAACATTGGTTTGCTCTCTCTTTCTCTCTTATTTCCCTCTTATCTCTAACTATTGTAGTTTCCTTTTAGAAGGTACAATATTGTATGTACCTATAGTTAGAAAATCTTTAGGTGATTATGTTAAATGATTCATTGGGGAGATTAGTCTCCCAAAGAATGGGGCGGGGAGGGGGGATTGTGAAAGGAAATTCTTGGTTCTCTTTCTGAGTTTACACTTGTAAAAAGGGAATCCTTTATTCTCTTTGCCTACCTAGATTTAACACTTTGGTTAACAATAATTTAAGTACCCCTGCTTAGTACCTCATTAGATTATGAAGACAGGATTAACTCTCCCTTTTCTACCTATTGATTAAATCAACAAAAGTTTGAACTAGGTGGAGGAGATAGTGAGCAGGAGTTTGGGTATCCAGGTCAGCCCTGGAAAAATTCTCTTCCTGAAGACTCTGAGGAAAGATAGATTGGTCTGTGCATTGCTATCTCTGGGTATAATGGACCCTATGTTCCTCAGATACAACAGTAAATCTCATGTAAGAGAATGAGATTAGACAGGAGCTGAAAATGTGGGTAAAGGTAATGAAACAATATTAAATATGATCTAATCTACCTCATCCTCACCTTCAACACCCTCAGCTTCTCCTGTAGTTTCAGATTCTTCTTCAATTACTCCCTGCTCAGATTCCACCATCTCATGCTCCTCAGCTTCTAGTTCTACCTCCTCCAACGCTTCTGCTAGAATTTCTGGTTTCAGATTATTTAGAGAAAAGAAAGGAAGAGGGAAACATTATAAATGAGTATATTTCATGCCTTGTTCAAATGAATTCACTTCAGAATTTGTGGGAAAAGGATATGGGAGTTTGTCATGCTAAGAAGAGCATTTTCATTTTATTTGCATGTTGATTTCAAGAAGTATGGCAGAGGTGATAAAGAGGTACCTTTAGAGTCAATGTGACCTGGCAAGTCATTTACCTGTTTGCCTTAGTTTCTTCATCTGTAAAATGAGCTGGAGAAGGACATGGCGAATCATCTAGTATATTGTCCCAAGAAAACCCCAAATGGGGTCATTAAGAGTTGGACAAGACTTAAATGTCTGAACAAATATATGCATCTTGAAGCACAAAGGTTGACAGTACTTAGATTCCTTTAATTTTTTTTGAATTATATTAAATGACACATTACAAAATCATATTATATTAAATAAAACTCTACTTGCTTTTAAGTTACTCACCAGCTTCTTTTTCTTTATCTTTAAATTTAACTGTTGGTTCATCTGGTTTTCTGAAATAAGAATTTTCCAAAATGAACATCTTTGCAATTTCATAACTTCAACGTCTGCAGACAGAATTAGATACCTTTTTTGTATATTATTGGATATTATTTCTTTTTGGATATTATTCTGTTTTTCTTTACTTTTCACTTTTTTTGAGGCTTATACTCAAGAGCATTTAAACTTCAATGTTTATATCCTATAATAGAACCAGTAAATTTTCTATTCTGCTATCACTTTAAACTCTAAAGATCTGAAGAAGTTCCTGAATTGGAGTTTGCAGTATGTGTGTAGAGTGGATAAATTTTCCCAAAATCTATGACTGTATAATGTGATCAAATGTAGAGGGATAGGATAGCATTTGTACTCCTCCCAGAAGAGGTTAGCACTGAGGTTGGACAGATTCTGCTTGCAGAATATATGTGTGTGTATATATATATATATATATATATATATATATGTATGTGTGTGTGTGTGTGTGTGTGTGTGTGTGTGTGTGTGTATATATTGAGAGAGAGAGAGAGAGAGAGAGAGAGAGAGAGTCAGTCAGAGTCAAATGGATAGATGGTTTCCTCAGGGAGTAAAGAAAGAGAAGAGGTCTCAGTTGGGCCCTGACAATTTTCCTTTTTTAAGTTTAATTTTTATTTTCTCCTATCTTCTTTTCCTCCAATTATGTTTTGTAAGTTGGTGTTCTAAGTGATAAAAGCCATGATATTGGGCTCCCTACAGAGGTGAAGAGCAGGGCATGTGGAACCATCTGAGGCATGGGGCATACAAACCATCTGGGTACCATAAAGACCAGGCCCATTCTTTCCTTGGAGCTACTGCTTCCTACTATAATATCTATTTTGGAGCCAGTATAAACTGGGAAAGTTCTAAGCTCTACCCACTCTTCCTGCTCAACTATATGTATGAGGTTGGTGTTATGGAAGGACCAGTGCACCCGTGTGAGCCTTGACCATGCCTCAGAAATCCTAATTTCAACAATCTGGTTTAATATATGCAACTGATATCAGGATGAAGAATAATTCTGTCATATATATAATATGCAATATAAAATAAGCAATATATAAATGCAGAACTTCACCAACACTAATATTGAACCAAGATAATTAATTCTCACTGTGATCAGGCAGCCAAGAAGGGAAGATAGTAATTTAATGTTGCCAAAGAAAGCACAAATGGGGCAGCTAGGTGGACATCTCCTAGCTCTGTGACCCTGGGCAAGTCACTTAACCCCAATTGCCTATCCCTTACCACTCCTCTGCCTTGGAAATGATACTTAGTACTGATTTTAAGATGAAAGATAAGGGATTTTTTTAAAGTACAAATAACACTAATGGAAGAAACCAAGATCTTGATAGATGATAAATGTTGGTAGGCACACCAAGGCTTAAGTGATAGCCCAAGATAAATTTCCCAAAGGAAAGTAGCTGCATCCTAGCTCCATCTTCTCCTTTGCATCCCACTTCCCCATCTCTACCTTGTTCCAAGATAGGCATCACTTGAATCTGGAGGCCTTGGGGAAATGAATACTTTATTACTATGTTGGCAACAGCATCTTATTTATGTTATAACCATGAAAATAAGAAATATTGAATCATCTTCCAAAGTTGTGAATGTAGATGTACCTTTACATCCATTATCAGTTCTAGTCTAACCAAATTCTTCAGAAGCCCAACATAGACAGCAGCCTTGGATGCATGTCAATTTGATACGATATGTAGTAATTTTGAAGATAATGTTTTGCTATAGTTTTACTTAAAATATTCTCTTCCCTTCTGGATTAAATAATGTTGTAAATGTACCATAGAAATCTGAGAGAGGCTCTTCAATTGTGTACCACAGTCAGGGATAGGGTGGAGCCAGATCAAACCAACTCTATGGAGATAGTTGGTAAATTTTCTGTGAGCATATACACCTTGGAAATTGGTATATATTACAAATTAGGGTTTGATTTATCATTTTGTTGATTGTACAGACTTGAGAAAATAATGGAGATTAATAAATACATAATTACATAATTCAGACTAAACTTAAAAGGGTTAGGCATTTTTTTTTAGGGAAGAGGGGTAGGAGAGCCAGTAGCTAAACATTTACAAGCATATTCCTGAAGATCTTTTATCTGTTTCTTTCTAGCATGACAAGGGTGGAAGGTGAAAACAGAGGAATGAGAAGTAAAGAGTATGCAGAATGAAACAATCTAGCTTGCCAATTTACTGAATATTCCTCATGGTGGTTTATAGGAAGAATTCTCTATTCTTGATGCTTACTTATATTATTAGACTTCAAACAGAATTTTGCTTCTCCTCAGTTATATATATATATATAACAAACCCTTGCCAGAAACTAACTATATCATAAGCTAAAGTGTGAATTTTCTGATGTTGCCTAGAAATTGAAATACTGTCTACTGAATCAATGGATCGTTCTTTCTTCTCATATATAAAATCCCATGATGTAATTATTTTTATTTTTGTGATTGTTAATTTTCACTTCTATTTCTAAAGACTTTCACCTTTCTTCTAGATCCTTCATAATCCTTTGGGCTCATGTAATACCATTTGATGGCCAGGGCAATAACCCTTCCCAAATTAAGAAAAAAAACCCCACAAAACACAAACAACAAAAACTGAGGTTGAAGGTATAATAATGAAAAGTAGAAGGAAAAGCAAGCCAAATGCAATACTTTATATTAAAATTAGTATAATTTATATTAGGTCTAATATAGACAACTGTAATATTAATTAAAACGTAATAAATGATATGAATATGATTGATCTGAATATGTTGATACTGAGTATTGATAGCTTTGATTTATTCTATTAAAGTAGTATAGGAATATAAATATGAGATAAGAAATGAGGAGTTATAAGTACTAATCCTAACTCTTTATTTTTAAATAAACCAGTCCCACCAAAATGCTTCTCGTCAAGCTGCTTCTTGTTCACTGAGGTGAACCTGCACTTACTCACTCACTAAAAGATGTTAATTCTATCTTAATTATTCTAAACCTTAAATTTATATTGAACTCCTTAAAATAATGTATAAAAGCTTCATAGAAAAGTTGAAGCAAGTTATCTCCCACTCACCTTTAAAGATCTGCCTGTCTGTGACAGTTTCACAGGCAGCTCTCTGGCGCCACCTTCAGTTTCTGTTGAGAACTGCATTCAACCTTATGGTACAACCTCAGTGGCTTGGGACTTGGGACTCTAGCTCAAAGGGACACATATCTGGGGTTGCTAGATATTCATAGTTCTCATTAGCTAGATAATTCACAGTAATATCAGAGGCCAAAGTTAAGTCTGATAGGACATTTCATAGCTTTAAATCTGCTGGTACAGCTTTTGAGAACTTAGGGCCATGTCCATACTACGATAAACCATCAGAGGATATATGTGTGTCTCTATGCATGAACTTCCTCGTGCCTTTCTATCTTTCCAGATGTAGATTTTAATTTGCAGTGTTATTTTAGGGTATGACTAAATTAGGGAAAAAAAATCCCAATTTACTGTTGCTTCTACAGAGATCCTCTTGAGGGATGATTTTTGATTGAAAGAAATAAGTTGATGCTAACTGATAATATCATCAACTTCTTCATTAAAGATGTGAAAAGTACTTAGCAAAGTTACAGTTTTTCCTAAAAATGAATTAGGATTTGTGCTAATCAGTAGTTATTTTGTATTATAAAAATCCTACCAATAGGAATTAACAACATCAACTGAATAATTACAATATCTTATTAAATGTTTATTCAATATCTTTCTTAATATTAAAAATAGGTTTATTAATGCATTATAGCAAACAGTTTACCTTTTAGATAGCATTTCCAATGCCCTCATTTCTTCTGCTTCTTCCCTTTTTCTTTTTAGCACCGCAGCAGCAATATCAGCGATGTTCTCTAAAAACAGCCTACTAAGTAAAAATTTTCCTGCAATATAATTAAAAAAAGTCATTTTTGCATTGTTTTTGCAACTATTAAAAATAGTAACTTATAGTTCAAAAATTGAATGTAAACATCATTGACCTGGGAAACTATAAAATCTTCATTAGAATAATTATCAATTTTATTATGAGATGATCTATATTTTATAACTTCAATCAAAATATTATATTTTGCACAGGAGCAAAGAATTCTAGATTTAGAGGTGAAAGGGTTTTAAAAATATGTATTAATTTTTTTCAGTTACCTGTAGAAACAATTTTTGACAGTTGTTTTCTGACATTTTAGGACTCAAATTTTCTTCCTCACTCCCTAGTTCCTCTATTCCTCAAGGCAATAAATAATCTGATATAGGCTATACCACTGCTTTCATGTAATACATATTTCCATATTGTTCATGTTTTGATAGAAGACATATATTATATATACAAAAAATCATGAAGAAAATAAAGTGGAAGATGGCATGCTTTGATCTGCAATTAGAATCTAATAATTCTTTTTTTTGGCTGGGGATAGCATTGATTATCTTGGAGATTTGTTTTGCAGATGATTTAGTCCTTTAGTCCTTACTATATACGTTGTTCTCTTGGTTCTGCTTACTTCCCTTTGCTCTTGTCCATGTAAGTCTTTTCAGGTTTTTCTGAACTCATGTTGTTTTTCATTTCTTAGGGTGGAATAGTATTCCTTTATATCTATATACCACAATTTGTTTGTCTATTCCCCAAGTAATGGATAAGCCCTCAGTTTCCAATTCTTTGCTAATATAAAAGAGTTGCTAAAAATATTTTAGTACAGGTAGGTCCTTTTCTCTTATCTCTGATCTCTTTGGGAGATAGACCCAATAGTGGTATTTCTGGGTGAAAAGAGGATGCATAGTTTTATGGCTCTTTGAACATTGTTTCATATTGCTCTAGAGAGCAATGGTTGTTTCAGTTCACAGTTCCATCAACATTGTCCCAATTTTCCCACATCCCCTCCAACATTTACCATTTTCCTTTTTGGTTACGTTAGCCAATCTGATAGGTGTAAGGTGATATCTCAGAGTTGTTTTAATTTGCATTTCTCTAATCAATAGTGATTTGGAACATTTTTTTATATAACTATAGTAAGTTTTAATTTCTTCCACTGAGAACAGCCAGTTCATATACTTTGACCATTTTGCAATTGGATCGTAATTCTCTGTATTATTATAAATTTGACTCCATTTTCTGTATATTTGAGAAATTAGGCCTTTGACAGAGATCCTTGCTATAACATTTTTTTATGGAAGAGATTTTTAAAAAGATCTTTTCCAACCTTCTAGAAATTTTTCTTTAAATATGTTGCACTCAAAACAGATTGTTATAATGCAAAGGGAATACATTAAGCTTTGCTTATATTTTAAAAGATCTTTCTCCTTAGAATGAAAAAGGGACACCACCACATAGCTTCTGTTCTAGTTATTCTAGTGCTCATTCACATATTATAGCAGGTATTAGTATCAAGTCATCTCTCACACATCTAGAAATACCTTTCATGTGCTCCCTGGTTGAGAGGGGAAGATGATTTAATGGATGGCCCAGGAAACATTGCAGAGGCTCCTTAGTTAATTCACCCTTGGCTTCTTTTTTTTTTTTTAACTAAAAAACATTATTGTAGTTTGGAACTATGTACAGAGAGCAATAATACTGGTATGCCCTTTGACTACTAGTAATATCACTTCTAGGTTTGTATTTCAAACAGATCAAAGAAGAGGGGAAAAGAATCTATTTGTACAAGACATTTATAGCAACTATTTTTTTGTGGCAGTAAAGAAGTGGAAACTAAAGGGATGTATATTAACTGGGGAATGGCTGGTATATAATTGTGATAAAAAAATTTTGTACAATAAGAAACGATGAACAGGATACTTTCAGTAAAACTGGGAAGATCTCAAGATCTTTTTATCATCTCCAGATAATCTGATAAAGATGATAATGTTTAGTTGATAAGAAATCAGTGGACAGGGACACATCTTTCTGTCAGCTCATGCTGCTGCTGCTGTTGCTGTGTTTCTTGCAGCATGGAGTTTATTATATATACTTCAAGACTCACTTCACACAAAAGAACCCCCACCCCAAAAAAAACTTTGCATTTGCACAGAAACACAAATTGTGTCATATCAAAACAAAAAGATTCTCATTAGCTTCCAAATAGAACACGGCTAAGGTCAAACTTTGGCTGGGTCCTTATCAGAAGGCTGTGACAGGGAATATTTTCTCTGGGGCAAATGCCCCTTCTGGAGGAATTTATGACCTTGAGTGTCTGAACTACTTTTGAAACAAAAACAGTTGTATTTCTGACCAAAAGAGAGAATGTTAACCTCTTAACAGCTGGATTGTTAGGAGCTTAAAGCTTTCAATTAAGGAAAGGTGTGGATCAGAAAAGGAGTCAAAAGAGGAGTCTCAGATTTTTATCTATTTGAGACTCTGTTTCTCTTATTGGCCTCCCACAGGTAGACTTTTATGAACTCACACAAACTGAAGTGAGTAGAATAAGGAGAATACTGTACACAGTAACAGGAATACAAGAATGATGAACTATGAAAAACATAGCTATTTAGCTCAAGAAAGACAATGATCCAAGACCATCCAAAGGCCCCATGATGAAAAATGTTACCCACCTCCATAGAGAGAGAAGGTATGAATTCTGAGTGCAGACTGAAGCATACTTTTTTCACTTTATTTTTCTTGCTTTTTTCCTTTAACATGACTAATATGTAAGTATGTTTTGCATGACTTCACATGACATAATTGATAACTGTATTGCTTGCCTTCTCAGTAGGTGAGAGAAGTGTGGGAGGGAAGAGAATTTGGATCTCAAAATCTTAAAAAAGTAAGTGTTAAAAAACATTATTCCATAGCAGTGATGTGCGATGGGGAATTTCATTTCATGTTAAAATGATGAATATTGACCAACCTTGGTTTTCTGTATCTTCTAACCCGATAACAACATCAGGAAGAAGTCCTTTCTCTTTTACAGCTGTCCACAACTCTCGATTCAAAGGAACATTATCCATCACCCATCCTCCATACTTTGGTGCACCAGGAAACCTGTCCTTCTGTTTTTCAGCAAGCTGTGGCAAAGTTGTAAATTTGTATTACAACCATGACTTGAGATGGGAGGAAGAACATGAACTGTCACCATGCTCCTTACTATCGCTGAGACTCTAATCTAGGTTTTTTGTTGTTTTTTTTTTTTTCACTTTTGTGTGTGTCATGGCAGTCTGGTGAAACCCTTCTCAGGATGTTTTTAAATGTATAAAACACATGGAGTTAAAAAGAGAGTTGATTATATCTAAATATATTTATAAAAATATTTTTAAAAACAAGTTCATGAACCCCAGGTTAAGAACTCCTGCTCTAAATTAAGTGGATAGGACCTATTTTATATTGAGAACACCATGCACCATTGACTGATGTGGGGGGGGGGGAGAAAAATAAATTCAAGACCATACATGTAAGTAGAAAGCACTCAGAGAATACAAAAACATTCAGTCTCCCTACTTTGTAATTAAAGAATAGAGAACATAAAGCTTAATTCTGTAAGAATAGCAAATGCCAAAACCAAAAGGTATATAGTCTGGCCACATTAGGTGAGGGAGGGACATGGAGATGGGGAAACAAAGGAGAAAGGGAAAAGGCTAGGAGTAGGAGGAGGAAATGGGAGAGGAAGATGAAACCAAAAGAGGGAAGAAGTGAAGAAAAATGGTGCACATTTTCCTTTTTCCATTAGCCTCTCAAAGTTCTACTAGTTGGAGAATCGAGTTTGATGTCTCAGCTGCCCTCCTTACCTATCCTTTACACGATGGTTCTTAATGCTCAAAGTAGTTGTATTTGATTCTGAAATCCAGTTCGATTTTTGATTAGAGGTTGAGACTTTAAATTTGTACAGCGTAACAACACTTGGAATAAAGAAAGGCACACACTGCTTCATGGCCTTTGTAATGGACCCTAAAACTTGGTCACTGTTTACTCCTGTATAAACAACTGGTCAAAAGAGAGTCAGCTAGGAGGTTCGGTGGATAGTGTGCCAGCCCAGGAGATGAGGTGTCCTGGGTTCAAATTTGGCCTCAAGATAATTCCTAGTTGTGCAATCCTTGGCAAGTCACTCAAACCCAATTGCCTAGTCTTTCTGCCTCGGAACCAATGTTTAGTATTGATTCTAAGATAGAAGGTAAGGCTCTGTTTTGTCTTGTTTTTTAAGAAAAGAGCTAAATGATAGTTCAATATCACCATGATTAGGAAATAATTTTGTGTATATGTTCTGCTAACAGTGGGGTAACTTAAGATAAGGCAATTTCTGATAACTGTCATGTGACAGAAAAATAAGGCTTATTGGGAAGCACTCATTCCCCCTTCCTTAGTTTATTTTCCTGGGAATGACTAAGAAACTTCACCAACATTAAAAGTGGCTACAAGTTGGGCATGAGGAAGGGGAACATGACAGCAGAAGTAACAGGAATGGAGTGGAATTGAGAGAGGTACTCTCTCAATCAATTATTATTCTAAAAAAACCCCAGAAAATTCTTGCCACTCTATTTCCAAGTTATCTCGTCCTTACTTCTCTGTATATTGTAGTCACTCCATTCTACTACATTTGGTTTTGCCTTTATCTCCTGAAAGGACTAGCAGGGTCAAATATATGATATGTACTTAATAGACTGAATTGGATGCTACAAGTTAATGAAATCAATAGTTATTCTTGTACTAACAAAGCATTGTGAATAACACAAGACTTCTCAATGAATTACAGATAACAGATCGATGATGGATGCACATTCTTCTGCAAGGATTTTCCCTCTTCTGAACTATTGTTTGTTATTAGCTATAAGAGATTTTTTTCTATTAATGAAATGCTTAGCTTAATATACGTCAATTAAAAGGAGCACTCCCATGTGTATTTTAGAACAGAAAAGATGGTCATTAGCTTTGTAATTAAAGATTTTTCTTAAAATGCCATACCTATTTAATGAGTCAACAAATATTTCTAAATTAGAAGTGTTACATCAGCACAAATATAACCATAAACAGGGGAAGAATTTGTGGAACACTGATAGATTTATTACAGTCATCCACCATTTGATAAGATAACCTTCATGGAAAATTTCATTGCACATATTTCTACTCATTTCAACACAGCCCTCAAGCATCTATTGTGTGCAGAGCAGTGAGAAAGGTAACTAGGAAATGCTTAATAATTTTTTTATTTACTCATTCATTCATAAACACTGTAAGCAATATAAAGCTTAGATTTTACATTAATTTTTATATTTATTTAAATAAGTATTTATTTTATATTTATTTAAAGATTGGGTTCCTGCTCTGAAGGAGTTGTGAGCCTTGCAATTTAACTGTTGGCACCATAATTAGAAAAATCCCTCGGGGTTATAGGGTCCAGGTAAAATATATCAGAATTGTGCCAACATTCATAACAGCTATCATTTTTTTTCTTTCCCACTTCATTTATTAACCAAATTTGGTTAAAAAAGACAGACATTCTTTTGGAATTCCTAAGGACAAAGAAAATGCAAAAAGCACTAGAGTAGACGGAATCTCTGACCCCAGGGACCCCAGACCCAAAAATACACAATAATTCTCTAAGATATACAGGAATTGACTTGGGGCCTTTCTACTCTAGAACCCTGCCAGATATGAGAATACACATGAATGAATACATAATACATATGAAAAATAAATTCTTACAGCATATTAGACTATTACTATAAGAAACAATGAATATGATGAACACAACACAGGAAAACATAAGAAGACTTTTATGAACTGATGGAAAGTGAAAGAAATAGAATAAAGAAAATTATAGAATAACAATCTGTGAAAGTATAATAATGATCAAGCTTGTCCTTAAAGGAAGAGATGTAAGAATATACCTTCCCCTTTTGTTATAGAGGTAGGGGGATATGATTGTGAAGCACTACATATAAGGTCACATTTTTTCATTGTGAAAGTTTTGCCAACCTTTTTTCCCCCCCTCACACCAGGCACTTCTAATCATCATCTCTCCTTTTGTCCTCTAAAACCTTGGATTCTGCCTCTGGAACTGTCCTGGCTCTGACAGGTTAGTTTGAGCCTTCCTTATCTTGCCTAGATCCTGTCTTCCACCAGACTTCCAGGCCATTTCCATGCTTTATTCTTCCAGCTCCAGTTTATTTTTTCTCCTTCCCCATTAGAATGTAAGCTCTTTGAAGGCAGAGACTTACTAATTGTTTAGCTTAAATTTCCAGTGATTAGCATGCTTCTTGGCAAAGAAATACTTATCAAATGTTCTGTCAAATCTATATTCAATTCAATAAACAATGTATATTTATTAAGCTTATCATGTGCCAGTCCCTGTGCTAGGCCACTGAGGATACGAATAAGACAGTCCCTGACCTCAAGGTGCTTACAATCTAAAGGGTGGAATATAGCATACAAAATGGAAGCTGGGAAGGAGTGTGGGAGACACCAGGGTGTGCCTGGCTCCAGGGCCTCTGTGGAGCTGAAACCAAGCAGAAGTCGAAGTATATTATTAACTCCCTCTCTCCTCTCTCTCTGTCTCTTTCCCTTTTTCTCTGTCTCTTTCCCTTTTTCTGACTCTCTTTTTCTTTTCCTCTCCCTTTCTGTCTCTCTCTTTTCCTTTCTCTCTCTTTTCCTCTTTCTTTCTCTCTGTCTCTCTCTGTCTCTTTTATTCATTCTCTCTCTCTCTCTCTCTCTCTCTCTCTCTCTCTCTCTCTCTCTCTCTCTCTTTCATATCTAGCTTTTTAGCTATTAATCTTGGTTATAAAGGATAGGTCATTAGGAAGTCCCAGAAATGGGTATATAGGGAAAACAAGATATTAAAAAAAACAAGATATATAAAAATATTTTAAAATAGAAGGCAAAATGTTTTCCTCACAGTAACTAGAGTTCTGCAGGATCTGATTGGGAGGGAAGATTTAACAGCTATCATTATTAACAGTTGTATATGTGCAAAACTCCCCTTTGCAAGGATGTTTTTGCAAGGCACTTCAAGGGATGTTCTTTGTTATTTTACAAAGGGGAGTTTTGCACGTTTCCAGCATCCTGGAATGTGTCCAGACATGATATCTCAGTTATCTTTGAAGCTACAAGAGTGACCTTGGTCATGTTTGTTTTCACCATATATGGAATGGAAGATTACTTCAGAGAAGAGAGATAGAAACAGGCTTGACCTTCTTGAAGAAAAAGACCCTGTAAAAGATGAAAACTCTGGTTGTCCCTTCTGAGAAGACATGTTCAATTTGTGTTCTGTTTAATCTGACGCTATATATACCAGTTGATGCATGAGCTCTGGGTTTTTGGCCAAGCTGGAATGGACCTGGACTCTGACATTTTGTAATTTATAACTTTCTACAATAAAATGTCAATATGGCCCAAATAATTGCTTCCCCAGTATTTATTTTTCATTTTATAATGATAAGCATTCCATAAATGTTAAGTTCTGATTATTATTACTATAAAAATTATAACAATATTGCTTCAAAATATACACTGTTAAAGCTTATAGTCCACAATCTTACATCATTAAAGACTTTTTCCAATATTTCAGCTTGTTCCTCAAACTGAAGTTCAATTGTAATCTCTCTTGCAAATTTCATGGCTTCCTCAACCAACTCCTGGACTCCGGGATGATCAGCAGTTACCACTATGTCTGAAGATTCTGCTTCTTTAAGACATGAAGTTGAGATTTTTTTAAAGTTCATTATATTACTATTATTGAATTACTATCTCAGTTAGGTAGAGGGTTAATCTGACAATAAAAATTGTTCATTGAATACCTGACCCCTAAAAGAATCATCCCTGTTAAATTGCCTTTATATTCTTATAGCAGGGAGCCAGAGGAATAAAGGAAAAGGGGGAAGGAAGTATTGCTAAAGACCAAGTTGCCGATGAAGGACAGATATCTTTGTGGTTATTATTTAACAACTTCCAGGCCATTCTACTTCTTTTTCTCAAAAACTTGAGTACCTGGATTCACAGTCTTTTTTCCAGCCCAGCCCTGATTTCATACTTCAATATTCAGATTGACATCCTCTCAACCTCCTCAATTTTTCATGACCTTCATTTTCACTCTACCTATTCTACATATAGGGATGTGCAAGTGTAACATCCTCCCTCTCACCATCATTCATAACTGTTCTATGATCTCCCACTCTGAAATTCTTCTCTCTGATCATAAACTCTTATCTTTCTTTTCCATCTTCAGCCACACCACACCCAAGTCAGGTCCTTGTGTCCACTGTGGCCCTCTCTGTTCTTGTAGTTCATCATCACTGCTATGGCCCCACCTAATTCCCTTCACAATCTTAACCCCATAATGCCCCTCTCTTCTAAACTTCCTCATTTCTTTCAGACACCACTATCTTTCCCGTTACACAAGTTCGAAAGATCAGAATTATCCTAGACTCCTCACTTTCCCTCACTCCAAGCAACATATTGTATCAACCAACATATCCAAACAGGTGCCAAAATTCTACCTTCACAAGATAATTTTATCTGTCCTCTTCTGTTGACTCATGTAACTACCACCCTAGTTTAGGCCAAGCATCTTCTGATTGTCTTTTCCCTTTCCAATCTGACCATGTCATTCCCCTGTTCAATAAGCTATGCTGTAATTCAGTTGTTTTCAGTTGTGTCCAGCTCTCTGTGACTCCTTTTGGTGTTTTCTTGGCAAAGACACTGGAATGGTTTGCCATGTTTTTCTCCAGCTCATTTTACAGATGAAGAACCTCAGGCAAAAAGAGGGTGAAATGTGTCTGAGACCAGATTTGAACTCAAGAAGATAAGTCCTCCTAACTCCAGCCCTGACACTCTATCCACTGCACCACCAAGCTCCTTACCTTATCTTTGCTCAAGTCTTGCCAAAGCCTAAGTTAACCACACCTGCTTGAGAAAGTTACAGGACTGTGCCATCTAGATTCATTATAAATTTGTCATCCAGACTCATCAACTACATGGCCCAGTAGGCAGCCAGGTGGTTCAGTAGATAGAACTGTGGGCTTGAAGTTAGGAAGACCTGAGTTCAAATCTATCCTTATGCATTTATTAACTATGTGATCCTAGACAAATCTTTTAGCCTTTGTCTGCCCCAAGTTTCCTCAAATATAAAATGGGGATCATATTTGTACTTACTTGACAGAGTTGTTGTGAGAATCAAATAAGATATAATTTATAAAGTCTAGTATCTGGAACTATAGCTACCTAATAAATGCTTATCGTTTTGGATTGCTACACAAGAATCCTTTTATTCCTTTTTAGTTAATTCTCTATTATTCTCTCCACAATGACTACTTTTAGACCTTTTTCTTTCTCCTTCATCTTTTTATGTTGCCTTTCACCTCTTAGCAAGAAAATAGAGTCAATAAGTCCCTCTTCTTTTCTATCATATGCTTAAAAAACCCACCTGCAGCATCTCTCTTAGTTCTTTGTTTCAGTATCTGCTTAAGGAGGATTCTTCTTGCCAAAGCCAACCTATTTGTGCTCCTGATCTCATCTTCTTCCATCTCTTCTGGTGGCTTGCTTCTTCAGTCATTCCCTTTCTCCCCAACATCTTCAATTTCTAATTATCTACTAATTCCTTTCCTGTCATTTCCAATTATGCCCCTCAATAAAAAAAACTTACCCTACCATTTGTTTAAGCATTGACCTACACCTCATAACCATTTTCACATCCAAAATCCTAGTCAACTCCACAATAGAGTTGATAGAGAGATCTCTTAATTCATAAGTAATTACCTTTTCACCAAATTACTTAATATATTATCACCTTTGGATAAAAACATATCAATGACCATTTTCTCTATTTTCCATGTCTAATTTTTTAAAAATTCAAGTTATTAAGTCATAATAGTAAGTAATTTCATAATATGTATATAATAATAAAAAGTTTATACTATTTTTGAGTAATACTTTTAAAAAACTTACTTTTCATTTTTCCCTCCCCATCTCCACTTCTAGGAGTAATTATTTAGTTTGTTTAAATCTAAAGAAATAAAAATAACAAAAATGTCAATTTACCAACTTTAGTTTCAACGTCTTCTGCATATTCACTGGCTTGTTTGACACTGGTTGTTGAAGTAATTGCTGTACCTAAATAATATATTGTAATAAAAATATTTTTCTTTTAAAATATATTTACTTTTTCATTTTTACTTGTTTATCCCATATCATTGTTTTATTGTACTGTTAAGACCAATTAATTATTAAATGTACACCCTTTAAAATGATATTTTATTTTACTAATTACATGTAATAATAATTTTCCATACATGTTTTCCAAAATTACAAGTTCCAAATTGTCTCCTTCCCTCTATCTCTTATTTGGTTACAAATTCTTTCCTTCTCCATAGATCTGACAGATAAACTATTCTATGTTCCCCTAATTTACTTATGGTATCATCCTTTACATCTAAATTGTATATCCATTTTGACCTTACTTTGGTATAGGGTATGAGATATTGGTTTCTACCTACATTCTACCATACTATTTTTAAGTTTTCTCAGAAAATTCACTTTAAAAAATTCACTTTTTTTGCTAATTCACTTTATCTTTTCATGAGAGGTAGGTTCAAGGTACATCTTTATAAAATATTGTAGTTTGTCCAACAGTCCAGTTAAAAATCCTGGGCTTCTGAATAAGCTTGAAATATTTGTAGGATTGAGGGCTGCTGGGTAGCTCAGTGAATTGAGAGCCAGGCCTGGAGATGGGAGGTCTTGGGTTCAAGTCTGGCCTCAGATATTTCCTAGGTGTCTGATCCTGGGCAAGTCACTTAACTTAACCTATGCCTTACTGCTCTTCTACTATGGAACCAATACACAATACTGATTCTAAGGTGAAAGGTAAGGGTTAAAAAAAAGAAATATTTATTGCATCATAAGAATTTACAGCCAGAAGTATGCTTAGAGATTAAGTCCAACTCTTTCATTTTACAGAAAAAGAATCTAGAGCCTAAAGTCATAAATGTAATAAGTATAAAACCTGGATCCACAGCCCAGTTTTTCTGATACCAGATGCAGTACATTTTCCACTGCATTATCTTTCTAGTGGCTATACCATGCAATTGGGAAAAAATCTAAAATAAACAAACACCTTTATTTATTTATTTATTTTAATAGGGCTTATTGAATTGAATAGTTGTTCAGTTGTGTCCAACTCTTTGTCACTCCATTTGGGATTTTCTTGGCAAAGATACTGGAGTGGTTTACTATTTCCTTCTCCACTTGACTGATAAGGAAACTGAGGCCAACAGGATCACAGAGCTAGTAAGTGTTGTAATAGGTATAGGCTTTAAAAGTATAAAGGCAGATTTTTGCAAGCATATTAGTGAGAGCCTTTGCTAGAAGTCATGGACATTCTGAATAGAATGCAAGGGATAGAGAGGAGAGAGCTAAGCAACAGACATTGTTGTTTTGAGAGGGGTTTGGAGCAGAAGTGCAATCAGCAGTCCCTATGTGACCTGGGATCTTGGAGAGTGGTGAAGGTTGTAAAGGCTGAAGATATCATCCTGCAAGTCAACTCTGAGTAGGGAAGAGGCCTGTGTTCTGGTGGACAGGTTGCAGACATTTTTCCCTACCTGGTTACTTTTGGATCATTGGCTGTGGAGAAGTTGGTTCCTGGTATCCTGAAGACATCTCTGGATCAGTTGTGAGAACCCAAACCCAAGCCCTCTTCCTCAGGTCCTTAGCCAAGCTGTCAAACCTGGCAGAAGCTAGGTTGGCTAAGGAACTTACCCTTTTGACTCCAGTCCTGGGCAGTTAGACATAGTTTCACCTCACCCCCTCTCCTATCCTCTCAAAATACAATTAAACTGTTTCCCTGTTTGTTTTCTTCATACCTTAAAGTTCTCATAGCGTGTGTATTTGTTTTACTCTGTGTTTATCCCTTATCTAGATGGAGCAGGGTGACAGTCAGGGCCTAACTATCACTCCTGTCAACAGTCATTTCCCCTAACAGCTAAACCCAGTTTCCCTAACTTTTTTGGTCCCACCTATTGTCCATTTCTGTCTCCTACTCACCCTTCTAAACCCACATATGATATTTAAGTTAACTCCCCTGTTTTCTCCATAATAGTGTCTGAGGCCCAGTTCTATAACACTGCACTATCTAGGTGTCCTATATTTATTTATTTACTAAAATTTTAACCTACAGTTGTGGGCAAGGAAAATCCCTTTCTTATAGAATTTCTCCTATTCTAGATATTTGGATTCAGGTGTTCCTAAAAGTCTTTAGGAGTGTGATGGTCAAAGTTGGAGCAAGGGAAACAATAAAATACAGAATAAATCTCTGGAGAGAGAATTGTCAAGATAAGGAATAATGGCCCCTGTACAAGATTTCGAAAATCCTAGAGGCAATGGTCTGAGTCTCTGGCAGTGGTCTAAGTCTGGGGATACAGTCATAACTGCTCTGGTCTCAGGTAAACAAAGCCTCAGGTAAACAAAGTCCCCAGTGATCTATGGGGACTGCTATAATCATAACTGTGAATATAAATGGGATGAGTTCATTAAATAAATGGAAGCTAAAAGCAGGATGGTTAAGAAATCAGAATACAATATTGTTTTTATTTATAAGAGATCCACTTGAAACAGAAAGACACACATAGAATTAAAATAAAGAACTAGAGCAGAATCTAATATGCTTCAGGTGAAGTACTAAATGTAGGGGTAGTAATTATGATCTCAGAAAAAGCAAAAACTAAAACAGACTTAATTAAGAGATAACCAGGGAAACTACATTATTCAAAAAGGCATCATAGATGTTGAAGTAATAGAAAAATATTTTTTCAGTAAGTTTCTTTGATAAAGGCTTTATTTATTATCTATATACTGAGTATAGAACTGAATCAAACTTATAAAAATAAGAGCCATAAAAACAGGCAGTTTTCAAAAGAAGAAATCAAAGCTATCGATAGTCATATGAAAAAATGCACTAACTCACTATTGATTAGAGAAATGCAAATTTAAACAACTCTGTACTATCTCATACCTATCCAAAATGACAAATGCTTGGGTGGGTGGGATGGGTTGGGGTGGGTTAGGAAGAGTTACATTAATGAACTGCTGATACAGTAGTGAATTGGTCCAACCACTCAAGAGAACGATTTGGAACTATGCCCAAAGAACTATCAAGCTGGCATACCTTTTGATCCAGCATTATTGCTACTAGTCTATATCCTGAAGAGATCAAAGAAAAAGGAAAAGGACATATACGTACAAAAATACAGGTGATCTCTTTGTGGTAGCAAACTATTGGAAATTGAAGGGATGCTCATCATTTGGAGAATGACTGAACAAGTTGTGGCATATAATTGTAAGGGAAAACTATTGTGCTATAAAAAATGACAAGGGGATGGTTTCAGAAAAATATGAACTGATACAAAGAAAAATGTGAAGAACTGGGAGATCACTGTTTACAGAACAGCAATGTTGTAATGATTATCAATTGTGAGACTTGACTACCCTGATTAGTACAGTGATCCAAGACAATTCCAAAGAATTAATAATGAAAAAATGCCACTCACCTTAAGATAAAGAACTGTTGAACTCTGAGTGCAAGTTGAAGTATAATTTCTCACTTTGTTTCTTTTGCTTTTGGGGGAAATGTGGCTAATATGGAAATGTTTTGCATAATATCACACATATAATTGATGCCATATTACTTGTCTTCTCAGTGGATGGGGAAGGGCATTGGAAAGAGGGAGAGAATTTGGAACTCAAAATTAAAAAAAAAATGAATGTTAAAAATGAATAAATAATAAACTAAAATGTTAAAAAATAAAGCTAGGGACTGGATAAACATATAATCAGATGAACAGATAATTCAGAAAATTAAGAGTATTTTTCTTTACCTTCTTTTTCACTGCCCTCTTCC
Source organism: Gracilinanus agilis (assembly GCF_016433145.1). Taxonomy (NCBI): domain Eukaryota; kingdom Metazoa; phylum Chordata; class Mammalia; order Didelphimorphia; family Didelphidae; genus Gracilinanus; species Gracilinanus agilis. The sequence continues at coordinate 359,973,909 of NC_058133.1, forward strand.
AGGATCTGTTCTGAGGTTCGTTCTTCTAAACCTTTTTCGTCTGGCATTTTATCTTCTAAGCCTTTTTCTCCTTCATCTTCATCATCCTCATTTTTTCTCAATTCTTTTTCTTCTAATTTTGCTGCTTCTGCCTTCTCTGCCTCCTCTTTTAAAGAAGTAATAATAAAGTCAGCAATAAGTTTTGTCAAGCAGAAGGTACAAACAGAAAGACCTCCCTACATACACATACAAAATAACAATGATAGATTCTTAAAAATCACTGGAATAGAGTAAATCACTTAGTTATTTACTCTGCTCCTCAAAAAAAATCTAGTCATGGTGATGCTTGCCTGTAATTCTAGTTATCAAGGAAGTTGAGGCTGGTGGATCTTTTGAACTCAGAAATTCCGAGTTGTAATGCATTAAACCAACCAGATGTTTGCATTAAGTTAAGAATCATTATGGGGAGCAGCTGGGTGGCTGAGTGGATTGTGAGCAGGCCTAGAGATGGGAGGTCCTGGTTTCCTATCTGGCCTCACACACTTCTTAACTATGTGAACTGGGCAAGTCACTCAACTCTCATTGCCTAGACCTTAATGTCTTCTGCCTTGGAACACAGTACAGGTTCTAAGATGGAAAGTAAGGGTTAAAAAAATAAATAAAATAAACAATATGGTGATCCCCTAGCAGTGAAAGGTGGAAGGTGCATAGTCACCAGATTGCCTAAGGAGAAATGAACTGACCCATGTTGGAAACTGAGGAGGACAAAGCTTCTGTGCCAATCAGTGGTAAGGCTATGCCCATGGAGGGGTACTCCTAGCCCTGGACTTTCATTTTGGGTTAAATAGGGAAAACCTAGCTTAAAAGAAAAAAAAAAGCATGGGAGAAAAATCAAAAGCTAAATTCCTTTAGATATTCTAAAATAGAATCATTTAATTGTCAACTATGAGGGGACAATAAAGTTAAATAAAGCTTTGGACCCATTCCACCTTAGACCATATAGATCCAAACTTGCTTCTTCTCTAAGCAGAAATGAAAAGATTGGTCCAGCTTAAAACCTAGCCTGTCCCAATCAGTGGACAAGTCAAAAGCCAAGCAAGCAACCAGATCAAAACTACTTAGTCAAAGGAAGAGAAGAGAATTTTAAATATGAAATACTGTGACTGCTTCCTGCCCCAGCTCTTTCTGTTCTTCATTTCTTATTTGGTGTTTTCCATGTGCCAAGCTTAGTCTCTTGCTTGTTCCTATGCCTCTGAAACTCTTTGGCTAACTTAATATCAGTAATTTCTCCTTGATTTGAACTTATATTTTCTTCTACCTCCACTCTATTTCCTCCTCACATTCATTTTTATCAGACTGAATTCCTTTGTCAGGAATTTTCTTAACTAATTTTTAATTAAGGACAGGAACATCCTTAATTTTAACCTCAATCTTGCTTTCATCAAATACATCTTGCAGGTATGGCCTATGAGATGAAGAAATAAGCTATTCAGATTCTGAATAATGCAGTTTTTGATTCTTGAGCGCACTAAGAATTCCTTTGTTTTTTTGTTTTTTTTGTCTTCTTTAGATGAAATAAGGGTAACTTCTTTAGCTTATTTTCAATGGTCCTATTTTTATAATTTATTCACTATTTGAAGTATTCTCTCAATGGATATTTAACCTTTACATTGTGTCTTTGATCTGGTTGCTTGATTGGTTGATTGGGTGGGACAGGTTGCATTTGTCTCTCTGGGTTAATCAAAGTTTTTAACTTATTTCTGCTGCTCAAAGAAGGTTCAGAACTGTATCACCTATCATGAACTAGGTCTGGAGCTAACTCTCCAAGTGACCTTGACTCCTGAAGATGCAGAATGTTACTTTTGAGAAATTTGAGTTTTTTTAAACAATTGGTTGAACTACTTGAAGTTATAGAGAAATACATATATATATATATCTAAAATAAATATATTAAATAAAATCTCATTTTATTAACATAAATATTATTTAAGCATACGTTGTACACATATATTATTTAATCATTTTTTATTCTCTTGCTGAATTAAAACTGCAGTTATTTATAGGCCATCGATTCAAAATTATTATAATGCTGTTAATAATTAAAATTTTAATTCATATAAAAATACAAACTAAGGCTTTATTGTTGGATATGGAAAAAATATACTGTTATACCCACTGTCTTCAGTGGGGTCCACTGGAGGGATACATGAGTTGGCAAGCCAAAGGATCTTACTTCCTTAAAATGCTAAGGTTCTTTAGATTTGAAATGGGCAATTAATAACAGGGTTAGGATGGTAAATTTCTATTCTTTCTCCACAAAATCTCTAAACCATCACCCAAAGTACAAAACCTCTGCTTGTGATAGGATCACAAATTTCAAGGGGTTGTCAGTTATACAACTGCCAAGAGACAAGTGGATAGGCCCACTTAACTCTAAAAAATTGTTCAGAAGTTGATGGTATGAATTCCCCCTGCCAATTCATCCCAATCTACACAGGGCAAAGGGGTGGGATATGATGCATTGATTAGTGAACACTAGTCACAATTCTAACTTTTCTCCTGGGCTCTTCAAGTTCCTTTTTTCATGTTCACTTGAAAGAAGTAAGCTATATATATTTATATCTGTATACTTATTTATAATTTTCATATTTATAATATATATAACTTAAATATTATCTATAATTTATGTGTATATTTATATGTATATATTTTATCTCTACTTAAAGTGTTATTATCTAATCTTAGTCTAAGACAAAGAAATAAGCTATAACAAGCTATTACAGCCCACATTTTGTTATCTACATGGGCATTAATCACTACAGGTTGGTCCATGACAAATTATGAAAATTCAAGGCCAATTTTTCCTGAATACTTTGTGTCTGAGGACATTTATGCACTATCACAACAAAAACAACAAACGAAAACAAAATTTATTTGTCCAAGAAAGATATTTGTACAAATTAAAACTGTTGTAAAAAAGAATAATAGGATTTACTCCAAAATTTCTTGTAGGATCACCTGCTATTTTGATTCCTATTCCTGTTGCTCTATGCTAATAGAGTTTGATAAAAAACATTATTTAGTAAAATAGCTCTTATGTGCCATCCCAATGTTAATATGCTCTCATATCATTATACTTTTAAAAAATTCCAATAATATCGTTGATTTGTTTTTCAACTTGTGACATATTTTGTCTAAACATCAAAAAGTCTTAACTTTACATCTTGGCAAATGGAGATTTGCTTTATCCCCCGTTTAAGCACTGTTTTCCTCAGGATGCTCTGAAATGTCCAAGGGTGTCTGTCCTAAAAGATGACAACTACAGACAAAAGTATCAGCCAAAAGAGCCAAATCCTATAAAAAAAAAAAAAAGCCTGCTCATTTCAAAAAGGAAATGAAGGAAAAGCTGAGTCTCATGATTTAAAGCCACATCATAGATGTAATGCTGGCAACAAGTACCAGTTTCTTGACTCTATTAATCATTTTTTATTCTTTTGTTGACTATTTAAAACTGTAGTTATTTTTAGGCCATTGATTCAATGTTTAGGCATCAACTGGAAAAGTGAGATTAAAGATATAAAAGAAAGGGTTCCAGGAAGATCATTTCAGAGACAGGGTTCAGGGAAGATCATCTTGGCTCTTCTCAAGCTCTTCTTGCTTGTCCCATATTTTGTCATTAGGGGGACAGGAATTATGATCAATAACCAGGTTTGTTACTAAGAAAGGAAATTGTTTCCTTTTCCTAGTGCTATTTGAAATATGGGTCTTGCCCTCACCTCTCACCATACAGTATGGCGTAAGCCACTTGAATAAAGGATTATGTTGGTTTTGTTTGTTTCTTAAATTAATTTTTTCAATTAATAAAAATCTATTTTCACTCTTCCCAATGGAAAAAATTTAAAGGAAAATGGAATTCATAACAAATATATATTGTCAAGAAAAACAAATTCCTGCATCAGCTATGTCCAAAAAATGCATATCTCATTTTGTATTCTAAGTCCATCCTGCTTCAGTCAAAAGAAGTGGGAAATATGATGCATCATTCTTCTAGAATCTAGGTGGCTGGTTGCACAGGTGTTGTCTTTATTCTCCCCTACTATACTGCAGGGCAATTTCAGTTAAGCTGAATTGGTATTAATTTTATTATTAATTAAAAATGAATCTAAAATGAGTGATTTTAATATTAAGGAACTTACCCAGCCACAGTGCCCAGTTAAGTTGAGCAAACAAAATACAAAATGTAGAAAATATTTACTTGTTCATTTAGTGTCAGAAGTAATTCATGGTTCAATGGATAGAGAGCCTGGCCTGGAGATAAGAGGTTTTGGGTTCAAATCTGTCCTAAGACATTTCCTAGTTGTGTGACCTGGGGCAAGTCACTTAACCATCATTGCCTAGCTTTTACCACTCTTCTGTCTTGGAACCAATACACAGTATTGACTCTAAGGTGGAAGGAAAGTGTTTAAAAACAAAAAAAGAAATAATCATGAGCCTTCTTCCTCTGTTTTTGTTATAAAAAACTTACTATGTAGGTATAACTATAAATATTATCCCACTTTTTTCTGCAATACATAAAGGCTCATGAAAGGAAAGGAATCCCAGGATAAAGATCTATTGACAATGCAGTTAACAAAAAAGTTAAGGGGAACTTTTTCTGAATTTTCCGGCTTGCTGATCAAATTTAAACCTATTCAGAGATCATAGTTATCTTCTTTGTCTAGCTTACAGCAGAATAGGACCAAATTTTTCTAGAATTCAAATATGTATTTACCAGTTTTTCTCATCATTTTTTCCATCTCTAACCTATCCGTCACTGATTTAATCGCCGCTTCTGTTGCCTCAGCTCGAGCTTTTTCTAAGTAGCTTTTTTGGGCTTCTAGGATATGTGGTTCCATAAGTTCTACATAGTCAATAACCTGGAGGGAATATTTGAAAAAAGAAGCACAAATTTAGTATTATCAATATTATCATGTAATATATGAGAGTTTAATTCCAAAAATACATCAATAGGTCTTTGGAGTAGGAATCTTGTCCCCTCACACAAGTCTTCTTGCAGGATAGCATTTTCCCCAGTGAAAGTCATGGAAGGAATCCAAGGAGGTAGTCTGTCACTGTCATGATCCAAGTCATGTTTAAATGAGGTAATATGTGTAAAGTGCTTAACACAGTGCCTGGCACTATAGAAGTGCTCCTTCTTTCCTTCCACAAAAGTTACTGATATGAAGAGTTTGCAGCATGTCAGATTGTAAGAGGGAAAGATTTTGAGAAATTGGTAGAGGATGGTCTGTCTATCATCATGAAAATATTTCCATGATCAGAGAAGGTCCATAGTTCCAAACTGTTCAATCAGTTGCTTCTTCAATCAGGTTATAGTATAGTATCTCCAGCCTCCATACATTTGCAAAGGAATAACATTCCCTTCTCTCTGCCTTTTTCAAACTTTAGCTTCCTTTAAGGATCAGTTCAAGTATAGCTCTGGGAAAGTCTAGTTGATTTTTTTCATTGTTAACTTTTTTCCTCCTACCTAAAATTATCATGTATGGACTTAAGTTTTTATATGCTATATACCCCCCGGTAGATTGCAGGTCCTTCAAGGACAGGAACCACTTCTCATTTTTGTCTTTGTATCCCTGGCACTCAGTACAGTTTCCGGTATATAGGTGGTACTTAAATCCTTTTAAAACTGAATACGCTGGAGAAAAGTCAGGAAGCCCAAAGGGCCAGAGGGTCAGTACAAGGCAAAAAAAGGTGATGCTCTACGAGTTGTGGCTCAACAATAATGAACTGGGATGGCTATGTCAGGGAGAGAGTAAAATAAATAAGTCAGATGGGAAGGGGACAGAAATCCAGAGGAAGATGAAACATCAGGCTGTAGGGGAAAGATGAATTGCAGATTGATGGATATCTATGCAAAAACCTTCTCACAGCTGTAGTGCACCTTGTTCCATCATTGATAGGCACTGACCAGTACTGAAACTCATTTTCTCCATAATAATGAGGAAGCTTATCTGCCAAATATATCATAATGACAAAAGATCAGCAGATAGAATCTGCAAATTGGTGATATTTAGAAGAGAACACTTTTGGGACTTGTCTTATCAGCATTTAACCATGAATCAATTAATCAATAAATAAACGTTTATTAAGAACCCTCTACATTCCAGGGATGTACTAGTACTAGTCACTGGAGATACAAAGACAAAAATGAGATAGACTCTGAATTCAAGGAATTTCATTCTTTACGAGAACACAGCACATACAGAACTGAGTCAATATGAAATATAAGGACAGTGACCAGACTTAGGATTTCATTAATATAGGGAACTCTCAGGGGAGAAAATTCCCTCTAGCAATACAGGCTAGCCTTTTTTCTGTAACTTAAGTTAATTAGAGAGTTGCCTAGAGAAGTAGAGGCTAAGTGGATCTCCCAGGATCACACAAGCAGTATTTATGAATGGGAACTTGAATCTGGGTCTTCCTAGCTTTAAGGTCTGTCCTCTATGTATTATGCTATGCTGCATGGTTAAGGTATTGGATTAGAAATCCAATAGAAGAAAAAAAGGGGGAAACAATAAGAAAGGAAAAGGAAGAAAAGAAAAAAGAAAAAAGGGGAAAGACAGCTAAGTAGCTCGGTGGATAGAGAGCTAGGCCTGGAGTTGGGAGGATCTGGGTTCAAATCTGTCTTTGGGCAAATCAATTAACTCCAATTGCCTAGCCCTGGCCACTCTTCTGCCTTGCAAATGATATTAGGAATTGATTCTAAGGAAGAAGGTAAGAATTTAAAGAAAGGTAGCTTACAGCTAGATTATGAAGAGCCAAATTGAGTAGGAAAATGACATGGTCAGGTATGCACTTTAGAAAAATCATTTCCACAGCTGGATATAGAATGAGTTGGAGAATGGAAGGGAGATCCCTTCCTAGGCTATTGCAATAATCTAGTTCAGAAGTCATGAGGGCCATAACCAAGGTGGTGAGGAATGAGGTTAAAAATTGGAGAGAGGGAAGTGTGGATGTAGGAATGATGAGACTTGGCAGCCAATTGGATATGTGAGGTATAGGAGAGTGAAGAATCAAGAAAAATCAAGCACCCATTTAATTAATCCAAGGCAATAAACATGGGTAATTGGAAAGATGGTGATACTCTCAAAAGAAAAGGAAATTCAGAAAAGGAATTGGGGGTAGGGAATAATTCAACCAATAAGTAGTTATTAGATGTCTCCTTTGCACCAGATGCTTTGGGGGGTAAACCCAATATCCAATTAACAATTAAAATCTAAAAGTCTAAATATAAAATAAAATTATAAACTGTAACTAATTATGTGTATATATAGACTACATCTGTATGTGCATGTACATATATATATGCATACATGCCTTTGCTTTATAATTTTCTGCAATTAATTTACATAGAGTTGTTTTCCCTGAGGATTTTGGTCCATACATAAAAACTTTACATGGTGGCATTGGCATAGGTGGAAGAAGGTAGGGACGTGGATTTCTCATAAATGCACTGAGTGCCTCTTCAGATGAAAGACAGTACATTTTACCTAGAAAACTTAAAAAAAAAAGATATTTCAACAAAGAGCAAAAACATAAGAAAAAAGTTGAAAATATCATTCAAAAAATGTTGCAAATGTTGTTTACCTGACACTCAAATCTGGCAATCCCATCACAATGTTACCTTCTTTTAAAGCAACAGGGCAAGCTCTCCCCCATCTGCTTCTGTTCCACCTATATCTGGGTGCAATTAATTTATAAGATGAAAGAGTCCGGAATAATTCCTCCTGTTGGTCAGAAAATGAAGTTTAAGTTGTGTACATACATATTTACTAAATTTTTAATAGCAATATTCTTCTTGACTTCATTTTTTCATTTGAATGGTTTTTAAAAAAACTATTTTATTCCAATTTTTATTTCTCAATTTTTAAACTGTTCACATTTTATATTTTTGTAAATTAAACATTTTACTAAGTTCTCTCTCATAACATCCCGAGTACCAACAAAGCATAAATTTCTTTCATTAGTTGAAGGCAACCAGGATGTTACAAGAACTCAGACTTACGCCATCTGAATGGAATGGAATAGGATTCAATCAATCAACATTTATTAAATACCTTCTATGTGCTGGATACTATGCTAAGTGCTAGAGATACAAAAAGTAGCAAAAGACTGTTTCGACTCTTGAGCTTACAGTCTAATGGGGAAGACAACATGCAAAGCAACATATATAGAGGATAGATAGGAAATAATTCACAAAGGGAAGGCATTAGTTTGGGAAAGGCTTCCTTAAATATGGGGTTTTAGGGGATTCAAAGGGATCCAGGTAGGTCAATAGTCGGAGCAGAGGAAGGAGAACATTCTAGGCATGGGGGACAAGTCATAGAAAATACAATAATCTGAGAAATGGAGTTTCTTGATCTTGAACCAGCCAGAAGGCCAGTGTCACTGAATCAAAGAGTACATGGCACACAGAGTAAAGTGTAAGGATTGGAGGGGTAGAAATGGGCTAGAAGTGGAAAACCATTTATTAAATACATACCATGTGCCACACACTGAGGATACAAAAAGTAAAACATTGTCAGCTCTCAGGGAACTATCATTCTAATTAGGGGAGACATAGGGGAAACTTTGGCTTCATGGCAAATGAAAAGGCCCAGTAGTACTTAGGCCCACTAGGCAAAGTGGAAAATCAGATGTAAGGCCCTGTAAGGGAGTAATAAATAGCAAGGTAATCTTTGAGCACTGACTGCTGGAAAAGAATAGTGCTATGATGAGGCATTAGAGAAGGACTTCTCTCTGCAGAGATTATAGCATGCATTTGAATCCATATCTTATCAATGTCTATCTTAGATAGACATTGTAGATGGCCAGTGATCTAGGTTCAGAATTGAAAGGAAAGAGAATGTCAGAATGGATTACATTTGTAAACTAAATATCATTTGCCATGATTTCAAGATGCTCCTTGTCACAAAATCTCAACTTTTCAGGATTCTCTCAGTTATATGTTATATGCCAGTAAATGAAAATTTCAAGTGACCCAAAAGTTAATGTATAAGAGTAAATGAATTAAACTCACAGCATAGCCTGTCAAAAGATTAAAATGTAATTGGGAAATGTTTTTTAAAAAAACCTCATAATAGGAGCTAAGATGGAGGAGTAACTAGAATAGCAGCATCATTTCACCACGAAAATCCTCTCCAACTAAGATTAAAATATCACCACAAAAGGAATACAGGAGTGAAAGAACCAATAATGAGATAGAGTGAAACAACTTTTAAGAAAAGAAAAACCTGAAAGGTAGACAGAGACCATCTGGGGAACTAGGTAAGAGGGAAGCAGAGTTGGCAGGAGGCATAGGAGCGAGTGAAGAGCAAGACAAGAGCAAACCATAACCGCCCCACCCATACCCCACATCTGCTATCACAGGTTTCAAACTTAAATACTAGTTAACAGTCAGACCCTGAGAGCCTACTTGGGCAAATAGTGGTCTAAGCCAACCCATACCCCTTGAAATTTCAAACCTATGGAGGGCAATCTGGGCTGAAGGAGGCTGAACTCTGTGGGCTCAGAGTGAAACCAGGAATCCCAGTCTGGGTTTGAGATGAAGACATAATCCATGGTTTGGGGTGAGGACACAGTTCTCAGGGAGAGTCCCCCCCCAGATCTTTTAACCCAGGACAGGGCAATCAAGAGTGCACTGACTGGATCAAGAACACCTTGAAAGCAAAAAATGTGAGACTAAGCCTAGGGCTAGAATTTGATCAGCCCCTGACCTGATGACATTCAGACTGAGATCAAAAGCTTACACCCAAACCTGAGGAAAGTCTTTAAGCTAATAGCATCTCAAGTGTCAATTGACTCAGCAGGGGGAGGAGGCTCTCAGAGCTCTCAGCCCTCAGACCATCTGGTAAACTAGAACAACCCAGAAGGTAAACTGGGACTGAAGTTTAAAAGGGTACCCTAACTTCCCAGAAAACAGAGCCTACCTATAATTATATAGGGAAAATGAGTAAACAACAAAAAAAGCACCTAACTCTACACATTTTTTATGGAGAAAGAGAATGGTATAGACACAGAAGGGGGCAGCAAAAGCAAAGGAAACACATGCAAAGTTCAAGAGAAAAATATGAATTGGAAACAAAAAACCAATTAAGAGAGGTAGTAGAAAAGTAGAGAATAAAAATGAAAGTGATACAAGAAGAAAGGAAAGTGATTCAAAGAGAAATGAAAGTGATGCAAGAAGAAATGAGTCAACTGAAAAAGAACTAAAAACTGACAGAGGAAAACCAGGTCTTAAAAATCAGAATTGACCATCTAAAAAGTATGTTTTCATGAGAAATCAAGAAACAATAATGCAGAATAAAAGGAATGAAAAAACAGAGGAAAACATGAAATATCTTATTGAAAAAAAACTGACCTAGAAAATAGATCTAGGAGAGACAATTTGAGAATTTATTGGACTACCTGAAAGCCATGATGAAGAAAAAACCTTGGACATAAAATTACAAGAAATTATCAAAGATAACTGCCCAGATATCCTTGAATAAGAAAATAAAATTGAAATTGAAAGAATTCACAGATCACCCCCAGAAAGAAATCCTCAGTTGAAAACTTCTAGGAATGTAATACCTAAATTCAAGAGCCACCAAGCCAAGGAAAATATACTTCAAGCAGCCAGAAAGAAATCATTCAAATACCATGGAGCTACTATCAGGATCACATAAGACATAGTGGCTTCTATATTAAAGGACTGAAAGGCATGGAACATGATATTAAGGAAGGCGAAAGATTTGAGTTTACAATCCAGAGTCACCTATCTAGCAAAACTGAGTATATTCTTTCAGGGGGTAAAATGGTCATTCAATAAGATAGAAGATTTCCAAGGATTCCTGAGGAATAAGCCAGACCTAAGCAAAAACTTCCAAATATGAGACACAAGAGAAGCCAAAAAGGTAAATAAGAAAGAGAAAATTTTAGGGACTCATTAAGGTCAAAATGCTTATATGTCTACATGGAAAGAAGATTTCTTTAATTCTCAAGAATTACTCTTAGTAGTAGAGAAGACAGAAGGAATTTACTCAGAAAGAGGGTGGAAAAGTAAGCTGGTTATAATAATATGATGATATATGATGATGTAAATGTGATGTGAATGTGTGAATATGTGATGATATGGAACAATATGTATGCATGATATGACATGTATGCATATGAATGACATGTAAAAATCAATCAAGGTCTGAAAGTGAGGATTGCACTGAGAGAAAAGGGAAGGGAGATATAGAATGGGGTAAATTATATAACATAAAGAAGTATGAAAAATCAATACAGAGAGGGGAGGATAAGGATGGTGAAGGGTGTGATAATTAGATTAAGTCTATACTGCCCATCTTTAGATTTAATCACCAAAGGTGAGAACACCTCTAATTCTAGGAGGTCTGTAACCCACGTGTGCTAGAATGGGTGACGAATCAGAATCAACTGACTGCCCCCTAGGTAGTACTATGAGAACCATCTATTGTGATTGGACATGCAAATTAGGAGGGAGTTACAGGAAGTGATGCATAAGTGATCCCTTTAAAAAGGAGTGGAGTGAGTGAAAGGTCTTCAGTAGAAGAGAGCATCTGGCGAAGGACCTTTTCTGGTTCATGGAGGAGTGTTGGAATGCTGAGACTCTGGTGGGACCTCTGACTGCTTCCCTTTGAATTGTCACATGGGTAAGTTAGGCTGACTCTCTTTCTCTTCCCTTGGCATTTCTGGAGGCTTTACCCCCAGGGAGGCCTCTTTTGCCTCTCTAATTGTAAAAGGCCTTGTGGCTAGAAGCCTTGTTTAATTAACCTCTGTGAACCTCTGCTGGGGCCTCTAAATTCTTACCTGGTCCGGGCCTCTGGTCCAGGCCAAAGTTTCTCTCTCTCAATTTCCCTACCTTCAATCTTCCTAATTGTAAATAAATCTCCATAAAAGTCAATTTTGACTTGAGATTATTCTTAATTGAGGATTGATAATAGTTCAATCCTCTGGCAACCATCTTTTAACATACTGAACCCCATAATACCCCTTTTCCCCTCTTACAAGGGTAATGCTTAAACTTTACTCTCATTGTAACTGGCTCAGATAGGGAAAAACAAGTATACTCGGTGGAGTAGAGAATTCTACTGCCCTACAGAGAAGTAGAAGGGGAATAAGACAAGGAAAGGGGAGTAGTAACTGAAGGGAGGGGGAGGTGACAAAAAACAAAATACTGGTGAGGAGGAACAGAGTGAAAGGGAATAGAGCAGGATCTAAATAGGCTAATACTATGGAGGGCAATATACAGTTAGTAATCATAACACTGAATGTGAATGGGATGAACTCACCCATAAAATGGAAGCAGATAGCAGAGTGGATTAGAAACCAGAATCCTACTATATGTTGTTTACAAGAAACACATTTGAGGCAGATTCAAGGTAAAAGGCTGGAGCAAAATTTTTTATGCATCATCTAAAGTAAAAAAAGCAGGAGTAGCAATCATGATACCAGACAAAGCCAAAGTAGAAATTGATCTGATTAAAAGAGATAAGGAAGGAAATTATATTTTGCTAAAAGGTACTATAAACAATGAAATAATATTATTACTAAACATTTATGCACCAAATAATATAGCATCTAGATTTCTAAAGAAAAAATTAAAGGAGCTCACGGAGGAAATAAATAGCAAGATCTTATTAGTGGGGAATCTCAACCTTCCTCTTTCAGAGCTAGATAAATCAAACCAAAAAATAAAGAAGTAAGGGAAGTAAAAGAAATGCTAGAAAAATTAGAGTTAATAGATATCTAAAGAAAACTGAACAGGAATAAAAAGGAATATACCTTCTTTTCAGCAGTACATGGTATATATACAAAGATTTACCATGTACCAGAGCATAGAAATATTGCAAACAAATGCAGAAAAGCACAAATAGTAAATGCCACTTTTTCAGATCATAATGAGATAAAAATTATAATTAACAAGGGTCCATGGAAAGGCAAATTTAAAATTAATTGGAAATTAAGTAATCTAATTCTCTAAAACTGGCAAGTCAAAAAATAAATCATGGAAACAATTACAGACTTCATTAAAGAGAATGACAATGAGGAAACATCATACTAAAACCTATGGGATACAGCGAAAGCAGTACTTAGGGGAAAATATATTGCTGAGTGCCCATACCAAGAAAATAGAGAGGGTAGAGTCAATGAATTGGGCTTACATCTTAAAAAATTATAAAAAGAACAAATTAAAACTTCCCAGATAAAAGCTAAATTGGAAATCCTAAAAATTAAAGTAAGAATTAATACATTTGAAAGTAAAAGAACTATTGAACTAATAAATAAGACTAGGAGCTGATACTTTGAAAAAACAAATAAAATAGATAAAGTACGGGTTAATCTAATAAAAAAAAGAAGAGAATCAAATGAATAGTATCAAAGATGAAAAGGTTAATCTCACCTCTAATGAAGAGGAAATTAAAGTAATCATTAAGAAGTATTTTCCTCAATTACATGTCAATAAACATGACAATCTAGGTGAAATGAGTAAATATTTACAAAAACATATATTGCCTAGAAGATTAACAAAAGAGGAAATAGAGTACTTAAATAATCCCATCTCAGCAAAAGAAATTGAAGAAGCCATCAAGGAACTTCCTATGAAAAAATCCCCAGGGCCAGATGGATTCACAAGTGAATTCTATCAAACATTTAAAGAATAACTAATCCCAATACTATACAAATTATTTGACAAAATAAGCAAGGGAGGAGTTTTACCAAATTCATTTTATGACATGAATATGGTACTGATTTGAAAGCCAGGCAGACCAAAAACAGAGAAAGAAAACTACAGACCAATTTCCTTAATTAATATAGATGTAAAATTCTTAAATAGAACACTAGAAAAAAGACTCCAGCAAGTTATCATGAGGATTATTCATTATGATCAGGTGGGATTTATACCAGGAATGCAAGGATGCTTTAATATTAGGAAAACTATGCACATAATTGACCATATCAATAATCAAACCAACAGAAATCACATGGTTATCTCAACAGATACAGGAAAAAGCCTTTGACAAAATGCAACACTCATTCCTACTGAAAACACTAGAAAGTATAGGAATAGAAGGGCCATTTCTCAAAATAATAAATGGTATATATTTAAAACCATCAGCAAGTATCATCTGCAATAGGGACAAGTTAGAAGCCTTCTCAATAAGATCAGGAGTGAAGCAAGGATGATCATTATCACCTCCATTATTTAATATTAATATGGAAACACTAGCAATAGCAAGTAGAGAGGAAAAGGAAATTGAAGGAATTAAAGAAGGCAATGAGGAAACTAAACTCTCACTCTTTGCAGATGATATGATGGTATACTTAACGAACCCCAGAAAATCAACTTAAAGGCTAGTGGAAATAATTAACAACTTTAGCAAAATTGCAGGGTACAAGATAAGTCCACATAAATCATCAACATTTCTATATATTTCCAAAAAACGCAGCAGCAAGAGTTAGAAAGAGAAACTCCATTTAAAATCACTCTAGACAATACAAAATATTTAGAAATCTATCTGCCAAGACAAACACAGGAATTATATGAACACAACTACAAAACACTTTTCACACAATTAAAACTAAATCTAAACAATTGGAAAAACATTAATTGTTCCTGGGTAGGATGAAGTACCAGGTCTGAAACTGTTCCATAAAGCACTGGTCATCAAAACAATATGGTACTGGCTAAGAGACAAAAGGGTGGATCAATGGAATAGACTAGGGGTAAATGACCTCAGCAAGCTATTTGATAAACCCAAAGACCCCAGCTTTGGGGACAAGAACTCACTATTTGAGAAGAATTGCTAGGAAAATTGGAAAACAGTATGGGAAAAATTAGGTTTAGATCTACATCTTACACCCTCTACTAAGATAAATCACTTAAATATAAAGAGTGATATCATAAATAAATTAGATGAACATAGAATAGTATGCCTGTCAGATCTGTGAGAAAGGAAGGATCAAGCAAGAGATGGAGAACATTGCAAAATGTAAAATGAATGACTTTGACTATATCAACTTAAAAAAGGTTTTGTACAAACAAAACCAATGCCACCAAAATGAGAAGGAAAGCAACAAACTAGGAGAATATTTTTATAACAAAATTCTCTGACAAAGGTTTAATTTTCCAAATACATAAGGAACTAAGTCAATTTTACAAAAAATCAAGCCATTCCCCAATCGACATATGGTCAAGAGACATGAATAGTTTTCACATGATGAAATCAAAACTACAAATGAGCACATGGAAAAGTGTTCTAAATCCTTCCTGATTAGAGAAATGCAAATTAAAACAACTCTGAGGTACCACTTACACCTAGCAGATTGGGCAATATGGCAGCAAAGAAAAGTGATAAATGTTAGAGGGGATGTGGCAAAATTAGGACACTAATATACTGCTGGTGGAGTTGTGAGTTAGTCCATCCATTCTGGAGGGCAATTTGGAATTATGCCCAAAGGACTATAAAAGAATACATACTTTTTGATCCAGTAATACCACTACAAGGTCCATAACTAAAGAGAAAAAAATGGAAAAGGACCTATTTTTACAAAAATATTTCTAGCAAAAGGTTTTAAAAGACTGCCTACTCTTTGCTCCAGTCATACCACTGCTGGCTTTGTACACCAAAGAGATAAAAAGGAAAAAGATTTGTACACAAATATTTATAGTGGTGCTATTTGTGGTGGCAAAAAATTGGAAAATGAGGAGGTGTCCATCAATTGGAGAATGGTTGAACAAGTTGTAGCATCTGGAATATTATTGTGCTGAAGGGAATGATGACCTGGAGGAATTCCACATGAAATGGAAAGACCTCCAAGAATTGATGCAGAGTGAAAGGGAGAACATTGTACACAGAGACTGATAGATGGTGGCATGATTGAATGTAATGGATTTTTCTACTAGCAGCAATGCAATGACCCAAGACAATCCAGAGTGAACTTATGAGAAAGAAAGCTATCCGCATCCAGAGAAAGAACCGTGGGAGCAGAAATGCAGAAGAAAAACATATGATCAATCACATAGTTTGATATGGATATGATTAGGATTTTGGTGTTAAAAGATCACTCTCCTGCAAATATGAATAATATGGAAATAGGCTTTAAACAATGATACATATATAACAGTGGAATTGCTTGTCAGCTCTGGGATGGGAGAGGAAAGAGCAGAGGAGGGGGGAATCATGAATCATGTAATCATGGGAAAATATTCTAAATAAAAAAAAGGGAAAAAACCCTCATAATAGAACAGGTGTTTGTTGTTATTTAGTCATTTCAGTTGTGTCTGACTCTTCATTACCCCATTTGGAATTTTCTTGGCAAAGGTACTGGAGTGGCTTACCATTTCTTTCTCCAGGTAAAATTACAGATGAGGAAACTGAGGCCACCAAGGTTGTTAAGTGTCTTGTCCAGGGCCACACAGCTAATAAGTATCTAAGGTTGGATTTCAACTTGGATCTATCCAACTCCAGGCCCAGCACTTTATCTATTGAGCCACCTTACTGCCCACAAACCAACAGAGATCATACTAATTTGTGGTTTCCTAAGTCAATATGCTGCCCAGTTTGAACCCACTGATGAAAAGTACATGATTGACATAAATGGATTATGATATATTATGGTTGATGATTTTTGTATTTAGA
The DNA here is from genome assembly GCF_016433145.1 of Gracilinanus agilis. Classification (NCBI taxonomy): domain Eukaryota; kingdom Metazoa; phylum Chordata; class Mammalia; order Didelphimorphia; family Didelphidae; genus Gracilinanus; species Gracilinanus agilis. The sequence continues at coordinate 359,990,594 of NC_058133.1, forward strand.
AAATGGCACAAGATTTATAAAGGACCTCAGCAGAATAAGCCGAGATACAAAATATCAGGCAATTGCATTCAACTAAATACCTTCTCATAGGACCACAGGATTAAGGCTAAGAGTCTTCAAAGGCCATCTAGCCCATGGACCAGTCACACAGGGAGTCAACATTAAAAGCAGGATTTGAACCCAGATACTTTAAAGTCAGAGATTTTTTTATACCTCTTTTTCAAGAACTAGACCACCATATTAATCAAATTGTGCTCTGCTGTTGTTCAGATTGAGCTGAGCAAGCTGACCTCCTCTTATGAGAAAAGACCAAAAGACTCTTGTAAAGAAAAAAAATCCTACATAAATCCCCAGCAACTGAGTCCCTAATGAAGTAAGAGAGCATGGTCAATAATACTGGTTATTATGTCATAATAATATAAGCTATTAAATTATTAATAATAAATTATTATAGCTTGCCATTGGAATTGGTATGAAAGATTCTGATGAGAATAATGAAAAAGGACCTGAGGATCTCATTTCCAGCAAGTTTGGAGAACAAGGCAACTTTTTCAGTGATATGATTGGAATGCACAAAGTTTATCTGTCATAGCCATGGACAACAGGCTGTTCTCTTTTTGAAGATGGGATAAAAGGTTCAAAGGAGAAGGATAAGATAACAACTTATTAAGTGCCTACTATGTGCCAGGCACTCTCTGCTAAGCACTTTATAGATATCTCATTTGATCCTCACGGCATTCCTGGGATGTAGGTGTTTTTCTTATAACCATTTTATAGGTTACAAAAAATAGGCTCTGTGTCTTGTCTAGGGATACACCACTAGTAAGTATCTGAGGTCAATCTTCCTGACTGTAGATCCAGCATTATAGCCACTCTATCATTTGATTGCTTTTCCACTATATAGGTTTTCAAGGAAAATGTAATGTTGTTTGAAAAGAGATAGGAGAAGGCTTTTAGGATTTAAAAAAAGAAAGAAAGAAAATCTATTGAGGTAGGCAGAAGGAAATTTGACCTATTTCAAGATATTGCAGATAGAAGAACATGACAAAAAAGAGGAAGGAAGAAAAGAAGCTGAATGTGACAATAGAAACAAACTATTTGCCTACTAAAAGACAATGATGGAGACAGCTAGGTGACTCAATAGATCGAGAGCCAGGCATATGGAAAAGAGGTCTTGGGTTCAAATCTGACCTCAGGCATTTCTTAGCTATGGGGCCATGGGCAAGTCACTTACCCACAATTGTCTATCCCTTACCACTCTTCTGTCTCAGAATACTTAGTATCCTAAGATATCTAGTATTGATTCTAAGAATCTAGAAGTTAAGGGTTTTTTAAAAAGAGATAATGATGCAGAATCATAAGTGCTGTCAGCAAAGAAATTATTCAGTAAGTTTCAGAGCATGAAAAAGACAGGTAGTGATAATTGGTGACTCCCTAATGAATTGTACCAAAGCAGGTACCTTTAAACAAGACAGTTAATAGAAAAAATCTGTTGTCTTTCCAAGTAATTTACATGGGATGTGACAAAGAACCTACCAAGACTTTTGAAACCTCACAGCCACTAACTACTTCTGGTGACTATTGTGGGACATATAATTTTGCTGTACGGAAGTGAGAAAACATTGCAAAGGACTAGGAAATTGTGAGTAAGAAACTGAAGACCTGGTATAGATAAAAATGGCACTTTCCACCCTTTTGCTGATTAAAAGCCAGAACTTTGGAAGGAAAGACAAATTTGGGAAGCAATCAAGTGGTGCCAAGCATAGAAATAGACTTTCTGAATCATTTAAAAATATTAGGAATTGCACCAGAGATGGAAAGGGTTGGTAAAAATATTGTCTGGAGTCTTAATTTAATTAAAAACACTTTGAACCGAAAAAGGAAGAAGCAAGGAGTAAACTGACAATGCATAGTTAACAAACTAGATACTATTGAGGGTAGTTATAGTTTGGAAAAATAGTAGTAGTAATTTCATAACAAATAAAATATGAGAATGGAGAGTAATAATAATAAGCAATGTGAATTAAAGACCCTAACTTGCTTAAGGTGGTGCAGTTTACCCCACTTTGGGAGGTACAATGGAATAGGACCCATTGTTATAATATGGTTCTGGATAAGGATCCTTTTTCCAAAAAGAAGTGGATGGATAAATAGGAGGTGAACAGCATTATATGCAAGTTCAACAAAAAGCATCAGTAGGGTGTCAAACAATAATATTCCACAAGTCAGGCTGGCAGGGCTGGGAAGATCTGAAGAATGACATTTTGAAGAAATGACTACCTTAAGATGGAAGAGGAGGAGGTGGTATTTAAAGAATCTGATGCAAATATGCAGGTGACACTGATTCATTTAAATTTTGAAAAGACATATACAGAGGATGGCATTAGGGATAGCTGTTATAAAAAAAACAACAACCTGCTAATATTTTAATTTTAATAAGAGCTAGTAATACTCAGCTTTGGTATAACACTCTAGAGTTTGCAAAGAACTTAAAGTACTTTGTGAACTTTAAAGCACTATCATCATCATCTCATTTGTTCCTGATAATAACTTTGTGGGCAGGTGCTATCATTTGCCCTCATGTTACAGACTTTTTCCAGCGACGCCTTTAGAGTACACAAAATATGTCTCTCGTGGCCAAGGGCAGTGTCTTCTCCCTTTTGAAATGAGATTGATATGGCTAAATGGCTTGCCCAGTCAGAGTGAAAAAAGTGTTTTGAGGCAAAACTTGAACTCAGTTCTTCTTGACTCCAAATTTGTTGGAGTTGAAATGAAGATCAAAGGATACTATATTCGCTTTGGTTTGAGTTGTTATCTTGGGGTTTTGGTTTTATATGAGTATTTTATTACAACAATGATCAATATAAAAATGTTTTGTATAATGATACATATATAACCCAGATCAAATTGCTTAGCATCTCCAGGAAGGGGGAGGGAAGAGAGAGAAGAAGACGATTTGGATCTTATAATTTCAGAAAACATATATGGAAAATTGTTATTACATGTAATTGGTAAAATAAAATATCTTAAAAATAAAGGGCATAGTAAAATGCAATATTTTAGAGTTTGACATCATCTTTTAAGAAGTTTTATAGAATAATACATTTTTAATGAATCTGCTTTTTGAAAAAGTAGTCTATAACAATTTCTAAAATAGGAAACATGTAAATATAACCACAGAGTATACTAGAAATGAAAGAAAAATATGTTAAATAAGTTGAATACAACTTACAGTATCCATGATATCTGACAGTTCTTCTTCAGAACTCTGAAGTCTAGTTATAACTGCTGCTCTTCTTAATCCAAGGCACTCAAACCTGTCTATTACTGCCTAAGGTTAAAGAAAGAAGAACAAAATGTTATTTGAAATAGCTTATAAATATGTAAATATATATTTTAATCCCTTACTTTCCATATTAAAATCAACACAAAGTATTGATTCTAAGTCAGAAGAATGGTAAGGGCTAGGTAATTGAGGTTAAGTGACTTGTCCAGGGTCATCTAGGTAGGAAATATCTAAGGTTGGATTTAAACTTAGGACCTTCCATCTCCACACCTGGCACTCTATCCACTGAGCCACCTAGCTGCCTCTCTCATAAATATCTTGAAGAAGTATTGTTCCTTATCAACTTTAGTCTTATACATTTAAAATTTATGGAATATCATAGAATAGTAGTGAATAGCAGTGCCTACAAAGTGTTTCCTTATGAAATATTTTGTAAAAATAAAAATTCATGGAAGCTCAGAAAAATAACCTAAAAAATTAAATCACATTCTTTTCCCAGAGAGTCATCACCAAGTATTCTTCAGGGAAGGGAGAGTTGGTGACACTGCTCAGTTTTGCTTGCCCCTCATAGGTTGGCAGGGCATGATGTTGCTGGGCCGGGTCCTCTCAAGGATAGGTCACCTGCATTTCCATCACCTTCAGCCTTAGGCTTGCCTGGGTGTTATAGAATCCTTCTCAGCTAGAATGCTAGTACTGTCTCAGTAGCATTTGGTATGAGCTGAGTAGAGCACTGGGCTGGGAAGCAGAAAAACTCATCATTATGAGTTAAAAATTGGTCTGTATGACCCTGGGGAATTCACTTAATTCTGTTTGCCTCAGTTTCCTCATTTGTAAAATGAGCTAGAGAAGGAAATGGCAAACCACTCCAGTATCTTTGCCAAGAAAGCCTCCAAAAGGCAGTCATGAAGAGTTGGACATGACTGAAATGACTGAACAATAACAACAAATTCTAAATAAGTACCAAATCAAATCAGTTTACTATCTCACCAGAGAGGGAGAAGGAAGGGAACCCTAGGCTTTAAATCCATTTTGAGCACTAAGAACAGTACTTTGTTAAGTTCTAAGTAAGCAGTAATCTGTGAAACATTTTGTACAATGTTCTTTGTTGAATTCACATAATTTGATACTTAAAGGAAATTGTGATTTTTACCTGTACCGTTGGGAATATATAAGATCTGTGGCATGTTGACTCTTGAAACTCTTTCCTTAATGGCACTGAGGTAACAAGGAAAAGTACAATGTTTGTCTCCCTGGTACTATCCTTAAAAATAAGGGCTGTCTTCCTGTTTTTTGAGCTTAACAGAGTACCTGGCACATAGCAGGTGCTTAATAACATTTATTGATATACTAATTGATTGAAACTTAAGTTGAAATGATCGGCCAGATGCATATTGACTTAGCCACAAATTCACACCACATATATTGAATTGTATTTTGGTTTACATTTCCCAATTACAATTATACATCTAAAGTTTGCCTTACTTCTTGTTCACCATCTAATTTACTTTCATGTTATAGTGTAAGGATGTGCCTCCTTTAAAATTCAACATCTAACCTTTCATGTATAAATAATGCATTACTTTGGACTGACTCTGAGCTTTTGAATAGCTTGATTGTACACGAAAATGTTGGCAAAGACACTTGTCCTAGAGCAGTGATAGCGAACCTATGGCACATGTATCAAAAAGGGCACACGGAGTCCTCTTTGTGATCATTACTAGAAAGCCAAAGAGACTCTGGGTGGAGCTGTACCCCTCCCCTTCTCCACGCACCTGAGGACATTCCTCATTTCCCCTACCTCTCTGCCCAGCAGCCAATGGAAGTGTGCCCCCCATACCTGGCATCTGAGGCTCAGCATTTGGTCTCTGGGGGATGGAGCCTGGCATTCTGTCTCTCAAAGGTTCGCCATCCCTGTCCTAGAGCACAGACTGCCTTGGACTCCAGCCCTTCATTTGCACAAACCCTCAAAGGAATCTGGGATATGTAACTGGATGATCACCATAAGTAAGGGTGGAACCCTTTTCTGAGAGAACCCAACTCTGATCCAAGGAAAATTGTTGAACCAGAGAAGACTATCTTTTCCATAGCAAGTCTTAGAAGTGATAAACCCCAGAGGCTTTTGCCAGCCCCTAGGATGAGGGTCTCTGTCCTATCTGAAGCAACAAAATAATATTATAGATAAAAATAGTTCTATAACACTGTAGCAGAAAGAGCATTGGTTGTTCAGTTTTGTCTGAGTTCAACCACATCTGTGGTTTTCCTGGCAAAGTACTAAAGGAGTTTTCCATTTCCTTCTCTAGCTCACTTTACAGATGAGGAAACTGAGAAAAACGAGTTTTAAGTGATTTACCTGGTGTTACAGAAGCTAATAAGTGACTGAGACCAGTTTTGAACTCGGGAAGATGTGTCTTCCTGACTCCAGGCCTGGCACTCTATCCACTGAGCCAACTAAATGCCCCCAAAACAGAATAATACTCAAACAAGACTGAGGCTGGGTAAAATGGAAATTGCCAATGCCCAATGACATTTAAGCTTAGGAAGTGTAGTACATTGATACATACAACAAAGATATCATGTCCTGCAAAAAGCCAATATAGTGACCAAGAGACTTGCTTAGCCAAGCCTAGTGAGAGCTTTGCCTGGCCCAGCTCATCACTAGATTGACTTATTCAGCAGTGATGTTTTGCCCTGGGAAGACTGCACTTTTAGGAGCCAGTCTGTTGGAACACTGGAACAAGTTGTTCATCCTCACTCCTATTCCCTGCAATGAACGTTGTGAATCTCCAAAGAAGGAAAGGACATGGAGCCCCAGCAATTATGGAATTATGACTTGGTTATATGTATTTTTTGTGCCACACCATAATTGTGCAATAAATTTGTGTCTATACTCTTTCTGTTATAGACTGCATATTGCAGAATATACCACATGTTTTGGGGAAATAATTTGTAACTACTTTTCTTGTCATGCTATTTGAACATCTTTTTTCAAAAGCCATTTGAGAGAATGAGATAATTATTAACGGGAAGCACACTGTTGTAGCCTTCTGAAATATGCTGATATAAATTTTTGGGTTTTTTTTGCAGCATGGCTAATATGGAAATATGTTTTGCATGATTTCACATGTATAATTTATTTCTTATTTCTTGCCTTTGCAATGGGTATGGATTAGGGCAGAAGGGCGGAAGAGAATTCAGAACTCAAAAATTTTTAAAAATTAATGTAAAAAATAAATAAATAATAGATACTGTGACAAAAGAGCAGTCATCCATCTGGAAATCTAACTTGATAGCATGAATATGAGTTGGCAGGAGGGAAGAAGGGTTAGCAAGAAAGTCTAGAAAATGAACATTGACTCAGAAGAGGTGCAACATCCATTCTTACAAACACTTCAATATAATAACTTACTGTTCTCATTTTTTTCTCTCCAGGGAGCATCATTTTAGTGATACAAGTTTCCACAATTAAGTATAAAGATTTCCACAAAGTACTTTGGAAACTATTTTTCTTTCCACTGGATTGTAAAGATATCACTTGAAGTGATTTTGACAACATAAACATGAAATATGGTCGATCTTTTTGACTCTCTAAAGCTTAATGAATTAAGTATGATCACTTTCTAAATTATGGAAAATAGCAGTATTCAATCAATCTTAAAAATCAAATGAATCCTCTCTTCCTAAAATTGTTAGCTTAAGTTCAATTATTTTTTTTTTATCTAGCACTTGGGAAAAATGACCACAGTCCTCTGAAGAACTTTTCATTAATTTTTTTGAGTGCATAATATTTTTTCTTTATGAACACTCTACTTACCCTATGGAGGTCCTCTGCAGACTTATTTCCATCTAGTTCAATAAGATACTGAGAATCATGATCAGCCATCATTTCCTACATGTAAAAAAAAAGGATCAAAGATAATAGCGCAAGTTGAAACTTGAACCCAGGTGTTCTCAAAGCTGGATTATCATAATAGAGTGATGTAAGCATTATATGAAATGCACCTAAATCATATTCATAAGGATAAAGATCTGTTGTAAAGGAACCATACTTTTACACCTCTCTGATTAATCTTATCATAATGGCTATTCTAAACATTAATTATGAATTTCCCTTCATATCCTTACAGAACCCTACCCCTTATCCCATACTCTCAGCTTGCCTAATATTTCACAAAAAGGGGGCCATTCATCTATAGTTACTTATTTTTTCCTTATTTAACATCATTCACTATCTCTTCCACTACCCTTCTCTTACATGAAGAGGTGGACTTCTCCTTGCCTAGGTAACCCCTTCAACATTCACCCCTGATCATATTCTCTCCCATCTTCTCCAGCAGACTGCCTCCTCTATCAACACTTCCACGCTCTCTCTAATCTTCAAAAACAAAAAACAAAAAACCTTGCCTTGATCCATTCATCCCCTCTAGCTACCATCCTATACTCTCTAGTCTTCTTGTATAACATTTTTGGAAGGTCATCTACACTTAGGTACCTCTATTTTCCTTTCACGTCTAAACCCTTTGCAATCTGACTTCCAGTCTAATCATTAAACTAAAAAGGTTCTTTGCAAAGTCACCAATGATCTCTTAACTATTCAAATCTAATAGCCCTTTCTCAATTCTTATTCTTCTTGATCTTTGTTGATCACCCTCTTCTTAATAATTTCTTCTCTCTAGATTTTCATGACACTGCCTGCTTTCTCCTGGTTCTCTTCCTACCTTCCAGACCACTCTTTTTCTGTCTTCTTTGCTGGATCTTCAACCGATCATGCCCAACTGGTTGTTCCCCAAGACTCTGTCCTGGGTTCTTTTCTCTTCTCTCATTATACTATTTAATTTAGTGATTTCATCAGCTCATATATGTTCAATTATCATTAATGTCTCACCACTGTGCTTTCCAGGAAGTTGGGGATCCTAGGTCAAGCCCATGTTGGTTTATGTCTTAAGGAGCAGGAAGAAACTGGACAACTGGTCTTAGTCAGATTAGAAGGGTGTTAATATTAATTATATAATATAATATTATAATTTTATATATAATATTATATGCACAACATATAATATTATATAATATAATAATATAATAATAATCACCCATAGAGTAGGTTGGTTTGACAAATTCAAATTTTGCCTAGGTGCTTGAAGAAATTATTTAGGTTGTTAAAATTTTATATTAGTTCATCTGTTTCTATAACATCATAAATAAGATGGTCATCATAGAATGACCATCCTCAAATTCACTAAAAATGGGATTTAATTTATAAATGTTCAATTTTCAGTAACATAAAATGAAGAATGCTGAGATCCTGCAAAGCAATCTTGGCTAACTTATGCAGAGCTGAGATGCTTTTTCTTCCCTTTGACAACTATTAGGATATATTCCAATTTGACTTATTCTGTAACATTCTTAAAGGAGAATCAGACTTAATACTGTCTATTGTATTGATCTATCATAGGGTATCTCCAAACAAATGACATATTTTTGACAATATTACACAATTATTTGTTGATAACTGGTGATGGGAAAGGGTACTTAAAGGAAATATGTTTAAAGTAGGAACTAAGATTCCATGATAAAAAAAATGTGGAAAAAAGGTTTGATTGAGTCTTTTTCTTGGGAAAAAAATGAAAAATGGGGCAGCTATGTTGTTCAGTGGATTGAGAACCAGATCTAGAGACAGAAGATCCTGGGTTCAAATTTTGCCACAGACAGTTCCTACCTGTGTGACCGTGGGCAAGTTACTTAACCCCTATTGCCTAGTTCTTATTATACTTCTGCCTTAGAACCAGTATGCAATATTGATTCTAAGACAGAAGGTAAGGGTTTTAAAAATAAATGAAAATGACAAAAAATAAATTTCTCCAAATTTAAGTTTTAATTACAACTACACACTAATTCTTAGAATAAACTAAGTTATTTGTTGATGGAGCCTTTTGACAAAAATCTGCATTTTTCTAATGCCTGACTTAAACAGCACACCCATAAAGAGGTAATTGTTGCAGAAATATTCAAGAGCTTCATCATTTTCCTCAAGGGTCTATTATTAACCATTTGATAAGACAATTTCCTTTTGAAGCAGTCCATGAATGACAAGAAAGTGATCCCAAGAAGAAGGATGACTAGGGATAGAGTACTAGAGGGGGTGATGTTTGAGTAAGGAATAATTTCATAAATTATCAGTTAATTAGTGAATACTTTCAGGCAATGATGAATTTTTTTCCTTATGAAAATGTGTTGAGAAGAATCGTGAAGTAGTAGATAGATAATTTGTCTCATTGTCAGAAAAAATGTGAGTTCAAGCCTCCCATCTGACACATAATGGTCATATGGCTTTAACTTATTTAACATGTTAGAACCCTATAATAAAGCAATGATAGGTCTGGATCAAAATGCAACCTTTTAACTCAGGGGGTTTAGATAATTAATAGTAAGATAATAAGGACCGACTGAATATAAAAATAGAGTGAAAGCCAGATTTGGGAGTGTGGGAAGGCATAGAGCAATTTATGTTCTATTATCATAGTAATAAACAAGATGAAAAAGGCACAAAGAAGCCCAATTCAATAATGGAAGTAATACACAGTGATGAGACATAGATGACAATATATCTAGTTTTCAGGGCTATTCTCAACTTTTCACAAAATATTTTGTTCTTACCTCCAGAAAATGTAGCAATTCTTTCCTATACTGTCGAATACTTGCTTCAATGTTTTCTATAAAATCTTCAGGCTTCTGCACTAAATGCCGAAAAATTTCTGCCATCATTTGCATCTCTGCTATGAAAACCTTAAAGAAAACAAAGTTTCCATAGTTTCTTTAAGCCAGAATATTTAGAAAAGTGGCCACTAGATGGTGAAGTGGATAGAGAGCTGGGACTGAATTCGTTTTACCCAGTTCAAATCTGGCCTCAGACACTTGATTTAGGAAATGTCTAACTGTTTGTTCTATTTCCTTGCTGTCTACTTTACAATCTGGCTTTATTCTAACCATTTTGATCAAATTGTTCTCTTCAAGCTCTCTAATGATCTCCTAATTGCCAACTCCAATGTGCTTTGAACAGTCCTCATTTCTTTGACCTTTCTATGGCATTTGTTACCACTGACCACTTGTTTATACAACCTTTTCCATTGGCTTCCTTTTTTTTGTTTGCTTTTTAGATGCAACCTATGATGATTCACTGTTAAAGGGAACTCCTTGAAAAGGAATCAAAAGGAGATCAGCCCCATATATATATATACCTTTCATTTTTGAAGAGGATCAATAACATCATGGGCTGATATCTTGACTTATGAGCAAATTGGATATATGAGGCAGAGGTTTTGGGCTTAATGTGTGTCTCTCCAGAGGTCAGAACTAGCCAACGGGTGAGAATTATAGGGACAGATCTTTCTGCTCATTATAAGAAAGCATTTCATGACAATTAGATCTGTTAAACAAACAAACAAACAAACAAACAATATAGTATGTTGTGAAGTAATGTGATTGATCCTTCTTGCTTGAAGTGCTCAGGATGTGGCTGGGTAATCCCAAATCAAAAATATTGTAAAGGAAAGTCTAGTATTTGGTGGAAAATTGAACTAGGTTGTTAATAATAATAGCTGGCATCTGTATAATGCTTTACGGTTTGCAAAACTCTTTACAAATACTACTTTATTTGATCTTTACAGTAACACTGGAAGAGAGGTGCTACAATGGTCTCCATTTTACAGTTGAGGAAACTAAGAGATTAAGTGACTTGTCCAGATCACACAATTAGGAAACGTCTGAGGCCTGATATCTTATTCGAGGTTTAATCCTCTCTTTACTGTGCCACTTAGCTGCCTGTAAGGTCCTAGATTCTATGATTCTATACTTTTCTTGGCTAATTAAATTTTTATTTCCATTAGCATCAGAAAATGCTAGAGAAAAGAATGATTTTCACAAAGTAACATACATATGTCTGTATGTTAACTGCTGTCTCATTGTATCCAGACTACCACTTTTTAGTATAACAAAAAGTAGAAAATACATGGTGCTATCACCTCTTCTTCTTCTTCTTCTATTTCTTCTTCTCCTTCCTCCTCTGCTTTTTTGTCTTTTTCTTTGTGGAATTCTTTCTTCTTCTTCCTACGACTCTCATGAAATTCAGGATCCCACTGTTCTCGCATATATATGAATCCTGTAAGACTGTGTTGTCTTTGCCCACAAAGCCTTTGACTTAAATCATAATCAGGGCACTGGTTAAGAAATAAAGATATCAATTTTATTGTCTCAAAATATATTTGCATAATTTTTGATCAGAGGTTCTTAATCTAGGATCTATGTACGTATTAAACTATTTTTATGATTATATTTCAAAATAATTGGCTTTTTATAATTCCATGCATTTTTTATATACTTAAAACATTAGGCTGATCCAAAGGCTTAGTCAGACTGTCAAAGGGGTCCATGATACAAAAAAAAGAACCCCTGCTTTATATAATGTGTGCACATATGTATCCTTTTCATTAACCTTCTGAGTAAAATATAATTCAAGGTAATATAAAATAATGTCACAGTTCCAAAACTCTTTGTTTCAATGCAAATTTTATCTCCCCAAATGAGACTCTAAGAAAGTATTGGTCATAGGCACTAGAAAATGTTATTATTGCTTTCATCTAGCTTGCTAATCTACTGTAAATTAAGCATTAAAGTATTAGTTTGACATTCACATTTCAAGTTGACAGTCTCATTTTCATATTTAAAAAACATTCAACTTGACTTTATTATATGGACAAATAAAATGTGAAAGCCAGTGGGTTCCTCACATTTTAGCCCAATAGATGACAAATGAAAAAATTATCAACAGTATATTTTGTTTTTAACCTTTTCTAATTTTTTCCCTATAAAGACTTAGTCTTTGGATATAGTTAGTCAATTAGCAATAATGTGTCAGGCACTGTGGTAAGCTCTGCAGATACAAAAAACTAGCAAAAGTCAATTCCTGCTCTCAAGGAGCTTATAGTCTAATATGGGAAACAACATAAAAATAACAATATAAAATTTATAAACAGAATAAATTTGAGAAAACCAATAGGAAAAAGGTGGTAGAAACAGATGAAAAAGTTTCTTTTGGGCATTGGGCTCCAGTTAGGAATTAAAGGAAATTAGAGAAATGAAGATATGGAGGTGAGAAGGGAGAGAATTCCAGGCATGAGGGAAAGCCAATGAAAATGAATGGATTTGGAAGATGGAATGTCTTGTGAGACAACAGCAATGAGGCCAATGTTACTGCACCACAGAGTATGTACAGGCATTAAGATATAAGAATAGTGGAAAAGTAGGAAGAGGCCAAGATATGAAGACTTTTGAATGCCAAACATGATTTTATATTTGATTTTGGAGGTTACAGGTAGTTTGGGGTTTATTTGGACACACCTGTGAATTAGGAAGATCAACTTTTCAGTTTAGTGGAAGATGGACTAGAGTGGGAAGATATATAAGACATGCATATCAACCAAAAGTCTACAGGTGTTAAGTGTTGAGGGTCTGAAGCAGGGTGGTAGGAGTTTGTCCAAGGAGAGAAGGGGGCAAAGATGAGAGGTTTTGCAAAGGCAGAATCAACATGGTAAACGATTTTATACATGTGGGTTGAGCATTGGTGAGAAGACAGGGAGGACACCAAAGTTGGGAGCCTGGATTACTAGAATAATGGTTGTGCCCTTGAATGTAATTGGAAAGTCAGAGTAGGGAACTTGAGTGGGGATAAGATAATAAGTTCCATTTTGGACATGTGTTTATATAAGACATCCAGTTCAAGATGTCTAGTAAGTGTTGGAGATGAAAGACTAGAGGTTGGAAGACAGGTAAGGGCTTGAGAAGTAGATCTGAATATCATCATCATCAAGATAATAATTGAGATCGCTGGAGCTGAGGAAATCACCAAGAAAAATAGTATATATAGAGAAGAGGACCAAGGACAGAGATTTAGGGGACATGACCTGCTTGAAGATCAAGAAAAGGATACTGACAGATTGAATTGCTTGTCAGTTCCTGCAGGAGAGAGGGAAGAAAGGAGGACAACAGGGACCACATAACTTTGGAAAATTTATGTAAACATTTGTTATTAAAATAAAAAGTTTAAACTAATATAAAAATAAATAAAATATAACTAAAAAAAAGATACTGAGAAGGAATGATTAGAGAGCCAGGGGGAGCAAGTATTACGAAAGCCCCAAGAGAGCATTAAAGAGAAAAACTTTAAATTTTTATAATCTCGACTCAGTTATAAATAAAGGCTATATACTAGGCCCATAGTCTCATATTATGTGCCAAATATAAAAGGGAAATAAATGGTTGATCTTGGAGTAGAAGTTATAAAAAATGTAACTCCAACTACAGCTTTATTTTGGAATTGTATTTTTCTGTAACTTAATATTATTTCTTCCTGACTTGATAACAGTATTATGCCTAATTGATTACAAATTTGACCATTTCAGAATATTAAAAGAACAAGTAAGTCATTATAATGATTTTCTTACCTTAATATTGATGATGACATCAGGTTTTAAGCTTAGGTTTTTAATTAATTCTATTTGTTCAACAATAGTCACTGAGTCCTCTGAGAGAGCTGGCAGTCCACTGAGAACATAACCTGTTAACACAAATGATGTCTTTAAGACTTGTGTAGTATTTTAAGGATGCCATAATATGTATCAGTAGGAGTTTGTAAAATGTTGTCTAGACAATAATATAAACCAAATTAAAGAAAAGTCACAAATCTCTTCTCTGTTATTCCTTTATATGAACACATGCACCTTATTTCAAACAGTAAAGTGGTTTATTATCATCATACATCTTCTGAACTTAAATCCAAAGTATATTTATGATAATAATTAGGATCATTAGGCTAAGCAAATTCTAAAAAAGTTTTAAACTTAAAACAAAACATATGAAAACCTGTCCTTTCTTAAAGTTATTTTCTAGATTCTAAATCAGAGATTCTTAACTTGGGGTCCATGAACAAATTTCCAGAGAATGGTGAACTTTCTTTGGAAAAACAATTACATTTTTGTTTTCTCTGGTCATTTTCCCTGGTAATATATTCTTATTTCATGGTCAATTACCTCATTATTTTATTTTTGTAATTCTATTTATTTAATTTTATATATTTAAAAACACTATTCTAAGAATGGTACTATAGGCTTCACTAGACAGCAAAGGGGTCTATAATCCCACCAAAAATGTCAAGAATCCCTGTTTTATATTCTCTTCTAATAAATCTTATATAAAAGAAGACTGTTACTAAGGATCCAGGTTATTTTTCAAGACTTTAACAATCCTATTTACTTAAATCTCATCTTTCCCATCCTGGAAAACTGGGAAATCCTTCTTTCCTCTAATCCATACTTTATGTTGCTATCCCAACAATCTTCCTGACCCTTGTTTTCATCTGGGTCCAATCTTGCTCAAAGAAAAGAAAAAGACACTTACAATGAATTCCTGTTATTTACAGAACAAAGTTCCAACTGCTTAATCTGGTCCAGCACAATTTATTATTAATTTACATTTCCAATTCTGTATGTTCCTGAAGAATAATAATTCCTCTGACTGTCACTTTCTCATCATTGGGATCAGATCCAGTTGGGGCTGACTTTTCAGAGCACAAGTAAAGAGGATAAGGAGTATTTATTTCCTCATTATGGCCTATATTCAGACTTCTTTGATAGGGCATTGGCTTACCTATTTGGGGAACTAAACGTATATATGTTTGCTCAAATCAGTTGAAAAATAGTCATTTTGCAATACAAAAGCATTGGTTGAGTAGCTGTAAAGTTCAGGGCATTATAAATGGCAATATGACCTCAGAATCCCAAGAATCTGCTTAGCCTAAATGATCCTTATTACTATCATAAATTTACTTTCAGTTTAAGTACAGAATATATAGTAACAAATTGTTTTTTTTAAAACTAAATTTGAAATAAGATTCATGTGTTCTTGTGCAATATGATCCTTCACACCACTGCCAGATAATGTCTTTATATTTCAAACATTATTTTGTTTGTTCAGTATGAAGTGAAGTTTGATAACTGATCATTCTGAATGAATAGTGTTAAGCTTGCATGCTACTTTCCATGTCTAAAAAATTGTTTCTAAAATTCTTCCCTTTTGTCTTAGAATTGATACTAAATATTGGTTCTAAGGCAAAAGAGGAGCAAGAGCTAGACAACTTGAATTAAATGAATTGTCCATGGTCACACATGTGTCTGAGGTTAGATTTGAACTTGGATCTTCCCAACTCCAGACCTTGTGTTCTTATCCTCTCTGCTACCTAGCTGCACCCTTTCCATTTAAATTTATAGCCAAAGACCATAAGTGCTTGGCTTTCCCTGGGATTTATATGATATGACTCTAATAGCCATGTTCCAAGATGTAGCTTCAAGTATAAAGGTTACCCGAGTGTCTGGATGGATATCCTAGATTCAGGATTATTGCATGTATTTCATGTTTGAGTGGCTGAAAAACCTCTTGCACTTTTGGCAATTATTGGAAAGCTTTTCCTCCCATTCCCAAATTGGTCAAATTGCCAGTCAACATTGAATATGTTGAAATGAATAGTAAGCTACAACTTTCTCAACCCCTTGGAAGAACTTGATCATTAATGAGAGGGACTTGCTAGGTTAGGACAGCAAAGACCTTTGGTGGGTCCAGCTGAATGCCCTGGATGTGGAGCTGGTGATGGGGACATATATAATAATAGTTTTCCAACTTGGCAATTCAATTAGTATTTCTTGAGCAGAGTCATTACTAACTGGACTTAGTGACATTTTTGCTTGGAGTCATTTAAAAATCAGCACTCTTACTCTTTTTTTCTTTAATTATAAAACTGGAGGGCTGGAATATGTTCTTGCAAGGTGGTGGAGAGAGAGGTTTTCTAGGGGTTGTTATACCCTTCAAACAAAAGAATTCAAGTAAAAATCCTCCAGATTCAAAAAACTAAGCAATGAGGTTCCGGGTTAAGATGGCGGCAGAGTAAGAAGCAGCTCTTAACCTCTCCTGACCAAAACACACAAAACTCCTCAAGGGGACATAAAAACAAGTCCAGACAAATGGAGGAACCCCACAACAGGGCACAGAGTGGAAGGTACGTGGAATCGAGGCATTTCCATGCTATAAAGGGGTGAAATAGCTCTCACTAAATCGCGGGCTGAGCAACCACCCCACCCCCACCCCCTCCACACACAAAACCTGTAGCACTGAGGCCAGCTAAAAAGAAATAGAGCAAGTTTGGGGCACCCATCGAATAATTGGCAGCTCCGGGGCCTGTTCCTGAGAGCAGCAAGATTTGGGACCCCAAAAAGCCAAAGAACGCACCCGAAATCTGAGCGTGGGCTTAGAGCGCAGAGCCCAGGAGCAGAGCTCAGGTGGGCTCAGAGCTCAGGCTCCGAGGGGGCGTGGGTGGAGGCAGACGGGTGTACGACTGTGGAAGCAGCGCCCTGAGACTTGTAAAAAAACCTCCAGCAGAGGATCAAGCAAGGGGATCCACCAGGGGGCTTGACCGCGGACAGACCCTGAGCGCAAGGATAAACCTGAGAAGCTGCTGGGCTAACGATGGCTACCCAGTCTCAGGAAGTTCAGAAGAGAAAGATTAACAACAAGAAAAAGAAGTCTTTAACACTTGACAACTTTTACACAGAGAAAATCCAGACAACCGAGCAAACAGAGGAGGAGAACAAACAAGCATCCAGACCCTCCTCAGATAAGGAAAACTCCTCACAAGCTATGGAAGAGTTCAAAACTGAGATTTTGAGGAAAATGGAAGAGATCTGGCAAGAAAATAACAGTTTAAAAGGTAGAATCTTGCAACTGGAAAGCGAGGCTCAGAAACCAAATGAACTGATAAGCAAATTGAACACCAGAAATGACCAGATTGAAAAGGAATACCAGAAGCTTATAGCCGAAAACCAGAAGATTATGGCCCCAAACCAGAAGATTATGGCCGAAAACCAAAAGATCATAGCCAAAAACCAAAAGATTATAGCTGAAAACCAGTCCCTAAAGGCTAGAATTGAGCAGCTAGAAGCTAATGATCTCTCAAGACAACAAGAACAAATAAAACAAAGTCAAAAGACTGAAAAAATAGAAGGAAACATGAAATATCTCAATGAGAGAGTGACAGACCAAGAAAACCGGTCTAGAAGAGACAATTTGAGAATAATTGGTCTTCCAGAAAAACCAGAAATTAATAGAAACCTGGACTCCATACTAACAGAAATAATTCAGCAAAATTGCCCTGAAGTCCTACAACAAGAGGGCAATATAGACATTGAAAGGATTCATAGAACACCTGCGACATTCGATCAAGAAAAGAAAACACCCAGAAATATAATTGCCAAATTCAAGAGTTTCCAAACAAAGGAAAGAATCTTACAAGAAGCCAGAAAGAAACAATTCAAATATCAAGGAGCATCAATCAGGATCACACAGGATCTGGCAGCCTCCATGCTAAAAGATCGCAAGGCTTGGAATACAATATTCAGAAAGGCAAGAGAGCTGGGCCTGCAACCACGGATCAACTACCCATCAAAATTGACTATATATTTCCAGGGGAAAGTATGGGCATTCAACAAAATTGAAGAATTCCAGGTATTTGCACAGAAAAGACCAGGGCTAAATGGAAAGTTTGATATCCAACCACAAAAATCGAGAGAAACCTAAAAAGGTAAATAAGATACAGAGGGGAAAGAAAGAAAACTTATAATTTTTAAATTTGCCTTTTTAAGGGCCTCAGTGAGATCTAATTATCTGTATTCCTATGTAGAGAAA
>NC_058133.1:360013656-360046845 GCF_016433145.1 Gracilinanus agilis
TGAACAAACTGTGGTATATGCGGGTGATGGAATACTATTGTGCTAAAAGGAATAACAAACTGGAGAAGTTCCAGGCGAACTGGAGAGACCTCCGGGAACTGATGCAGAGCGAAAGGAGCAGAGCCAGAAGAACATTGTACACAGAGACTGATATACTGTGGTAAAATCGAATGTAATGGACCTCTGTACCAGCAACAATGCAATGACCCAGGACAGCTCTGAGGGATTTATGGTAAAGATGCTACCCACATTCAGAGGAAGGTCTGCAGGAGAGGAAACATATAAGAAAAGCAACTGCTTGAACGTATGGGTCGGGGTGGACATGATTGGGGATGTGGACTCGAAATTACCACACCAATGCAACTACCAACAATTTGGAAATAGGTCTTGATCAAGAACACATGACAAAACCAGTGGAAATGTGCGTCGGCCATGGGTGGGGGGAGTGCAGGGGGTGAAGGGGAAAGTAGGAGCATGAATCATGTAACCATGTTAAAAATGATTATTAATAAATGTTAAAAAAAAAACAAAAAAAAAACCTAAGCAATGATCAAGAGAAGATATGGATTCCACCCACATGATTCTCTATCTCCCTACTGCTTGCTTTTTCAGTGACTTCCTTGAAGACTCCATTCAAATCCCATCTTTTTCTTTTCTTTTTTTATATTAAAACCTTACCTTCCATTTTAGAATTGATACTAAGTAGGATGAAAAGTTTAATAATACACTTCTCTCTTAGTTGTGAGGATAAATGAGATAAAATTTGTAAGGGCATTGCAAATCTTAAAGTGCTATATAAATGCTAGCTATCATTTTTGAGCCTTCTTTCATTTATTTATTCATTTTTATTGGTTTATTTGCTAATTCTTTAGCTATTAGTAATTAGTTAATTTGTTTTGAAGAGAGGTCTATACTTTATTTTTTCAATTTCCTATAGAAACTATTTTTGACAATCATTATCTGACAATTTGCAATTTAGATTCTTTTTCCCTTCCTTACTCCCTTTCCCTTTCCCCAGGGTGGCAAATAGTCTGATATATGTTATGCTAGTGCTAGCTACCATTATTAACATAATACCTAATACAGAGTAGATGTGTAATAAATGCTTTTTTCTCTATCCATTTTTATCTTTTATTTTATTTATTCTATAATTCATTTGTTTGTTAGTTTCATCAAAATTCCTAGGTATCTCCCTCCCTTTCCCCTACTAGAAGAGATATCACTTGACCAAAAAAAAAAAAAAGGTGTATATAAAACCCATGTCTTTTCTGTTTCTATTTATCAGTCCTTTCTCTGGAGCTGGATTTTCACAGTTTACATTTCAAATATTAACTTGTCATTACGTCATGTAGGTCTTTTCAAGTTTTTTTTAAATTAATCTGTTCATCATTTCTTATGGCACAGTAATATTCCATTACAATCATATGCCTCATTTAGCGATTCCCCAATTGATAGATATCCCTTCAATTTCCATTCTTTTCCACTAGAAAGAGAGATGCCATAATTTAGAACACATAGGTTATTTCCCTTTTTTCTTGATCATCTTGGGAAATAAATCTAATAGTGGTATTCCTGGGTTAAAAGATATACAGAGTTTTGTAACTCTTTGGGTATAATTAAAGACTGTTCTCCAAAATGGTTGAATCCGTTCACTCTTCTGCAATCAGTGTATCAGTGTCTTCATTTTTCCATATCTCCTCCAATATTTGTCATTTTGCCTTTTCTATTATTTTAGCCAATCTGATAGGTATGAGACAATATCTCAGAGTCATTTTGATTCTTATTTCTCTAATTAGTAGTGAGTTAGAGCATTTCTTCATATGCCTATGTATGGTTTGATTTCTTCTTCCCCAAAATATTTCTCATATTCTCATAAATTTGACAAAGTTTTTACATATTTTAGATATGAGACCTCTATCTGAGAAATTGTTTGTAAAGATTTTCCCTTAGCTTCCTGCTTTCCTAATCTTGGCTCTGTTTGTTTTATTTGTATAAAATCTTTTAAATTTAATGTAATCAAAATTATTTGTTTTGTATCTCACAATGTTCTCTCTCTCTCTTGTTTATTAAGGAATTTCTCTCCTGGCCATAAATCTGATAGGTAATATATTCCCTGTTCTAATTTGCTTAAGATAGACCTTTATATCTAGGTCATATATCCACTTCGATTTTATCTTAGTAAGTGAAGTGAGGCTTATACCTACTTTCCACCAAATTGCTCTCCAATTTTCCCAACAGTTTTTATCCAGTTTCCTCAACAACTTTTGCAATAAATGCTTTCTGTTGTCATTAATGATAATGACTTTGGTGGTGGTAGACAGTTGTATCATTTTTAAAGTTTGCCACCATTCTGTAGGCAAGATTTTCAAAGAGGCTAAGGACTTTTGATGGGCAACTTTGAAACAGTTATTCAAGATTATCAAATAGAGTTACTACAACATTAGATCTTGTTGACAAATTATATTAAAATAAGAGACCAAACTCAAGTTAAAAGCTGGTTGCTAAATCCAAGTGATTATACTAAAGATAAGACAGCATTGAGATAACTTGGGGCATGTATAAAAATAAACATACCAAAGTGAATAACTTCCAGAGAATGAAGCTTCTCCAACATTATCCTCAAAACAAGTTCTTCTGGAATACTTTGTCCTTTTATAAGTATATCAGATAACTAAAAGCAGTAAAAGATATGACATATTACTTTCTAAGATATATGCATGTATCTATGTATACATACACACATATATATATATATATTGCTTCTTCATTTGCAAACAAATTTAGTAATTTGCACTTATTTACCATAATTCCCAGTTGAGTTCCAGAATTAATATGTTCTTCCAAAAGTGACAGCGCTAAAAAATTCATGGAAGAGAATAAGATACATTAGAATGGTATAAGAAAACTATAAACATGTGGATAAAATAACCATATCATGATTTTGTTAATGGATTCAGTATTCTTCAATATATTAATGTATTCCATATGTGCATAAAAGCTATTCACATATTACAATCAATTAATTAATCAAGGTGATTTGTAGAACAGGCTAGCTATGCCAAAGTCCAGAAGGGAGAATTCCTATGGAAGGCCTAAAATGACTGAAAAGACAGATATTAGGTGGGTAGGTCATCATGGGATAGCTCTATAACTTTGGTGAACTCAAGGTGATTAAGACCTTTTATAGGTGACAGAATCCATCCACTCTAAAATATTTAGTTAAATCAACTAAAAATTTCAATTCTTTCTTTATTTTTTCTTCTCTTTCTTCCTTTTCCTTTTCCTCCTTTTTTTCAGACCTTACCACAGTCAAGGCATACACACCGATGAAAATGGCTTGAATATATTTGTTTTAAAGATAGACAGGTTGAGACAGTTGATAAAACCTCTACACAAATTTCCAGCCAAGACTGGAAAGCCAATGACTGGTAAATACTGTTTTCACTTAAAAAAGGCCTCCCCCCCATCCCAAACCACCACTCCCATGAAAAAGAATAAAAGGAGAAGAGATGTGACATATCTCTTTCTAAAAGGTATTCATTGTTAGGATTTCAATTTTATTAATAAATAATAGGCATGCAAGCACAGTCATAAAAAGACAGTTAAACAAGCTAAGAAATAGAAATCATAAGTTAGAGATACTGATACTATTTAGCTAGGAGAAAAGAAGACCAAATGATAATCTTATTCTTCAAATCACTGAAAGACTATTATATGGAGGAAACTTATGAGCTATTCTTTTTTCTTATTTGAATTATTTTTATTTTATGATATTTTAACAAATTATTTGCCTAATAGAATTCATTCGCAGGTACCTCATCCTCTCCATCCCCTTCTAACACAACAGAAAAGATATGCATATACATAGATGGTCTTTTGTGTTTCTATTTTTCCATTTATTCACTGGAAGTGGACATTTTATAAATTATTCTTCAAATAGTAATTCTATAGCTGTATATAATGCCCTCTTATTTCTACTCACATCAGTTTTCATTATTTCATGTAGATTCTTTCCAAGTTTTTTTTAAAGTAACCTGCTCATCATTTTTATAGATGGAATATAGTTATATTCCATCATAATCACATACCATAATTTGTTGAGATATTCCCCAGTTGATGGACATCCCCTCAATCTCTAGTTTTTTGCCACCCCAAAGAGAGCTGCCATAAATACATTGGAACATATAGGTTGTTTCCCTTTCTTCCCAAAGTCCTTGGGAAACAGAGTGTAACGGTATATAGAAATTTATAACTCTTGGCATAATTCCAAATTGCTCTCCAAAATGATCAGATTAGATCAGTTCACAATTCCACCAACAATGTATTAGTGTTTCCATTTTTCCATATTCCTTCCAACATTTGTCATTTTGCCCTTTAGCAAATCTTAGCCAATCTGAAAGGCATGAGATATCTCAGAATTGTTTTGATTTGCATTTCTTTAATCAGTAGTGATTTAGAGCATCATATATCTATATAAGGCTTTAATTACTTCATCTAAAATCTGTTCATATAATTTGCCTACTTATCAATTGGGGGATGGCTTTTATTCTTATAAATTCAACAAAGTTCTCTCTTTTAGATAAGAGATATCTATCATAAAAAGTATAAAATATTTACCCACAATTTTCTTCTTTCCTTTTAATCTTGACTATAATCTTTTTATTTGTATAAAATCAAAATTATCTGTTTTACATCTTGCAATGCTTTCTTTCTTGTTTATTCATAAATTCTTCTCTTATCCTTAAATTTGATAGGTAATATGTTCCTTGAAGTTCTAATTTGCTTATGCTTTCTCCTTTTATGTCTAGGTCATGCATCCACCTTGATCTTATCTTGGTGAATGGCATAGGATATTGGCCTATATCTATTTTCTGCCAAACTATTATCCAATTGTTTCCAAATTTTTACAAATAGTGAGTTTTTGTCTCCAAAATCTAGTTCTATACTTTTGTCAAATACAAAGTTATTATGATCTTTTATTACTGTTTCTTGTATGTCTCTTCTGTTCCATTGATCTACTTTTTTTATTCTTAGCAATTACAAGATAGTTTTGATAATTACTGTTTTATAACAGTTCAAAATCTGGTACTATTAGACCTCCTTCCTTTACATTTTTCATTAATTCATTTGACATTCTTGATCTTCTGTTCTTCAAATGAACCTTCTTGCTATTTTTTCTAGTTCAATAAAATAATTTTTGGTAATTTAATTGGGATGGCATGGAATAAATTAGTTTAGGTGGGATAATCATTTTAAATATATTGGCTCTGCCCATCCGACAATAATGCTTCTCTAATTATTTAAATCTGAATTTATTTGTGTATGATGAGCTATTCTTCATGTTTCTTAAGGACAGAAGAAGAGGAAATGGCTTAAGATGAAGGAATTTATGGTGAGGCCTACTACATTTTAAAATATACTGCAAAGAAAGTTGGAGAATTATCCTTTCTTAAAAATAAGGCTGATGAATGTATGTATATTTCATTTCTATCTGAGAAAGTTTTGAATTATAGATTAGCAGCACTGGAGGAGACCTGGAAAGAATATACCTTTCATTTCTTTACTTTTAGGCAAGATCACATCCATCCCAAAGCAGTCATAATAGATAAGCACTTACTATATGTAAAAGATCATGCAGAGGACATAAGAAGATGAAAAAATAACTATGGCATAGTTTTGGTTCTACTTTTTATAAAAACTTTGAGAAGATTTCATTAATTCTTCTGGCAAGTCATTACATGGAAATACAACTTTCTACCAGGATATTAAGATACAATCTTTCCAGGAGACATAGTAAAGAATTAAGTGATTTCTCATGATCTTTTTCTATGTTAAAATTCTACAAACAAGATATTAAGCAAAAGAAGTATTCAAAATATACCTATATGATTATATTATGTAAGCAGGATAGGTAATAGTTACCTTCAACACGAGTACATTTCCATGTCTGTGATATTTTTTGGGCTAATGTTGTCTTTCCAACACCCTTTAAGATACATAAGTTAATTTAAAACCAGTAAAACAGCATTGCAACAAATATTAAAACAAAATGCAAGTCTGTGAATACTCTAACCTTTCAAGCTTGTTTTGAAAATTATCATCAGTATTAAAATGATTTTCATCCATTTTTTACACAATAATACATTTTTACATTTACATAATAATACATTATAATCATTGTATTTTGGGTTACTTTTACTAGAGAAAGCTAAAAACAGGGTTCTTAATATGGGGCCATGAACATTTTTAAATAATTAGACAACTATATTTCAAAATAATTAGTTTCCTTTGAAAACCTACAGATTTTCTTTTATACATTTAATCGAAAGCATCATTCTGAGTAGGGATCCATAGTCTTTACCTGGTACGTTTTCAAAGAGATCTTTGACAGAAAATATTAAGAATTCCTGATCTTTGGTGGTATATTATTGGGTTCATTATCTATATTCCTTGCTTTTCTTTTGTGTTCATTATCTTTTCTCTTACCATGTTTTCACTTAAAAAGAAACTGTTCCCCTTTTGGGGAAAAAAGGAGAGAACTAGAGGAAAATGCAATTTGTAACTAACATTCAGATACACTTCAGAACTTTCTGTTTCTTCAAGGTGATATGGAAGAGATTCTGGGTTCTTAAATGCTACATCAATAAAGGACAAGCTCTGGTACATCCTATTAAGCTTGAATATGGCCTGTAGGTATTTGCTTATTATCTGGAGACCAATTTAATTATATTCAGAGAAACTATCACCAGGTTGGCTGCAAGAGGAATTTTTCAGCTCTAGTGACACTTAAAAAAACTAACAACACTCATATTCTGCCTTGGAACTAGTAAGAACCAATACTAAATATTGGTTCCATGGCAGAATAGCGATAAGGACTAGACAATTGGGGTTAAGTGACTTGCCTAGGGTCACACACCTAGAAAGTGTCTGAGGTCAGAAATGAACCCAGGATCTTCTGTCTCCAGGTCTGCCTTTCTAACCACTGAGTCACCCAGCTTCCCCTGCCCCAGTGACTCTTAAGGAAACTCTATTAAGCTATAGAGAGGTTGTGACTTGCATCAGTAGAGGGAGTACCCATACCAACATAGTCATAGATGGTTTATTAAATGTAGCTCATCATTTCAAACTATTGAGATTTTTTGGATCTTGATTCTATCAATGAATTAGCTTTCCCTTTCCCTTTTACATAAATTATAAATTTGATACAAATTGCAGCTCTATCTTTGCCCAAATGATTGTTAAAAATGTTAACTAGATGAAGGGAAAAAAAAGCCTTGCCAGGTAGCTCTTAATCTACTTGTTAACTCTCTTAAGGTATGATTGAACAATCGGTTTTGAATCCACCTAAGTATGTTATTCATTCATTCCACATTTTGCCACAGTGTTCATCTTGATATCATGAGAGAGTCTTGGCTTCCTGAAATCCAGATATACTGATTTCTTAATCATAGAGTGAGATTCTCTAGTTTATGGGCAAAATAAAACTTTGCAAGTATTAAGACAAATACAAAAAGTGGCCCACGGTAAGGGCTAGGTTCATTTCAGACTGACTTCATATGAACAAAACTATAAGTAGTCTAATAAAAAAATCAACCCAGCAAAAATGGTATATTGTTCTGATGCTTAGCTAACAACATCCACAGTCATAACAAAGCAAAATAAGCAAAATGTTTATCAGATGGAAATTTAGAAACAATAGCTCACTGGTTTCCCAAATATAATGATGCAGAGAGGTTTGGACAACATAAAGTTTCTCTCAGCTTCATCCTCATTGAATATATCCACAAAAGGGAGTTTTTCCTCTGCTTTTGAAGAAGACATATCTAGGGGAAGAAACAATAGACATTAATTAATGGGGTGGGAGGCAAGGTTTGAAGAAATGGTGAAAGTATCTCCAAATAAAAGAATTTATCAGAGGCTCTCAGTACCAGGATCATAATACTCCAGCACATATTGAGTAACATCCAGTAATTATATAAAGAGGGCAATGAGCTTTCTGTCTCATTTGCTCTAAAGTTAGTCAGGTAGTGAATAAACATTTACTAATTTTCTGCTATATTCCAGGCACTGAGCTATGTGCTGAAAATATAAAAAGAGACACCCCCCCAAAAAAACTCCACTGTCTTCAAGAAGCTCACAAACAAATGGGAGAAGTAGTAAGCAAACAAGTACAAACAAGTTGCATACAGGAAAAATAAGAAATAATTAAAAGAGGGCAGGTACTATAATACACATTTTTAAAAAATCTACTGTTTCATGTGGTACAGTGGATAGCAGGAAGACCTGAGTTCAAATTTTACCTATTTGACCTTACACACTTATTATCTTGTGTGACCCTGGGGAAGTCATTTACCACTTTGTCTCATTTTCTTCATATGTAAAAATGATCTGGAGAAGGAAATGGCAAACCACTTCAGTATCTTTACCAGGAAAATCCCAAACAGAATCATGAAGAGTCAGAAACAACTGAAAAATAATGAACAACAAACAAGAATCTCTTGAACAGTATTAAAAAACTGGGGGGTAGTAGAACCTAAGTAGATTTTTGTTGTTCAATTATGTTTTACTCTTCATGACCTTGTAGACCTTACTTTCCATGAGTTTTTTTTGACAAAGATATCAGAGTGGTTTGTCATTTCCTTCTCTAGCAGATTAAGACAATGAAAGGTTAAGTTGCCTAGGGTCATAGGGCTAGTAAGTATCTGAGGCTTGATTTGAATTCAGGTGTTTCTGGCTCCAGATATAGCATTCTATTCCCTGAGGAACTTTGCTGCCTTTCTAAGAAGTGGAAAAGAGCAAAAGGAGTAGGTTGCACCAATGATATGCTTCTCAAGGTCTGCAGTGGACGAAACAAGATAAAATAATACTAGATGGAGAACATAATTTTATGTCAAGTGGGGAGATGGGTTGTTTCTTGTAGCCCCCAGTAGTGAAATTTATTATCCATAAAAAACTCTGTTTAGAGCCACTGAGGTAATCTAAATCCATTGTCTCCATCTTGTAAATCATTACTAACCACTGTTCCTGCAAAAGGCTTACCTAATCCCTTAGCCTACATCATTTTCCTTTAAAGTGTGGACCACAACTCATTAAACTTTGTCACTGCTCAGGAAGAGGTCTTCTGCATGTCTCTACTGTCAGTCTTGACCCTCCTGTAATCCCAGAAACCATTATCCTCACCCCGGTGCTGAGACCCATGAGCTGTCTGCTGAAGCTAGCATCTGTCAGTTCCTATCGCCTGAAATTGCCTATTGCATTACCCAGGGAAAGGGGCAAAGGAGGGGGAGTTCAAGGGGTAAGACTGCTAATTCAAGAGCAAAGATCCCTGGCACAGTGAGCAGTGGCTAGTGGTGAAATTACTTTTGAGTTCTGCAATGCCTTATTGCTCAAATTTAGGGTGGTAGTGTTTTTTTGTTTTTGTTTTTGTTTTTTTTTTTGCATTATTATCTTTAACTTCACAGGCATTTTTTTTGAGCACCTACTACATATCAGGTGGTGCTAAGGACACAAAAAAGAAATACTTTCTGCCATTCTGCTCTCTGAGGTGAGAGCAATGTGTACAGGTAAATAAATACACATTGCATACATAGAAAATACACCTCTTGGAGGTGGGGAGAGAACTAACAGGAATAGTTCTGTGAAGAAGGTAGTGCTTGATCTTGAGCCTTGAAGTGAGATAGACCCCAAGAAGTATTGGAAGTACATTCCAGGCATGGGGAACAAAGAAGATAGCATAGAGGAAGGAGATGGATGTCATGTCTGTGGGCTAACAAACAGGCCAATCTGGCTAGAATGCAGAATGTATTAAGGAGGGAATGTGAAATCTGTTTAGAAAGACAGTCTAGGGCCATACTATAAATACCCAACAGAGGAATTTATCTTTTATCCTTGAGGCCTATAAGGAGCCACTGAAACTCGAAACAAAGGTGTGATAAAGATTTTGGTGCTGATGAATCTGTGATAAGGTGAGGGTTCCCTGAAAACATCAGAGCAAAGCCATATTCTTTTTGATGGTCTGTGTTGGAAATCAAAAGACCAGTAGTAATTCAGCAGGACATTGAGAAGTGGGGTTGAAAATCTCTCTGGGAAGTCTAACAGCAAAGAAAAGCCAGATTATGAGCTGATAATGCAGGGGAGCATCCCTTCTAGAGTAAGTCATTGTAAACCGAGGCATGGACTCTATGGAACTTAAGTCTCCCCTGAAGGGGAGCAACACTGGGGCCTTGCCTAAGACCACTATTCTCCTTTCCCTAAACAGGAAGAAATATCAAATTATCACTTGCTAAGAGATATCAAGTGCCTGTAAGATTAGAAAACAGTCTTTATTAAGCAAGGACATACATGGCTGAAAATAAATTAGTCTACTACCAAAAAAGTACATAGTATAGCTTATAGCTGGTCAGCAGCTATGTTTTATAATCCTTAGAGATGGAAGGTGGGAAAGGGACTGGAAGGGGCTGATCCAGGAAGGGATCTGGGGTCCTAGGGGAGAAGAGTTCCCAGGAACAGGGTGATAAATTCCCAGGTGCAAGGGAACAAAGACATTTGTAGTGTGTATTTTCAGCATAGGACAGCAAGATAAGAATAGGAAAGGACTCAGCCTCAAGATTTCAACAATATGACTACCCAATGAGTCTTAGGTTAAATTCAATCAGAAATAGAGTCTCTGACCAGAGATATCAAATCCAAGACCAGACAAAGCACAATGACTTTAATTATCTCACCTCAGAGAGAGACTATGAGAGCTGGTTTGGAATGAGTCAGTAGCTGTCCTAGAACTGAGAGCTGGTTTCCATGGTTACCTCAGCCAGGCTGTTATTTTCAAAGACAGTTTCTTCAAGTTTCTCTGGGTCTTAAAGACACTTTCTACAAATCACTCTGACAACCAGGTAAATAGAGTCAGTCTTACACATCTTCATCACATATAGTTGGGCAATTTGAGTATATCAAGATAATTATCAAGCTAATTTACATATCACAAAGCAGGTAAATATAATAGGTATAGGATAGATAACATGGAAGCAGCTAGGTGACACAATGGGTAGAGTACTGGGCCTGCCAGGAGTCAGGAAGACCTGAATTCAAATCTGGATTCAGACATATACTAGATGTATGACCCTAGGTAAGTCATTTAATTTCTGTCTGCTTTAGTTTCCTCAACTTTAAAATGCGAATTATTAATAACACCTACCTTCCATGGTTGTTGTGAGGATCAGAGGAGATAATGTTCATAAAGCACTTAGTACAGTGCCTGGCACATAGTAGGTGTTATATAAATGCTATTATTAGTAGTACTATTATGATTAATAGTTGGCAATAGTAATTGCCTACAAATAATAACAGCAGACAATGGCAATGACTTGAATGACTATTATAGCTCTGTTCCTTTATGACCTTAAAGAAGAGCTTTCTAGCTGGTCCCTAAAAGCCAAGTCAGGATCTTACATAAATATCTATGATAGTATATGATGTCGTTATCCTCAGTTTCTTTGACTGTAAAATAGGGATCAT
The DNA here is from genome assembly GCF_016433145.1 of Gracilinanus agilis. NCBI lineage: Eukaryota > Metazoa > Chordata > Mammalia > Didelphimorphia > Didelphidae > Gracilinanus > Gracilinanus agilis. The sequence continues at coordinate 360,025,168 of NC_058133.1, forward strand.
TAATGATATCTGTATCCTAGATTACATGTCCTAAAAGAGATTGAGAAGACAGAGCAGTGATTGAGACATGGACTAATAGGAGATATTATTTGACTTCAAATAGAGAATGAAATAGGGTATCGAGGTGACACAGTGGATAGAGTGGTGGGCCTATCGTCAGGAAGACCTGAATTCAATTCCAGCTTCAGAGACTTATTAGCTGTGTGATCCTAGGCAAGTCACTTAATCTTGATTGCCTCAATTTCCTCATCTGTAAAATGAGCTAGAGAAGAAAAGGCAAACGTCTCTAGTAGTTTTGCCAAGAAAACCCCAAGGTTAGGAAGAACTGGACATGATTCAACAACAAAAGAGAATGCAATAAGATTTAACTTCCTTTAGGGCAAGGAATTGTTTCATTTTTGTCTAAATTTTCAGCATTTAGTACACTGCTGGCATATAGTAGTTATTTTTAAAAATTATTGATTGATAATGAACTATTAGAGTGGTGGTGAAACAGTTAACTTCAAATCAACATTCATTCTGTTCTGTCACATATTTTGGGTGATAAACAGAAAGATCAAAGACTTGATATTTTCTCTGATCATCCTAGGGAAAACTGAGAACATAACACACTTCTGAGGAAAATTAAAAGCGATAGTTTCATTATGACCTTAAATCACAGCATACAGAAAATTCCAATATCCTGGAGATCTTAGAAAATATGCAAATCAAAATTATAAATGAAGATAACAAAAAATTCTTTTATAACTATAAGCACTAGGGCATGGATGGCCATAGGACTGGAAATCAGAACAGGACAATAAATTAAATGGCCAAAGTGGCACAGAGGCCAAGTGATCATAGCCAGAGAGAGAGCTCAGAAAGTCTGGACAGGCACTGTGAGTTTAGAGGGCAATTATGAGATGAAAGTCTGGAGTAGCAGGTAAAATTGAAGGATAGGAGCAATCTGAGTTCTTAGTATAAACAAGCAGGAGAAAAATAGGAAGGAGCAATTAGAGGAAGAGAAAATGAGTCCAACTTTTGAGTAAGGAGGAAGAATTCAATTCTTAAGGGTACAGAAAGCAGGTTCTTAAAACTACTATCTTGGATCAGAAATTGAGGGGATTTCTCTGAGCAAGAGTATGGCTGAACAAGTTATGGTATATGTTTATAATGGAATACTATTGTACTATAAGAAATAACAAGGAGAATATATATTTAAAAACCCAGAAAGACATGAACTGATGCAAAGTGAAGTGAACAGAACCAGAAGAATATTGTACACAGTAACAAAAACATTGTATGATGAGCAATTGTGAATAACCTAGATATTCTCAGCAGTGATCCAAAACAATCCCAAAGACTCATGAAAAAAAAAATACATCAGCCTCCAGAGAAAGAACCGATGGAATCTGAATGCAGACAAAATGTACTCTAACTTTTTTCTTCTTTTTTGTTCAAGAGCTCTTCCACAAAATGACTAATATGGAAAAATATTTTACATGATTGCACATGTAAAATCCATATCAGATTGCTTACCATCTTGGGGTGTGGGGTGGGGTAAGGAGGGCAGGGAAAGGAAGGGTAGGAAGAAGAGAAAGAATTTAAAATTCAAAAAACCAAAATGTTAAAAAATTTTCCATATGTAATTGGGGAAAAATAAAATATTATTTAACAAGCTGCTATCTTAGAACTTCCTCATGATTCCCAAGTGAATTGTGCCTTTTACAGTGGAAAATTTGCTTATGTCTTTCACGTCTCCAAATGGCCCATATCTACTATTCTTTTAATCATGATTCTAAGTTTCCTTTAGGCAATGAAGAAACAACTATTCAGAGTTGATGAGGCAACAGGAAGCAGGTTTTCCCATGAAATGACAACAATATGTCTTCTTGGCTGGTCTGAGATTTATGTTTACGGTGATGAAATATCCTTTACTGCTCAAGGCTAGTGACAAGAGAGCAATTCCATGAAACTTGGCAAATAGGCAGACTGATCGAGCTGAATCACTCACAGGAGGTTTATGGCTTAATCAGTTTATATGAACTAAATGATAACATTAGATCACGGGATTTCAGAAGGGACCTCAGAGGTCATGTAATTTAACCCCTTACTCATGAGGGATTTTGCTCTTAAAATATAAGGGCAACAGGAGACCTTTAATTCTGCTCCTGCCACAACACTTTTTTCAGGTTGTTTCTTCTTGGACACTGAGTTCACTAAACTCAACATGGCAAAACAAGTACCCCCGTAGAGCACATTTTTATTAGGGAATCCCACAATTGCAAGAAAAGTGTAATCTTAACACAAACTACCTTAAATTAGCCTTAAATTTATGTAATTCAGTCTTATAACAATACATGTAGCAAGATATGATGTTTTGCAGAGCTGGTCACAGAAAATTATTGTTATAATTCTAGCATCCTTCATTTTTGATACATTGACAACTCAGTGAAATTGTACCAATATCCTACTGTGTTTCATGATGTTACACTACTGGAAAACTTTAATATTGGTTAATTTTCTACTTTGTGTGCTACTGTATATTGTCCAGGCAGATCCAGGAAAAACAGACAAGGTTCTTATTATGACAATGATACATGGACTACAATTTATATTTACATAGGAAAGCATGGAGTTCTGTAATTTCAGCATAGTCATGCCCCACTTAACACCATTCATGACCAGTTCCATAAAACACAAAATCCCTCCTAACGACTTTAGTGGGAACAGTGTTGCTCAACAAATAAATCCTTTGCAACTATGCTATAAGTAGAAGACATGTTTTTTGGTCAAAAACTTAGTCGATAAATCCTTTAAATTGATCTTTACAGAGGTCTGATACCACAATAGTATGGAATAGGATGAGTATGGAGATGTAAATAGCCTGGATATGTTAACAGACTTGAATTGTTGACTGGACATATGAAAGTTGAGCTGAGTTGATGGAGAAAATCATGAAAGGGCTAGCAATGGAATAGGGGAATGATATTTCTCTCTCTGTCTCTGTCTCTAGGATTGTGTTTCTAACTGGTTTCAAGATAAGAAGAATCTGAACATTTTTGGGGGGATGCAAAGAGGGGTTAAATCTTTTGTCCTACAAAGCCTCTAATGCCCATTTAAACATTTAGCTAAACACAACACATTTATGAATGGGTTTGCTTTTAATTTTTCAAAAATATTTTTCAAATTTTATTTTATTCATAGTTAGTGAAGGCACAATACATCTCTCTAGATTAGTGATTCCCAAAGTGGGTGCCACTGCCCCCTAGGGGGTGCTAAGTAATATTTTTTTCTGGAAAGGGGGCGGTAGGCCAAAAAAGTTTGGGAACCACTGCTCTAGATGAATATAACAATGGAAAACTACTAAGCCCTGGTGTGGAAGAGAATTAGAAGTGTAGTCCAAGAGTTTAGAAATCTACTTTCTTTGCCCTGGTTTTCAAGAAACTGAAAAAATAGGGTAATCAAAGTGACTTTAACTTTGAACTTACAGAAGCTAAAATAAAGTTTTTTTAAAATTTCCCCTTTTCTCATTCTCTTTTAAGCTTCAGAAACAGCCACATAGAGAAAGTACCTTGATGCCCTTTTGTTATGAAAGTCACTGATGAAGGCCTTACATGAGATGCACTGCTTGAATCATTTCAATTCAATTAAATATTTTTTAAAAGTTTCATTATTGGGGGCAGCTGGGTAGCTCAGTGGATTGAGAGCTAGGCCTAGAGATGGGAGGTCCTAGGTTCAAACCCGACTTCAGCCACTTCCCAGCTGTGTGACCCTGGGCAAGTCACTTGACCCCCATTGCCTACCCTTACCACTCTTCTGCCTTGAAGCCAATACACAGTATTGACTCCAAGATAGAAGGTAAGGGTTTAAAAAAAAAAAAAAAAGTTTCATTATTGTGTATATGCCACTGAGCTAAGTGCTAAAAGTAAAAAGACAAAAATGAAACAATTTCTGCCCTTCAAGGAGTTTATAAGCCACTTCACTTATTTCTGTGATATTTAAATATTTAACACAAAGTGAATAGGAAGAAGGTCCAGATGGGGCTGGCTAACTTTGGAATGAGTCTTGGTTACAATGTATTAATAGTATAATTATTCCTTGGTCCTGGTTATAATATATTATTAGTATTATTAATATCGATAATCTTCAATTATAATAAATAAGCAATAATATTAATCAATAAATTAACACAATAATTTATTGGTGTACCTACTACTAATTTATTGAGGCTTGTTATAATATATAATTAATGTAGTCCTTGGCCTGAGAAATTTAAAGTGGTATATACCTTTATTTTTTTATTTCATGATGGGTTACAGTAGGAAAAGCACTGGCTCTGGAGCAAAGGACTCTGGTTCAAATCTCACTTCTAACAGCCTTATCTGTGTGACATTGATCAAGTCATTTCCCTAGGCCTCAGTTTTTTCATCTGTAAAATTAGAGAGTGAGTCTAGAAGACTACCTCTGAGGTTCTTTCCAGTTCTAGATGTGATCATTAAAAAGAATGACTAATGTCTCATGCCACTGGATCAGATTATAGTTACAGAATTCTATGAAGATAAATTATTCATTGACATTCATGAAAAATAATATAAATTTACATTCTGGTCTCCAGAAGCAAAGTTTTAAATAAAGCCCTTTTTGATTAAATCTACTGCCCCCAGAATGATATTCCATATGTATCCTTATGAAAATCTTATGAACTTTCAATTATTGTAAGAATTGCTTTTGGCTATAAATGTCCATGAGAAAGTGAAAACAATAGCTGATCACCTGGGTGCCCAAGCAGTTTTCCAAATAGAAACCAAGTCCATCTACAGAAAACTTTTAGAATGATGGAACTCTCTTATACAAATAAGGAGAAAAGTACTTTCCCTTTCTGAATTTGCAGAAAATTCCAGAATGGCTTTTTGAAAAAAAGCAAAGAGGTAAATGTCACAACTAGATTTTCAGTATCTTAAGGGTGATTTTCAGGATAAGAGGTTTTTTTTTTTTTTTTTAAGCTGCATCAAACAAAGCCTGAAAGTGCAGCTTGGGGCACTGAAAAAACAGCAATGTTGGAGTCATGGAAAGAACATTGGATTGGATGTCAGAAGCCTAGTATTCAAGGTCTGACTTGTGTGTTCCTGGACATCTCACTTCATCCCTGGACATCATCACTTTATTTAAAAAAATTTTTTTTTATTGTCACACAAAATACTTCCATAATGGTCCTTGTAAGAGCAAAGTCATACATAACCAAAACCCCAAAACAAAATCAGAAATAAACCGATGGGAAAGATAACTCCAAAAGTTCTTTCTCTGGAAGTGAATAGCATTCCCACTTTCTCTCTCTCTCTCTCTTTTTTTTTTTCAAAATATAGGAGAACTGACCAGCGGATCTGTTCCAAAAGTTTGATGAATGGAATTGGATTTTAAAATTCCTATTACACAGAGAAATGCGACTTCATTAGGAGAAGCCCAGAGAGTCCTGAGGAGTGCCAAAAACCAGGGACCTTTCCTGCAAATGGAGGGAGAAAGGTAGAGAGGCTGCTGGAATCGGTATTTAGACCTGAAAGGAATCTTAAAAATCAGATTCTAGGCCAACTCCCTCATTATACACATAAAGAAACTGAGACTCAGAGATGGGGAATGAATTATGCAAAGAGACAGCATAGTAAGTACGCATAGAAAGCCGGACTGGATCCCTGTTCCTGACTGCAATACCAGAGCTCTACCTACCACATAAAAGTCCGGAAGAAAGTGAATGTTAAAGAAGACAGGAAAAGGGAAAGGACACCAAGGGCATAAACGGAGGTGAGTGTGAAGAATCTCCCTTCCTCTTGGAAGAATGGCACTTACTACTTTTCTGCTGTATCCACGCTTTCCGTTGTCAAAGCCAGTTGCACCCGCGGCAGCCCGCACCTGCAAGATATGTTTTTAGTTGTTGCCTTAGAAACCAGATGGAGTCCAGCACGCCCTGGAGGAAAGAAGAGGCTCGCGCAGCCTCCAGCAGGGGTGGGGCGGAGCCCAGACTGCACGCAGCTTTGTCCTGCTAAAGAAAGAAGAGGCAATGGGTTTAGGCTCTAACTTCTGGAACTCTGGGGACTGGTTTAGCCTGGGAAGGAGCTGCTTGGTTTTGATGAATGCAGAGTGTACAAGGAAGGGGGGTGGGGCTCAGGGGTTGCAAAAGGCCTTCATAAAAGGAGATATTTGTAAAGTGCATTGCAAATCTTAAAGCGGTTTATAAATGTTAGTTATTATTACTGCTGAAGAAGTCAATGGCAGGTGCTGAGGTCCAAAGAGAAGTGTCTCTTGAGCTTCCAAGTACGCATACAATGCATATCACTTGCTTTTAGCGAGAAAAAAATGTTTCTATTCTTTTACTTCCACTTCCTAATGAATAATAAGGCTACAATGTTTATTTAAAAACCAAGGCTCCTTTGAGTCTCTCTCAATTCATCTACTGCGAAATTAATCTCCTTAATCCCAGATCATAAATCATCACTGCCCTACTAAAAATCCTTCCATTACCTAGTGAATAAAATCCAAAGAATCCTGACATTCAAAGTCTTTCCGGATCTCTTATCTATTTGCCTTTCCCTTCTCATTTTACACTACTCCCTCCAGCACATTTTGTGCTCCAATTAAACTATTTGCTATTCCCCCTTGAAAGCTTGCATTTTCTGACTCCAAGTTTTTGTTCCTGCTGTACTCTAAACCTGGAAAGTACACCTTTGCTCCCTTTCTCCTCAGTATGGAAACTGTTTAAATTTTATCCCTTATGCAAGAAGCAGATAAAGGTTTTAAGAAAAGCTATTTTTCAATAAGATAGTCAAAGCATTTGAACAGTCTTCTAAGAAGGTGATCCAACCTATCTGCAACCATAATTAAAAAATAATCTCCTAAATCAGGAATAGAGAAGCGGAAAGCAGGTTAGTGGAAACTAGGCATAGACCAATATCTTACATATATGCCAACATAACCTTAAAATGAGTCTGTGATTTAGACATAAAGGTTGATACAAATACAAATTAGCTGTGCATGCAAGAAGTCACCTGTCAATGCTATAGATAATGGAAGAGTTCATGACCAAACAAGCTGGGGAGGGGGGGGTCACAAGATAATGAATAATTTTTATTTTGCAAAATTAAAAAATTTCTGCACAAACCAAAAGCAATGTAGCTAAAATTAGAAGATAAAAAGGAAACTAGTAAAAAAAAAACTTTGCAGCAAGCAAGCTTCTCTGTTAATGATCTCATTTCTAAAATATATAGGGAATGGAGCCAAAATAGTCTTTCTTCAACTGATAAATGATCAAAGGATATGTAGAGTTTTCAGAAGAAGAAATCAAAGCTATTGATAGTTATGTAAAAATGCTCTAAATAACTACTGATTAGAGAAATGTATATTAAAACAACTCTGAGGTACTACCAGACACCCATCAGATTGGCTAAGATGAAAGAAAAGGAAGATGACAAATGCTAGAGAGGATGTAAGAAAATAGGTTCATTAATGATCCACTATTGGTGGAGTTATGAACTAATCCTACCATTCTGGAAAGCAATTTGGAACTATATTCAAAAAGCAAAAAAAAATAACTGGGCATACCTGTTGTATGAGATGATATGGCTTAAAGAAATAGAGATTGTTTAAGTGAACAGAAGCAAGGTTTAATCTTTCTCATGAGAAATGGTGATGCCCAACACATGGGTGCAGATACAAGCATTTTATAGATTCCTGATGCAAGCTCCCACCCACTCCGTTTAATACCCTTGGTCTAGGGGCCCAAATTTACAATCTAGACTACCCAATCAGAAAGGTAGGATTGCCTAATGGTTTGTTTTCCTTGAGATAAGAGATTTCTCAACCCACTCGGCCTATGGCAATAACAACATGTCCTTGAGATGTTATTCTGAAGTCCTAACAGGTTTTCATTCTCTAATGGAATCCCACCCTGAGAAGAACAAATTAATTCTTTTCTATCCACACACCTGTTAAACTGTTACTGTGCCTGTTAACCTGGCATTATTGCTTCTAGGTCAGTATCCCAAAATGACTAAAGAAAGAGGAAACACACTCATATATATCATATACAGAATACATAAAGCATCTTTTTTTTTTGTGGTAAGGAATTGGGATGCCCATCAATTGGTGAATGGCTAAAGAAACTATTATATATGAATATGGAACATTATTGTGCTTTAAGAAATGATGAGCAAGTTGGTTTCAGAAAAACATGGCAAGATTATATGAACTGATGCAAAGTGAAGTGAGCAGGAGAACAATTTACACTCTAAAAGCAATATTATAAAGGTAATCAGCTGTGAGAAACTTAGTAACTCTAATCAACATAATGACCCATCACAATTTCAGAGGACACCTGCTACAAAATACTACCCACCTCCGGAGAGAGAATTTGTGGACTCAGTAAAAATTGAAGCATATTTTTTTCTTTTTCTTTCTTTTCCTGACCCTATCTCCTGAAAATGACTTTTGTAGGAATTTGTTTTGCATAACTTCATATTTTAATAGGTTTTATATTTCTTACTTTTGAAAGTGGGCTGTGGGGTAAGGGGAAAGAATTGAGAATTGAAAATAAAATAAAATTGATATTTTAAAAACTAACAGAAAAATGCAAAATTAAAGCAATTTTGCTCTAATATACTCAACAGATTAGAAGACAGAAGAGGAAAATGATAAATGTTAGGGGGGCTAAAGGAAAAAAGATACACTAATACACTCTTTCTGGAACTTTGAATTTGTCCAGCTGTTTCTGGAAAGCAATTTGGAATTATGCCCTAGAAGTTATTAAGCTGCATATTATCTGATCCAGCTATACAATTATCTGGTCTAGACACCAAAGCTATCAAAGTAGGAGCAAAAGGACCTGCGTATATAACCACATTTTCTGTGTATTGTTATAAGTAAAGTTATATGTATGTGCAGAGGGCAAAGGCATGGGAAAGCAGAGTAATAAATCTAGAATTCTACTGGAGAGAATCAGTTAGCTTATGCTGGAGAATTCATTCTCTCTTTACCTGGAGAGATGGATACCTTCCTTTGCTGGCTTTGGTACATCTGGACTTCTCCATCCTACCTGCTTCCCTGTTACCTGACTGAACCATCTATTGAGCTTCCTGTGTGATCCTGTACAGCTGAGCCATCTGTTTGTGAGAATCTGGTTGGGATCCTTTTGGATTCAAAACCACTTCTTGGTCCCTGTCCTGCCTAGCTGTTTAACTACCTCTATTACCACCAAAAGAGGGTTGTTTGGGGTTAATGTAGGATATTTATATTAGGGTCTGGGTCTCTAGATAGATAGGTGAGCTCAGTGTAGGGGAAAATCCACGAAGACTCCTGGCAATAGGATATCTAAATCTTGTGGGGTTTAGATAGAAATCTTTAGTTTAAGTTATCCAATTACCATTTACCTTTCCCTTGTTAAATTAAACACCTTTAAAATTTCATTTAAGTGGGTGTTTGTGTGTCATCTCAGAGTCTGGCTCTGCCAGCCCTGTACGTGGGTGGCCTTCCTAGAACTCAGGTTACTCTTCTGATACTGGCCTAAATAATATCCTATCCCATACCCAAAACCCACCTTAGTATTTCAGTATATAAACATATTTATAAGTAGCTTATGAAACTGAATAAATGAACAAACAAATCAACATATAAGAATCCACAAATGTCTGCCCCCAAAGAAGTGAGTTTTTGGCAGAGCTCATGACTTCCTACCTCCCAAGTTCAGTTTTGTGTCCCTTGAATCACATAGCATTTCATTGGAATAGCTATCTGAAGAATTTCTGTTGATCTTCCCTTTTGCTGAAAATTGCCTCTACTTAGATCATACTTTTGAAACTGTAGTCTTCACATACCCATAAAACACCTACAAAGAAATATTACTGTCCATTAGTATACTGATAATCACTTATTCATTACTGACACCCCAGAACACATTCATCCTACAGGTATCCAAGTAAATTCTCTTCATTATTTCCATGAAAAATCTCGTTTGGGCCCCGTGTTCCCCTTTTCTCCTTGAGATGAGGGAATATTATTTCACTTTTCTTTGTATCCTCAGAATTTAGCTTAGTGCTTGGCACATAGTAGGACTTTATAAGTTCTTGTTGCTTTACCCAAAAAAAGAAGGGATTGGACTAGGTGATCTTTAAGGTCTCCAAGACAACCTGATAATATTGTTGTTATTTGGGGTTCACAGGGAGGGTTTACTCCTCTTTTTTTCCCATGCAAAACAAGCAAGAAAAATCATATGCTTCAATCTGTCCTCTGGAGGTTGATAGCACTTTTCATAATGAGTGCTTTGGAATGGATCATTATATTAGTCATAGTAGTTAAGTCTTTTATAGTTGATCATCATTACAATATTGCTGTTACTCCTGATTCTAACCATTTCACTTTGATTCAGTTCGTGTATATCTTTAAAAAATTATTGATAACATTATTTTTTCTATTTTGAGTTCCAATTTTTCTCCCACCCTTCTGTCCATCCCTTCCCCACCCATTAAGAAAGCAAACAATATACATGTGAAGCCATGAAAACACATTTTCCTATTAGCCCATTTCATATAAGTTCCAAGATTACATTCTTCAATGAGACATCGTAGGATGAGGATGAGAATAACTAATAATAACCAAAACTTTAGAAAGAACACAAAACTCCTTTCTACTTCAGAACAAACGAAATTTCTCTCCTAGATCTGCGGGTCTAAGAAATCCAACCAATCAACAATCATCAAGCCCTGCAGCCAATCACAGACTACTTTTCCCTCCCAGCCTCCCTTGCCCTTAAGAAAGATGGCGCCTCCACCCTAATCGCTTGGTCCGTCGCCCAGTCCTTGCCCGGATTGGGGCGGGGCCTGACTGTTGAAAGTGATCCGGAAGTAGCGCCCCAGTCACCCACTACAAACACCTACTGACCCGGGGCGGGATTCTCCTTATGGCCCCTTCGCGGTTTGGTACACTGGACTGAAGGCTGGACGTGGCTGCTTGTGTTCCTCCCTCCCTGTTCCCTTGCTGGCCAGGCCGTCATGCCCACCGCGGCCCCCATCATCAGCTCGGTCCAAAAGCTGGTGCTCTATGAGACCAGAGCTGTGAGTAGTGACCAGGCGCTGGCCCATCTGGGGTGCGGGGGGAGGCAAAAAAGAAGGGGGTGTCCTTGCTTACCGGGTGGGATGGAGTCCAGCAGAAGGACCCGGGTCCGAATTCCGTCTCTGCAGCTTACTAATATACCTTTGTGACTTTGGCAAGTGACTTCCCCTTCTAAGAGCTTCCCTTTCGTAGGGACGTAGATTTAGACCTGGGAAGGATTCTAGAGTCCATCTCGAGCAAACCTCTTAATTTAGAGATGAAGAAATCGAGACCTGGAGTCGCTAAGTAACTTAGTTAAGGATTCTATGGATAGTAAGTGTCAGAAGCAGGATTTGAAGTCGGGTCCTCTGGCTCCAGAGGCGGCTCTTTTTTCTACTGCCTGTCAAATGAAGAGACTTTGCTCAATAATTTTTAAAGTCCATTTCAGATCAAAATTCTGTGGCCCCTAAGTTTCCTTTCATCTGCTTCCCTATTCTCAGCCACAGTTCTGGGGAAGTTAGCCTCCTGTTTTGTATCATGTGAAATTCATGTTCAAAGTGAAAACTTTGCTTAACACTTACTTCTGAACTTGAAACTTTTATATTTAGGCTTTAAAATATGATAATTGAAGGTCTCTGACGCAATACAGTAAGAGGAATGTTGTATTTGTAAGTCCAGATTGTTTTTCAAATATTTGCTAAATCAAGAGTATATTGGCAACAAGTGACACACTAGGAACACACTTACAAAAGCAGCTCACCAGAACCTGCAGAAATTGCTCATGTGATCTTTTAAGTACAATTCTTCATTTATAGTTCATATATCTATTGGAATACCCAGAATACAGGTGTAAAATTTAAGTTCCTGTGGAACATGAACATGAAATACAAAATCCAGGTTCAAAGTGAAAATGTCCCTTACAACTTAATATATTTGGGTTTCATGTTAAAATATCATTATGATTGGTATTTAATTAAACTCAGTTATTAGCAGCAGTATCTGACTTTTTTCTTAACTGTTTTGATTTTTAAAAATACCATTATTATTGGTGTTTGTGATTTGTACATTTATGATTGATATATTATGACTTGGATTCTGCTGGTAGCAATAGCTGACTTTTTTCTATCCTCTTTTGAGTGTTTTGTCTTTATGTAATTTCCTAGTAAGCATTTTTGTGTGACTTTAAAGGCCTATTTTACTTGTAATATTTAAATATTTTCATTGAATCTTCTTTGGGACAAAGTGTGCAATGCAAAACATTTTAATTCTTTTAAATGGATATGAAAAATTTCACTCTTTTTGCAGGGACTTGGGGGTACCTGGGTAAACCCTTCTGGATTTTTATTGTAACCTTAGAATCCCAAGTGGGGATTCTAGCTAATGGAACCGCACGATGCCAGGGCAGTTAAGGTCAGTTGGAATGAGGGTATATAAAGGGGTACCCCAAGCTGAAAGAGACAGTCATTCTGGGATCAGGGTACTGAGAGGAAAGAGGGTGGTGGAAACTACCTACTTAGGCCTACTTAGTTCTGTTGGCTTGCACCCCTACTTGGGATTCTGAGGGTACAGTGTTAACTAGAAAATATGTAAATTTTGTAAATAAAGTCAGCCCACTATTTCTCTTTCTGACTTGGAATATGTTGGCTGTAATGATTATTGTCCAATGTAAAATACCAAGGTATACCTTGCACATTGCATACCACTATAACAAAGCTCAATTGAATAATGGAATTTTGTTATAACAACTTATATACCAGAGAATTGGCATATAGTAATGGTTCATCTTGTACCTTTTTCAATGGAGTCTATTTTAAGGCATAGCAGAAGAAGCTTATCATATACTCATAAATTTTGTGCCATGAATTCCTCGGATAGCATTACAGTGAATTTCCCAATATATTTAAAAAGCTTGGATGAGCCCAAGTGGATTACACTGCAAACTTGACTAGGTCCTGAGCAAAAGATGTGATAGTAAAATATATCTTATTAATAAAAGATCTTTAGATAGTACTTCATAGTAAAAAGGGTATTGATATTTATAGAATCCAAAACAACACGAATATATTTGACACCTGACCAATGTTCTTTCTGTAAAACTCACTGGTATTTGCCTCCCTGATTTAGAAACATTGTTATAGTGCCAAAATGCTCTTCTTCTGTTGTCTTCGATTTCATTACTATAAAGGACACCACAGGTCTTTCCATTATCCTGATCCATAAGATACTGGGCTGTTCAGGTGTTCATGCTCGCACTGACTACTGGCAGAATGCTTTCTGTGTAGGAATTAACACATTCCTCCTATACTTATGACCAACCAATTCTTTGCCAAGAGGAGGATGGTGCCATTACCTCTACTCTTCTAAAGTGTTAGGTTTCATTATTGCCTTGGTTGGTTTACTGATGCCTTTAAGTATTTGTCTTCATGGTTTGGTAGTCATTGAAAGAATTGTTTTACTTTGTAGCAGTCCATATTGATCTTTCCAAGTTTCTCTGAGTTCTTTTTGTCCATTATATCTTAGAGTTCAACAATATTCTATTACATTTTTATACCACTGGCTGTTCACTTCCCCAATTAAAGAATGCCACTTAGTTTCCAGGTTTTTGATATCACCAAAAAAGCTTCTCTAAACATTATCATTGTGAGGCTTTTCCTTCTGTCTTTGACCTCCTGGGGTTTATGCCTGGTATTAGTGGGTTAGAGGCTTTCGTAACTTTTCCACTGTACTTGGAAATTATTTTTTAGACCATTTGGATCAATTCACAACTCCTCCATTAATTTATTAATTCTTGTCTTTCTACATTCCCTGAAACATTTACTATATGTTTTGTCTTTTTTCATCTTTGCCAATTTCTGATGATTAAAAATGTTTTTGAGAAAGCAAATTTATTTTAAGGCCATCTTTATCAAGAACATTTAAACAATGTACTATTTTCCTATGTGCTTTATTTATTCGTTTGATCTTGTTTAGGACTAATGTGTTCTTTTAGTGTTTCATTTTGTTTCTCTATTGTCTGCCATATTTTCTTCCACTTCCCTGTTTTTGTGTTCCAAATCTATTAATATAATTTTTGATGTCCTTAGAGATTTTTTTCTATTATGGACCAATTTTTTTTCAACTTATTAATTAAATTTTAAAATTATGCATTGAAAAGCTTAAGTTCTCACCTTTAATTGCTAATATCATTTAGGGATTTAATTTTTCTTTTGAGCAGTTTTGGAGTTTTTTGTTTGTATTTCACTCCCCTGCCTTGGGAGCCCACAGGATTATGTATCTCTTCAGGCATTGGTTCATTTTCCTTTGTCTTATAATATTTATTGAGAGTTGTGCTCTACTTGAGAATTTACTGCTCATATTTCCTTCTGGTTTTAGGTTCTTCTCTGTTGATTTAGCTGCTTGTTCTATGGACTTTAATTTTTCTTAAAATCTTTGATGTATTGGTCTTTTTATTGTATTTCCCCATGACTCTCCTTCTAGCTTCTTCTTTGAGATGGGTACTTATCAAAAGCTTCACTGCCAGGCTATCTCAGTCTCCATGCGTTGGGATATACAGTGCTCACCAGTTTATGTCCTTGTCCTGAGTACTTTTGCTGGGATGGGACCAGGCCTAGTAGAGTTTCATTCCCCTTTCCTTTAGGCCCTGGCCAGAAATATACATTCTCACCAACCCCTACTTCAATTCTTAGTTTGTGGTTCGTCCTTTTATTCTCCAGCTGGACTAAATCAGCATCTACACCTTTTTGAAGGGAGGAGGAAAGATAATTCCTGTCAGAGTCTTTATAATCTTGGTAGTTCCTATTCTAGGGTTGGGCCCTGGTCAGAAGGCAGTAGGTTTTTCTGCCCTTCTCTGCTTGTAGCTGAGGGTGGGGTTGGAGATTTCCCCAAGTCTCTGCACCAAGGTGGGCTCAGGGATCTCAATATAGACCTCAAACACAAAACTGCAAGTCACCTTGTGTATGAGGATCATGGGGCAAGTATGCTGAGTGAGTGTCTTAAGGATTAGAATTACCCATTGTTGATTCATAATGGTTTTACCTTGTTAGTCTCTCTTCTTTATATTTAGCTATAATTGCTTATATTTGGTGCATGAATTTCTCTTTCTGGAGGGTTAGAGAGTTAAAAGAGTATGGAGAAAGTACCTAAGTTGCCATCTTGCTCACATTACTTGGAAGTCTTTTTTTGTACTTTTCTCACAAATTCAAACATGTGTCAAATTATTGAATAAGTGTTTTTGGTGACAAATAATAAGTTGCGTGTATGTGTTTGTAAAATGCTTTAAAGATTGCAAAACTCTTTCTTCACGATTCAACAAATAAACCAGAATGTATTGTTTGTCACAATAACATTGTGAATACTGTCCTGGAAACATTCCTGTTGCTGTGCCTTCTTTCCTTCCTGAAACTACACAATTCTTTGATATGACTTTGGAAATGTGTTGAAATCTATGGACCATATGTTTCTAGTTGACAGTGATTTCTCCAGGACACATCCTAAAAGAAAAAAAAATAATCAGTTTGCATTTCATCTGGAGACTGCTGGGTTAGGAAAGGACTGAGGCTTTTAATTATGATTGGCTTTGGTTACAAGGAATGATAGCTGATTTATTTTATGCTGGAAAAAACATTCTTCTGAGTATACTTTCTCAATGGGAGGTACAGCATGTTGCAATAGAATGAATGCTGAATATTGTACCCCATATTTGGATCTAATTCTAACCCTGCTAATTGTTTACTTTTGTGACTTTGGATCAATCACTTCATCTCTCCATGCTTTAGTTTTCTCATCTTTTAAATAAAGATGTTGGTCTAAAATGCCTTTTAAGCCTCATTTGGTTAGGGCTGGATCTATATAATCCATGGCAGCTAGATGATGCAGTGGATAAAGCACTGAGCCTGAAGTCAGGAAAACTCATCTTCCAGAGTTCACATCTATTATCAGACACTTACTAGCTGTGTGAAACTTCGGCAAGTCACTTAACCTTGTTTGCTTAGTTTCCTTATTTGTAAAATGAACTGCAGAAGGGAATGGCAAACCACTTCAGTGTCTTTGCCAAGAAAATCCTAAATGGGGTTATGTAGAGTTGGACGTGAGTGAAATGACTGAACAACAGCTATAATCCCATACGCCCATATTTGATATTAGCTCCTTAATCACAGGAACCATGTCTTTACTAATCCTGTATCTCTGATTTCAACTTACACAGTGTTTTCTATACAATACTGATTAAATATAAAATTTATCTTTTAAAACCTTTTATAATCTGGCCCTTCCCTCCTACCTTTCCAGTCTTCATACTTTATTCTTTTTTATAAACTCCAGCAACACAGGCCCAGTGGTTCTTTTCACATGTCCTTCCATTTCTTCACTGAGTGCCTTTCCATCCATTTTGAAAAATATTTTGTATGTAGTTTTTTTTTTTTCATGTTATCTTTCCCATTTGAAAGTGAGGTCCTTAAAGACAGGTACCTGCTCTTTTGGACTTTCTTTAAAACTCTCACACTTAGTATAGTGCCTGATACATAGTCAATATTTAATAAGTAATTGTTGTCTGATTGTTCGTTGTTGGTAAGGACTTGACCAGTGTTGAATTGAATTGACTGACTCTTTTTGTGCCTAACTTCTGTCACCTTGTGGCCTGGTGTCTGAGTTGCTGTGTCCTGTGCGAGATTTAAGGCCAAATCTTGGGTCCTGGTAGGATTGTCCTGTCCATGTTCCTAAGGTAATGTGGTGGCACCTGTAAGAAAACTCTCTTACAAGGGTAAATCAGTAAGGGAAACCCTGGGATGATATTTCTAAGGTTAGGCAAGAGCGTTGAAACCTCAGAGCCCCCAACTGACTCCGAAAGGAGACAATGGCTTCTCTCTTTTGGCTCCCTTCATAATCATAAGCGATTATCTGACTGCGTTTATTTTAACTAAAGTTGGTTTATTAACAAGTCTTTAAAGGAAGGGATTAGGATAGAGGGAAGTTAGGGTTTGCCCTCAACCTTAAGCACAGATGAGGTTTTCAGTCTCTGTCAAAGTTTGAGCTGAGCTCAGGGCTCACAGGCTTATGGAGGTTTCCTTTCTTCTAATCTGTACTATATTTATGCTAGCTTTAACAAGTTCAAAGTCTTTAGCAAGTAGACAGTGAGAGGAAAAGAGATTTCTGACCTTCAGAGCTGGTTTGGCTTGTCTCATTGGGCTAATGCCCCCAAAACAGGCATTACAGGTCAAGTAGCCCCTTCAAATCCTTTTAGTTGATGTTATGATCCACAGGAATCCACAGAAAATCCCAGGAATAGAGATAGTTTCTATCCAAAGAGGCTGAGAGACTACCTTCCAGGCCCGAGGTTCAGCAAAGAGTCCCTGAGAGAGAGCCAACTGTCACGCTCCTCTGTCTCTCTGCCCTCCTCCTTCCCACTGCCTTCACTGCCAATTTCCTCACTCCAACCTCCGAAACCCTGTCTATGCAATTTCCCCACATACCTTATGGGTTCCATGGGAGAGAGCATGCTTGTGTGTGTGTTTGTTGTTAAGGTTTGAAAACCAATGATTACATTGATAGAGGTAACTCAATAGCCATTGTGAATTATGAAAGCTTTATATTTATAAAGGATTTTTCTTACAGCAATGCCCAATGGAATAAAATAGGCATTAAACTTGAAGAGTATTATCCTACTGATCAATACTATTTTATTAGTTTCTTTTACTACTTTTTTGATTACTACTAATTTTAATACTGTAATTTCAAATAATTTTAATATGGTAAACAAGTATTTGGATATTGACTGATGAAATTGAGCCTGACTCAAAAAATAAAATATACTAATTTTCTTATGTTGAAAAAAAGAAAACCAGTGATTATAATGAGACAAGCCAACACAGATGTTTGAGGATAAAACCTTCCCTGTTGTAGCATACCAAAATGTCACCTGAGCTATTGCTATACAACATAGAGATCTAGAGAGTATGTTGGGGGACATATAGTGTCAGAATTTAGATAGGAATTGTGCCTGTGATAACTTGTCTTCAAATCTGTACCTATCCCCTTTTTTGATCCCTTATTCTTCTCTCAATTTTGGTATTGATAGTATTGGTTGTCTCAGCTTTAGAGTTGGCACAGCTTTATTAGTAATTAAATCTGCTGATTTAGTATTGAGATGCCCATTAATAATAATGTCCCCACATGAATTTGAAGCATTGTTTCTAAGGGATAGAACACAGGTATTTTCTGATCAAAGACTTGCAAGATACGAGGTAACCTTGTTGGACAATGAAAATATTACTTTAAAACACTATACAACTCTTAACCCTGCCATCTTGCTTCCAGATTAACCAGTTTCAGGAGAACCATTACACAGTCGAGAATCTTTAGTGTCTATGGCTGAAAAGCCTTGATATAATCTCATGGACACTCCTTTAGATAACCCAGATCTAGTCTTATATACTGATGGTTCTTCTTTCATAAGGGATGGCATATGTTATACTGGAGCTATTGTAATCACAGAATTTGCCACTCTGTGGTCAGCTTCACTGCCCATAAATATAAGTGCTCAAAGTGAAGAACTTAAAGATCTAAAACACGCCTGAATAATTGCCAAAGACAAGAAGGCAACAATTTACACAGATTCTAGATATGCATTTGGAATATGCAGTAGGTATGCTATGGCTTCAAAGGGGATTTTTAACATTAGCTGGAAATGTATTGCAAATGCAGAAATCATTAATGAAGTCTGCTCTCCAGCTACCTGAAGTCCTAGCTGTAGTTCATAGCTCATTCAGGTGGAACTGACCCTGTCTCTAGAGGGAGCCACCAGGCAGCTAATGCTGCAAAACTTACTGCCTTAGAAGGGTCTGAATTAATTTTAACTTTGGCAACAAGTAACGATTCAGATTTACCCCTTTCCTATAATGAACAGAAAGTGGGAAAATGGAAACAAAAGTTCAAAGCAAAACAGATCAATGGAGTATGGGTATCATCTGAAGGAAAACCCCTGCTCCCTAGAAGTTTTTATCACTAAATATGCCAGTCTGTTCATAAAAATGTCATTTTGGCATCCAGGGCATTGTAGACTCTGTTAAAAGAAGATGGATAGCCCCTGATATAACTACGATAGCCTCTAAAGTGTGTGCAGCCTGCCCCACCTGCCAAGCATATAACCAACATGCCTTTTGTGGCAAAGCATTTGGTGGGTGTCCTCTGGCTTACATACTTTTTGAACATCTGCAAATTGATTTTATCACTATGCCAAAGGCTGGACATTATAAATTTTGTCTAGTCATAGTGGATCAGCTGACCAGATGACCGGAAGCATTTCCTACTGCCCAAGCCACAGAAGCTTTTGCTGCCAAGGTGCTCTTAAAAGAGATTATTCCTTGCTTTGGCCTGCCTACATGTATTGATTCAGACAGGGGAACTCATGTTACTTATTCAGTTTTATCTCAGATATATTCTTGTTTGGCAATCACTCCCAAATTCGATGTACCATATTATCCCCAGAGCTCAGGCCAAGTTGAAAGAACAAATAGGAAAACTGTGCACTAAGACTCATTTAAAATGGCCTGAAATTCTCCCTCTAACTATTTTATTTCCAAAGCAAGACTAGGGGAGATCTATACATTTCACCATTTGAGATGCTTTTTTTCTCCTGCATACATATCACTACTGGGTGGGGGGAGGAACAGGACACTTCTATCGCTTCATATATACAGGACTTGCAGATCAAATTGTGAGAACCCCATGAATCTGGAACTGCAGTACAAGCAGGACCTAGAGACTTTTCACTTCATGACCTACATCTGGGAGATAAGGTATATATAAAGAACTTCCAGCATACTGGAGCAACTCAGCCTGCCTGGGAAGGTCTGTTTCATGTACTATTAACCACTCCAACAGCTATCAAAATTGGAGAAAAGGACTCTTGAATTCATTGCTCACATGTGAAATGGGTACCTTCTACTGACACTGATTGACTGAATCCTGTCACATGCATTGGATTATAAAAGTCCATAGACAATTTGGACACTATTTTGGCTGACACATTGAATTCCTAATTTTTCTTATTATTGATTTTCTTTTTCTTTTCAATAGAATATTTGATTTTATCCTTTCTTGTTCCTTGTACTTAAACTACATATGATCAATATTAATCTTTTTTGATTACAATAGAATTAGTTAAAAATATCCATTTGCTCTAATATTAATGCATACACAAAAGCTTTAGACTATGGAAACCTGCCATTGATTGATAAATATTGTAGGACTATGATTAATAATCGTGTCTGATTCCAGGAGAAGGGATCACAAAAGAGCCATTATATAGTGACAAAGCACAAGGTCAAGGAGACCAGTGGGATTAATGAGATCTGTGCCAAGGCAGAGGATTTATTTGAGGTTCAAGGTAGTGACTGTTTGACATACCTCAGACTCAGGTCTTCCCCGTGCCACATTCTGACAAGTACCTTAGTTTGGCTGCCATTTTGGCTCCCCTATCCCTAAGAGTGAAGGTAAAAATCAGAACAGGGAAACATACTTCCTTTTTACATCAAAATCTAGTCGTTTTTCCTCTCTTATAGTATAGCAACTTTATGTAGTCCTGGCTACCAGTGGGTAAGTGCTATATTGCTGCATTTGTTCTACAGGCTTGTGAGACATAAATCACTTTAAGTGGGCCCTAATACAAGAAACTGTTATGGATTTATTCTTTTTTTACTCAGAAATTTTCATGTACATAGATTTTGATATTTTGGTTCTGATTTTGAATTTATTTTTTCTTTCTCCTAAAATTTAATTTTTTTATGGGGCAGCTTGGTGACTCAGTGGATTGAGGGCCAGGCCTAGAGACGGGAGGTCCTAGGTTCAAATCTGGCCTCAGACACTTCCTAGCTGTGTGACCTGGGCAAGTCACTTAACCCCCATTGTCTAATCCTTACCACTTTTCTGCCTTGGAGCCAATACACAGTTTTGACTCCAAGATGGAAGGTAAGGGATTAACATTTTTTTAATTAAATTTTTCTTCTATTTGTTTTTCTTTTCTTTTTCTTTTTTGTTTTTGGTTTTACTTTTGGCACTTTACACATATACTCCATAACTCAACCATGTATCCTGAGTTGATATGGGTGCTGGTCAACACCCTCCTCAGAGAGTATTGTATAATTTTTTTTAACATTTATTAATATT
This sequence comes from Gracilinanus agilis, assembly GCF_016433145.1. Classification (NCBI taxonomy): domain Eukaryota; kingdom Metazoa; phylum Chordata; class Mammalia; order Didelphimorphia; family Didelphidae; genus Gracilinanus; species Gracilinanus agilis. The sequence continues at coordinate 360,046,381 of NC_058133.1, forward strand.
CATTTTTAACATGGTTACATGATTCATGCTCCACCTTTCCCCTTCAACCCCCACCCCCGCACCCCCCCCACCCTTGGCCGATGCGCGTTTCCACTAGTTTTGTCATGTGTCCTTGAACAAGACCAATTTCCAAGTTGTTGGTAGTTGCATTGGTGTGGTAGTTTTGAGTCTACACCCTCAGTCATGTCCACCCCGACCCATGTGTTCACGCAGTTGTTTTTCTTATTTGTTTCCTCTCCTGCAGTCCTTCCTCTCAATGTGGGTAGCTTTCTTTACCATAAATCCCTCAGAATTGTCCTGGGTCATTGCATTGCTGCTGGTACAGAGGTCCATTACATTCAATTTTACCACAGTATATCAGTCTCTGTGTATAGAGTTCTTCTGGCTCTGCTCCTTTCGCTCTGCATCAGTTCCCGGAGGTCTCTCCAGTTCGCCTGGAACTCCTCCAGTTTATTATTCCTTTTA
>NC_058133.1:360048743-360152719 GCF_016433145.1 Gracilinanus agilis
CACACGCATGTATATACATCCTACAAACAAATATGTGTGTATGTCTCTCCTTAAGAAAAGGAGATGATTTTTAAAGTGTCAAAAGAAAGCATATTATAGAGTTTCACAGTGTTTGTGGTCAGAAAGTCTCTTCTAATATATAGATAAATTCATTCCTTTAGCAGAAAACAAAACAAACAGAAACACATCTTGCCAAATTATTTTCTCTATATAAACCAACAATACCTACTTTCTATTTAATTAGCTATAGTTTATGACCTAGTGCTTTAGGGATCTCAGGTCATTGCACATGGAGGGCTGAATTAGTCAGTACATTCCTGGAGTGTAGCAGCTAGAGGGAAGTGACAAGCGATAGAAGCCAGATATTTGTAATGATGCTTGACATCACTAACAACATTAGTCTCCCTCCAATGTGAATTCTTGAATCTATCAAATTCACATTTCACTTCCAGTTTCCATTTTTAAGAACTTATGACATCTTTGGTTGGCATTGTGCCCACATATAGGTGGTCTCTTAGTTCAGAATGATTATCTTTCTTTCCTGGGTTATCCAACAGTCTTGCCATTCTCCTCTATTCTCTTCCTGTTCAGAGCACCACTCCAGGAATAGACTAGAATAAAATGGAACCACAAAAGACACTTGTGACATTGTCTCTTCCTCTACTCTAGAGGACCCAAGAACACTTCATTCCCTCTTCACTCCCAATTTGATGAGGATTGATACTTCAATTAGCATATCTTCTGGCAATACACCGCATCACAACAAAGTTGAGTGTATTAAACATGCACAAATCATTTAAAAAGTCATGTTCGCTTGTTGTTTTAGGACTCAATAGCCAAGTTTTTGCTAAGCTCTCTTCATAGTACAGCTCCTGCTTTGGAGTCACTTCCTGGTAGGTTAAGTCCACAGAAAGTACCTGACTGCTTTTCTTTTTTGAGTAATAAGAATAAATAGGTTTGGTGTTGGGTGATTTATATTATTGCTCAAGAGTCCCCCCCATTCAATGAGTTCATTATTGATAATCTATTAGCCATCTAGAGCAAATCTTTTAAAAGAGGTATTTTATTTATCACTATTACCTTTAAGATCAAATATAAAAATTGTTTAGCTTTTAAAGCCCTTCATAACTTGGCCACTTGCTACCTTTCTAGCCTTATCCTTTATTTATCTCCTTGTACTCTGGGATACAGTGACAATTGTCTCTTTGCAGTTCTTGCACATGGCCCTTCATCTGCAGACTCATTGTTCCCCATACCTGGAATACAATCCCTCCACAGTTCCACTTTCCTTCTTTGCTGTTTTCTTTCAAGTATTATATAAAGACCCACCTTCTTTGAGAAGTTTTTTATAATCCTCTATCATTTTACTGCTTTTACACCAAGATCATAAAAATTTTTCTAGTAAATATCTTGTTGGTACATAGTCATTTGCAGTTTGTCTCCCCCATATGATGGAGGAAGACAAACACCCAACAGGAGAAAGGAAAGTGTGGAGGGCAGAGACACCATGGGTTATCTAGTTATCTTGGTCTGTGAAGTTGAAACCAGACAGAGCAGCTTTTTCAAATACATTCAGAACTCAGTGAACTGAGTTATTCCTTTGGCTTATAGTCTTTAAGCTGGAAACTGATGATAGATTTTATTCCATTTAACCCTTGTTGGCCTTTTTGCTTTGGACTCATTTCTATGTAGATAAAGCAAATGGATAAACATGTAAGCATTGTATCATATTTTGAACCTCAATATTTTCAAAAAGCCTCCCTCAACAACACAACTAAATCAAACAATCACATTTTAAAATGAAGAAACTGAGGTACAGAGAGAGTGTAACTTGCTCATTGCCACACAGATAGTGAATGGCCTCTCTGGGACCTAAGCAGAAATCTACCAGCTTTATCTAGAACCTTTACCTCTTCCTTAGATATCATTAATGTAGATGCTGATTTCACCATTAAAATAAAATCAAGTTTCCTTTACTTTGACCCAATTAATAAGATGTTGGATCTAGCAGTTCTGAGAATATTGCCAACTCCATCAGGTTAGATCTCCTCTCTTTTCTAACATCGAAACTTGCAGCTGCACTGTCACTTCCCACAAAGTTCCACCTGCTGAGGATTTCTAAGGTCATGGGTAACCTGATGTGTTTATATGACCACATACATTATAATCTTCATCTTTGAAGGCAACATCCACATGGCTGAGGTCTTATATTTGTGTGAGTTCTTGAATATGGTCCTTGGGATACCTTTTTCCCACCTAACATATAAATCTAAACATTGCTTCCCCAGGTTTGAGATATTTGTGAATCTGTAGCCACTTAAGATCACTGCTATAAAAGCCTAACAATATAATAGCTTTTTTAATCAGAGTACATAATTCATTCAAAGCCTAATAATAATAAAAGTAATAATATAGCAGAGTAAAAAAAGAAGTCATAAAAATTTTCCTTAAATAAATTGTGGGCATACTTTCACACTCGATATGACTAGGAAATACATACATAGGGGTTTGTCCAGAGGAAACACATGACTGTAACACCTGTATCAAGAATCCAGAATGCATAATTAAAGGACTAAATATAATATATAATATGACATAATTGTTTATATATGTATATGTACACACAAATACATATACATACAATATACATTAATTATATATGCATATATATAACATCTATTGTCTGGACACATACTTGAAATCTCATATAAGAATGTCTTTTATGTTTTAAACAATGCATTTTTAAAAATTGTCATTGTTAATTAATGCTCTAAAATTTAAGATGGAAGGAAGTAAGGAAGGAATCAAGGAATGAGTTGAGGCATGTGAGGTATTGCCTTCCACCTTAATTTTATTTCCTATTTCATGTGTTTGTTATATTTATATATGAAGAACAGTTAGCTATTCAGACTTTAGATCAGTTTATGCCAACATGACTGACATTCTGTTAATTACTGCATTTTCCCTCCACTTATACTTAGTTGCTGATCCTATTTTTAACCCTTCCCTTCACTGTGATCTCAAGGAGTTGAAGCAAAGTGAGGGGTAGGATACAATATTTTTTTAAAAAATCATCACTTGACTCTCTCCCAATAATCCACAGGGGCAAATACTAGATATTGACTCCTAGGAAATAAATAATTCTGCAAGGAAGAAAGACCAGGGAATGTAGCTTGTAATACTATCAGTACAACAGAAGGACATTGCCTTAACAGAAGTACATAAGCCTTGCCTTAAGAATCAGCTTTTGAAGTTATAACCAAAGTACCCATATTTGATATTCATAGATTGACTCTACCTTATATGCAAAATGACATAGAGAATAGAGAGCTAGTCATAGAGTTAGGAAGACTTGGATTTAAATCTAGTCTCTTTGGGGAAGTCTCTCTCTCTCTCTCTTTTCTCTCTCTCTCTCTCTACCTCTCTCTCTCTCTACCTCTCTCTCTCTCTCTCTCTCTCTCTCTCTCTCTCTCTCACACACACACACACACACACAAAGCATCCAAACCCCAACATATTATGTATAATATGTATATGTATGTATGTATGAATGTATGTGTGTATTCCTTATTTTCAGTTCCCCAAACTCCTTTCTTTCCTTTCTCAATGGCAGTATGGTCTACCCTCAGGTCATCCCTACCTTCCCAACCTTTATCCTAGGGCAAGAGAATCTACAGGAGATGATGGTGAGCAGAAATAGAAAAAAGGCCTGGGGGTGGGAAGTGAGGGGTGGAGGGGTGAGGGTGGAGAAAGAAAAGCAAATCTTTTTCTGCTGTCACACTGGCATCATTAGATCAATTTTCTCAACTCTTTATCCCAGCTTCAGTTGTCCCCACCCCAGCATAAGATGATCATAGTCACTGGGGATGGAGGAAGGAATGAGAGAAATTCCATCCTTCTTCTACCTTGTCTTTCCTTTTATACTATAGGGCCAGTTGGTTATCAACTACTGAGGAAAAGAAGCCTCCATGGGAATCTTCCCCTTTTCCCTTCTAATGGAAAGGAAAGTATATCTGTTATCATTCTTCTCCATTTCCCCCTTTTATTACCTGCTCTGCTTCTCACCCCAGTACTCCTGCACCATCTACCCTCAAAAACATTTTCCTGTGGCTCCCTCTGATCTCCTCCTGAATAGCCAGAGAGCTAGAGTACATACATGCTCTCTAGGTCACAGGACCAGTACCAGTGACTTGTGGTAGGAGACTTATTTAATAAGTGAGAGTGGGGGCTTATTAGAGTGGAAGGAAGAAGGAATTTGTATTTTTGTTGCTTATGCTTTGGGGGTAGGAGAGGGAATTTTTTTTAACAAAAGCATTGTTTTACATTGTAGAATGTTTTGGGATGGCTAGGTGGCACAGTGGATAAAGCACCCAGCTGGGAGTCAGGATAGGTCTGAGTTTAAATCCAGACACTTACTAGCTTTGTGATCTTGGGCAAATTACTTAACCCTATTTACACCAGTTTCCTCATCTGTAAATGAGTTGGAGGAAAAAATGGCAAACATTTCAGTATCTTTGCCAAGAAAACCCCAAATGGGGTCTCAAAGAGTTGGACATAACTGAATATCAATGCACTTATGATATTTTGGTTCCATAGTTCAGCCATATTATGGGTCACTTTTCCAACAAATTGCCTGGGAACCCAACTACCATGTTTATAACATTAATTCTAATTGATCATATAATCATACAACTTTGGACCAAAAGAAACCTGAGCTATCATTTAGTACAGGCAAACTATGGCCGCCGAAATGTTCTATTCCGCAGGGACATTATTCCTAATTTGATGAGTACAATGAGTAGGATACAATACAATGAAACTTTGAAAGAGTTGCCTTAGAAACAGACTGACAGAGGAGCATTTCCCTTCCTTTGGCCCCCTCTTTAAAAAGTTTGCCCGTCACTGATCTAGTCCACTCTCCTCATTTTACAGATGAAGAAACTGAAGCTTAGTAACACTAAACTCACATAGTTTGTTAAGCTGCAAATAGTAAGTAGCAGATAGTTAAAGAATAAATCAAGATTGAATCCATATTTTCTAACTACAGTTCCAGTGCTTTTCCTATTACATATTGCCATCTGTTAGTGAATGTAATAGAACCCTGACTGTGTTCTTCATTCACCCAATCTAGTATGGATCCAAGGGTGTGTGTGTGTGTGTGTGTGTGTGTGTGTGTGTGTGTGTGTGTGTGTGTCTTTAGGATGAATCTTGATCTAAAGAATTTAAAACTTTGGAAGAATGTATTTGGATTATAATCTCTGTATTTCTGTATAAGATTTAATTTTTAAGTAAGAAGGCTAAAAATATCCAATGCCACATATACCAGAACTTATACATTCAGATGTGTCCAAAAATGTTACCCATTAAGGACATCATTTTGGAGAGCTACATGAATAATTATGGCATTACTCAAAACATTTTTTGAACTTCTTTTTTCGGAATTGCTTTCTGAACCAGTTTAAGAATCATGAAAAACAAACAAACAAAAAAAACCAAACAACTTTACTACTTTATTATAAACATGACATTTTTTCCAATCAAAAAGTACCTTAGTTGAGTATTCATTCACCTTATTCATTAGACATAGTTCTTCTTATTCATTCAGTTTTTGACTACTTATACTGAGTTGTATAAATTTGAATTGATTTAATCCATTTTCAAATGATAAAGATTTGCTACTACTGAATGCCACTACAATCAAAGCTATATGTCTAGGGGTCAAAAGGCAATTCTAGTAGAGGAGTTCTAAAAAATATTTTGAGCAAAGGCAGCATCATTTAAATAAGTGTGTAATCTTCTAAGGGGACTATTGTAAAGGGGATGTCACTTATTTACTTTCAGAAGTTGTGATATATTTATTAAATTAGTCAATATTATCCCAAGTATGCATATAAAGGTGAATATCATATTTCTGATGACTTTCTATAAGTTTAAAAAGTTGAATGGATAAAAGAAAAAAGAATTTCAAAAGTAGTACATATGAAAAGGAGGAAAATATAAGTTAAGTAATTAAAATGGAAAATGGTACAGTAAAGGTATAAAGATGAAGTCTTGCCTACAGAGATATGTACCTCAGATGAAAACTTTTCATTACCTTGATACCAATTATTCATTAAGAAAGAAGAGTCCGGGGGGCAGCTGGGTAGCTCAGTGGAGTGAGAGTCAGGCCTAGAGACAGGAGGTCCTAGGTTCAAACCCGGCCTCAGCCACTTCCAGCTGTGTGACCCTGGGCAAGTCACTTGACCCCCATTGCCCACCCTTACCACTCTTCCACCTATGAGAAAATACACCGAAGTACAAGGGTTTAAAAAAAAAAAAAGAAAGAAAGAAAGAAAGAAGAGTCCCCTAGGAGTAACCTTATTTCTTTCCCTTACTATGTGTCAGGGATGCACTCTTTTTACTTATCCCTAGTTTCTATTGTTTTGTTTTGTATTATATTATAATTAATTGTATTGTATTATAATAATTGTACTGCATTAATTAATAACTAATTGGATTGTATTAATTGTACTCTTTCATTAAATGTATTCTTTCAGCTCCAAATAATTTAGTTTGGCTTTTCCATTTCTAATATGATCTATTGAAACATAAACAAATTTCACTTCTTATAACTCCTAAAGAGAAATCATCAGAAATTTTGGCTGGCTGAGAGAGGGAGATAATTCTACGAAAAGCCAATTCAGGGCAATTTTCAATCCAGACATTCCGAGACTCATTTTGGTATATGATATTAAATCTGAAATGACTAGATGTTTACAAAACTAGTCATAGAGTTCTTGAAAGAGAATGGATAAAACAATTTAGAGGAAATTGTGTTTTTAAGAAGTGTTTTTGGACACTAGAGGGCAGTAGAGATTTTGTTTTCTATGAGTACATTTAGTGCAAACATTTCTTCCCCTGTGATGTGAGTGGTTAAGTCCACATGAGGTCGCTGTCATCTATGCTAAATGTTTAGAATTGGAAGAAAATGAAAGATTTTGTAGGATAAAATATACATATATGCAAATTCATATTTATTTCTCAAAGCCTCTCTCCTCACATTTGATTCTGAGAGTAAGTGGGATCTCTCACCTTTAGAATCTCTAAAGTATTTGGGTATGAGAGGACTGGGTGTAGTTCCCCATATTGTTTTAAGGCCAATAGCAGATTTCAGTTAACCCACTGCCATTTTAGGTTGTAGAAGAGAACATGTCTAATGCGAGTATATGCTAATGTTATTTTAAAAGTAGTTATAACAACAAACTTTACTTGTGAGCTTCCCTCATCTATCCCAAACCCTCCGATTCTTGCCAGTCTTTTACTCCCCAAATGGAAAAAAGCAGGTTAAGGTAATACTGGACATAAATGGTTGTGCTTCTTCTGGGGTATAACTATATAGTATTCTCTGCCAATTAGAAATGTGTTCTTCTCCAATTCATGCCCTCTTAAATCCACAGCTCACTTATGTTCCTTTTGCCTTTCTTTTGAAGAGCCTCAGGAAATAAGCCTTTCTAATAACTTCAGAATTGGAAAATAGGTCTACTTAATTTAATCAACTAACTAGTGTTTTATTTTATTATTTTTTTTACTAGTGTTTTAAAGTTAGAAAGGACCATATAGGTCAACTAGTCTAAGATTTTCATTTTCAGGAAAGGAAACCGAGGCACAAAGAGATAAAACAATTTCCCCAAGTTCACATAGGTTGGGTCAGAACTAAGATTTGAACTCAGGTCCTATAACTCCAAATCTAGGGGTCTTTCTGCTATATTATGTTATATAATTTTAGAATGCCTGATAGATAATTGGATTTTCATAATAAGATTTCATTTGGCTCCTGAAATGTCACCATGGTGATCAGAAATTCTTACTTCCCCTTCTCCATTTGAGAAATACTTGGAATTTTTCAAGTGATAATAGAACATATCTGGCTTTATTTTTATCTAAGATATCTAAGTAAACAGAATGTAATTAATAAAATTTTTAAAAAATAGCTTATATTTATATAGCACTCTTAGGTTTACAAAGCACTTTCTTCCCAACAACACTATGTGACAGGTAGTGCAAATGCCATTATGCTCATTTGCAGATGAGAAAAATGAGATTCATTTTCTTTGTCCAGGGGTCAACCAAAAATATGTTCCAGTGGAAAGATCAGTAGCTCTACGGCCAGAGAAAATGGGCTCAAAACCTTCTGGTGCTTGAATAACAAATCATTTCCTTGGATCTTTCTGTTTCCTCATTGGACTTGATGGCCTTTAAGCTTTCTTCTAGTTCTAGTTCTAGTTCTTAAATTGGACGTTAAATTCAGGTATAGGATTGAAAATATAGGGCTGAAAGGGACTTTAGAAGTCATCTAGTCCAGGCTTCTCATTTTAAGTGACTTGTTTAGGCCCACACAGTAAGTGTCTGAGGCAGGATTAAAAAAAAATCCATACTTTATGTGTTAGTATAAGTTCTAAAACAGAAGTGCAGCAAGGCCTAGGCAATTGGGGTTAATTGAGTTGCCCAGGATCATACACCTAGGAAATGTATGAGGCCAGGTTTAAACCTAGGCCTTCCCAACTGCAAGCCTATCCATTGTGCTATCTAGCTGCCCCAAAGCAGCATTTACTTGGGTAATGAGTTGTTGTTATTGTTTAGCAATGTCCAATTCCATATGACACCATTTGAGGTTTTCATTGCAAAGATATTGAAGTGGTTTGCCATTTCCTTCTCTAGCTCATTTTACAGATGAGGAAACTAAGACAGAGTGAAGTGACTTGCCCAGCATCACATATCTAGTAAGTATCTGAGTCCAGAGTTGAACTCAGTCTTCTTGACTCCAAGCCAAGGTGCTCTATCCACTGTACCACCTGGCTGCCCTGAGGTAGTACTTCAACCCTGGTCTTCCTCACTTAAGTTCACTGCTCTATCCACTATACCCCAAAGTCTTCTGAGTTCATTTTCTCTCTTTCAATACTAACAAGATGAAATACTTGATTGGCCCCATTTTCACTTGATCCTATTATTAAGTGATCCTGGACATTTCAGCATTAATATTTAGGTTATTTAGTTATCATTTCTAGCTTGGCCTAGGTAAAGGAAATAACTTTTTTATGTTATTAAAAAAGAAGAAAGCTTTTGACTAATTTGAAAAGACAGCCATAGGCAATAGTTTTTATTTTGAAAAAGAAATCTACCTCCAACAGGAGACAGATTGATCAGGAAGGACCTAGATGGATTGGTAGTTGGAAAAACCCAACTAGGAACCTCCCCAGGGCCAGTAAAGCACAACCCCTTGAGATTATAGAAAACAAAGTTTATTGAGGATTAGGGAAATGGTAGATAAATTTAACAGGATCCCTGTCTCTAAAAACTAATCTCCACCCAACCTTATATGCTTCCCTCATGGAGAATGCTCTTCAGATCTTCTCAATCTCTTCTTACCCACTCCCTGATCTATCTAGAACCCAAAACTATCTGACTACCTTACTTGACCTAAATATTATAGATTGTCTCTAAAAGGCTAAGGATAAAGGACTCACAGAAGGACTGAGTCCTTTCCTAGACTGTGGTTGGCTTTCTAGATAAACCCAAAGTCCCAGATGAAAACTCTTTAGGTTTACCTTAACCAAGTTGTCTCAGCCAGATTAGTCTTAGTACTTCAGGGAAACAGATCTCCTCCAAGGTAGTTCTCCAAACCCAGGAACTTCCTAATTTTTCTACAAGACTAATCTGTCTCCAGTAGATGATAGAGAAAATGTCCTCCCTTCTAGCTCAGAGAGAAGCCAGATCAGGAGTGACCATTAATCTCAGTTTAACTCCCACAATCCTCCTCTCCAAAGCCTTCTCCTTCCAGAATCTTCTCCCAGGGTTTGTGTCTAAATTCTCCTCCTTTCCTCTTAAAGACAATCTTTACTTTTTTTCTATCTCTTATCCCTTATCCTTACAATTTCATAGATCCTGGGCCATCATTTCCTTTTTGTATTTACATTGATGCCTTCTACTATGCCTTGAAGTTTCTATGTTGACTTTGTTCTTTAGGTCTTTACTGATATCACTGGTTGAATTTAAATGGAAAACATTATGTTATGATAAGTTGGATGCTTCTAAGTAGAAAGGAACTTGATGTTTTGTGAAGCAAATGCAACACCTGACTTTCACGTGTATGATAATTTCACTGGTTTGAATTCCCATCAACATTTTCATATTTAAATAAACAACCAAATGTTTACAAAAGGTATTGGCTCTTTAATATGGTAGCATTTTGGTTGCTGAAAGGGCCATAAAGAAGGCCAAATAAATCAGGTTGTAAGAATATTAGGCAGTATATTTCATAGGTAAACAGTTTGGTAACTGAAGTCAGAAAAGAAACTCTTGTTGAATAAAATCTTATGAAATCCATATATAAAGGAAATAAGTCTTCTAAGATATGAGCAGCTTGGTTGACAAAAAAAAAACCACCCCAGAAAATGAAAATAAAATGGATTAAATTACTTTGTAAAGGAAGTCAGGACATGGCCCTTTTATATATGAACAGTTTAGTGACTTAAGAGTAAGAATTGTTTGGAGATCATGGAATTGTTATATAGTATTGTTGATTTTATAAGGAATGTGTTGATTTTTATTAGTTATTAATTAGCTATCTAGTCTAATTAGAACCAGAAATCAATACCAGGCAAAGGATTTTTTTCCAGTCCCCTTTAATGCAAGGCTAGGGGAAAAATCATTGTGGGGTACCTTAAGAAAATTTGCATGTTGGGAAGGCAGTTACAGAACTCTTGGCCTGTCTCTTGAACTCCCTTTCTTGATCAGGTTGCTGGAGATTTTTTTCCTGAGGCTATCTGTTAGTGATTTCTGTGAAGTTAACTTGGAGAAGTTGGTTGAACATCTGTGAAGCTGAAGAAAGTTGTTTGGGATTGAGAGCTTTCTCCCAGAGAGAGAAAAGCTGCCAGGAGGGGGCTCTGTTTCCTCTGACTGGAACAGCGGGAGTGTCTGGCTCCCTGCTGGGAGAGTCAGACAGGCTAGTGATTTCTAACAGTCACATCTAACAGTTATCTGAGGCAGCTTGTGGATTTCCATAGATATTTTAAGGAGCTAATATAAATGGAATTTCATAGTTTTAAAATAGGCTAATAATAAGATAGATTTAATTTATAGTCAGACAGTGTATGAAAGTATAGTGTCTACTAGTTAGGCAAAGAAGACACCCTGTGAGGGGCAGTTTGGGTTCTGGGTTTTAGTTAGAAATATTAGTATTAGGGTAAGCTATTTCCTGCTTTATTCCTACCTCTTTTATCTTGTCCTTGCCTCTCCTCATAGTTATAAATAAATAAGTGTTGGATTAAGCTGTGTGCAGCCAGTTTATCCACTGCCTTCAACTAGGTTACTCTAACAACTTTAGCCTGTATCTACTACCTGATCAGTATCAATTGACTATCAATATCTCAACCCCATACAGAACCAATATTACAGATAACAGTGTGGCGAGCCAAATAAGGATCTGAATTTACAGTTTTCTGTAGAAAAAGCAGTCAAGAATACTGAAAGAAACTAAAGAACCATGGTTGTAGAGACTTTGGCTCAAATTCCAGTATATTTTCAAGAGCTTCCCATCCCTAAAATAGTCTTGGATATCTGTATCTTACTATACTAGACATATTAAAATTGATATCAGTAGGGGGTTTAGTAATACTATTAGAATTGATAATAAAGTGCCAAATATGTTCTATTCTAACTCAAATACCGATCAGGAAGAAATACCAAATGAAGGATAATCAAATAGAAATTAAGATATCTAGAGAACATCATTATGAAGCAAAGTAAAGTAATAGAACAACTTCTCAATGGAATTAATATGGACCCTGCTAAACTAAATAGACAAACCCTGAAGAATATGGATAATGATAATAGCGTTTTCCCTCTTTGTGAGATACCAGCAGTAAATCCAGACCAAGAATTGCTTAATGTTAAGCCCACAAAAGAAAAAAAAACTGATTCCACCACTAATTCCACTACTTCTTACTCCAATAATAACACCATTGAAAGGTAAAACCAAGACAACAATAGTGATAGTACTTTTTTCCTACTCTGTTTTGTGCCAAGGTTTATATTCATGAACTCATGAATATAAGACAGCATAGGCCTTTTACCCAGGCAGATATGGATGGGTTCAAATGAGGTATTCCTTCTTTTGAGGAGGAACCTATTGTTATGATAAAGAAATTTGAGAAAATTTGTAAACAATTTGATCCCACCTATTTGGATTTTGAATTTTTTAATGGATGAATTGCTAACTAAATGGGAGAAGAAGATAATTAGGGAAATGAATCAGAATTGGGCTACAGCAGATTGGCCAGGCATGATCCCAGGGTGGAATATGAACATGGAATCAGATTACTAAAAATTAGTAAAAGCAAGGCAAACAATTATTAAAACAATGAGGGAATGCTTAGACAAGCCAGGGACCTGGAATAAGTTTGAGGATCTGAGGCAAGATATTGGAGAAACTCCATCTGCTTACATGAATATGTTAATAGAACTTGGCGAACTGAGAAAGACTGCAATGCACATTTACAATGCAGCTAGAGAAAAATGAGATGAGGGAATCACTGAGTTGATAGAAGACTTGAAAAGGGAAATAAAATAATTAAAAAGCAAACTAAATTAGGTGGAAAAAGGAGAGACAACTGTTGGATTGACTGCTATCAGGGAATATAGGCAACTAAGACAACTTAATAATCAAGGACCATCATGCTATCTCTGTGGTAAAAAAGGGCATGCTTAAGTACAGATGTTGGAACCAAGTATTTAGAAACAATGGGGGCTACTTCAGAAATAATTTTAGATACAATGAAAACAATAACAATTTTAGGATTACAACAAGTGAGGCAATTTTAGAAATGGGTATAATGGTGGATACCATGATAGAAGAAATAGCCAAAATGAAGCAAATCAATTATTGAATTATATAAGAGCTGGTGCACATCCTCTCAACAATAACCAAATTCAGAATGCAAACACTCAAAGACAAGAATCCCAGAAAAGGGTGTATGGCATATCATTATGAAAATTTACTAGGTAAGAAGGAACTAGTGAAGCATAGACTGAAGAATTTAATTTCCTGACCCAGAAATATTAACACCGATAATCCTTGTTCATTCTCTCCCTAAAAGTACAGAACCTCATGTTACATTGAAAATTGGCAGTACCATTTGTGACTGTTTGTTATACTGGGGCATCTAGATCAATTTTAATAAATTCACTGGATTCATAATGTAATTCCATAGGATCAATGAAAGTTGTAGGAATTTTGGGGACTCCTTTTGAAGTTAAAAAGCTGCCATTAACAATGGTTTCAGTGAGATCTTTATCTGTGGAACACTCATTTTTACTAATACCAGATTCCCCTATGAATCTTCTAGGGAGAGATTTATTATGCAAGTTAAGAGCAACAATAGTGTCTACCCCTGGGGTGATATTTCATTAGAGCTTCTTGAAAAATCATTGAATCTGTTCTCAGTATTATTTTTGGATAATCAAGAAATGGAAAAAACTCAGATTTACACAATTCCTGCAGATATATCAAAAGCTTTGTGGGCAACATCCTCCACTGATGTGGGCTTCCTAAAATCAGCAATCCCTGTCCAGATTATTAACCAGAGGTGGTTTAACTCCATCAATACAACAATAACCATTGTCAAAAGAAGCCATAGAAGGAATTACCCGTGATTGATTCTTTGCTAAAACAAAAGATAATTATCAGAGTATAACACACCGATATTGTCAATCAAGAAGCCAAAATTAGATGAAAATGGAAAGCCAGTGTATCAATTTGTCCAGGATTTGAGAGCAATTAATAACCATGTAATTAAGAGACATTCCTTAGTGCTGAGTCCCTCTACTATAATTTCCTTTTTCCCCAAACAATGCCAAATATTTTACTGTGGTTGAGCTCTGCTTTGTATTCTTTTCAATCCCCATACACAAAGATTCACAGAAAATTTTTGCTTTCACTTGGAAAGGGTCACAATACACATAGTGTCATCTGCCACAAGGTTATGTGGAAAGTTCAACCTTGTTTCCCAAATTTTAACTGAAAACCTAGCAAATATTGAATTCAAGAATTTCAGATTGATCCATTTTGTTGATGACTTGCTGTTAGCATCGCCCACTGCTGAAGCACGTCAGGAAGATAGTAAGCACCTTCTGATAGAATTATGCAAAAGAGGGCACAAAATATCCAAATCAGAAGTACAATGGTGTCTTCCTAAAGTGGAATATTTGGGATTTGTGTTAGTAGAAGGTTCATATAACATCTCTAAGAAAAGAATTGCAGACATTCAAAAATTAAGTGCACCTAAAACAAAGAAGCAACTCAGAGCAATTTTGGGAACAACTGAGTTTTGCAGACAGTGGATTCCATGTTATGGGGAAATCACCAACCCCCTGACAGAGTTAACAAGAGATACCATATCAGAACCATTGAAATTAAGTACAGAACATCTAGCAGCCATTGCAAAGTTAAAACAAGTAATCCTATCAACTCCAGCTTTAGGCATCTCTGATCATAACAAGCCTTTTAGATTACATGTGCATGAGAGAAAAGGGGTAGCTTCTGGCATTCCTACTCAATCTTTAGGTCCACTACAAAGACCAATTGCTTATTACTCAGCACAGTTAGATCTGATTGCTGCTGGTGCTCCACCATGTCTGAGGGGTGTATCTTATAGTTATAAAAGCTACAGACCTTCTGTTGGGATGTCCACTAATGATTATGTGTCCACATGAAGTGGAAGCTTTGCTTTTAAGACACAGAACTCAGGCATTCTCAGATCAGAGGCTTACTAGATATGAAATCACTTTACTAGGCAATGAGAATATTACATTGAAAAGATGCATAAAGCTTACTTAATCCAGCTACACTACTTCTTGATCTACCAACCAATGGAGAACCTCTATATGATTGTGAAAAAGTAATGAATATTACAGAAAAGCCCTGTGTCAATTTACTTGATACTCCATTGGAGAATGCTGATATAGTATTATTTACTGATGAGCCATCTTTTATGAGAGAGGGAATAAGATATACTGGAGCAGCTGTAGTGACAGAGTATGAAATGATATGGTCAGTTGCACTTCAGTCAAGTCTGAGTACTCAAGCAGCTGAATTAAAAACATTGAAGCAAGCCTGTCTAATAGCAAGGGATAGAAAATCTACTATCTATACAGATTCTAAATATGCTTTTGGTATTTGCCATGCAGTTGGTTGCAGTGTAAATTTTTAACATCATCTGGGAAGATTTATGATCTTTGCAAATGCAAAGATCATAAATGAACTCTTAGTTGCTCTACAGTTGCCAAAAATGTTAGCAGTGGTTCATTGTTTGGCACACACAGGTGGAAATGATTTTGTATCAAAAGGGAATCACAGAGCAGATATAACAGCAAAAATAGCAGCTATGGAAGGTCCTGAGTTAATTTTAAATTTATCCATCATAGGTGAAACATATTATTCAAATGCATATAATGAGAAAGAAGTAAAGAAATGAAGACAGAATTTTAAAGCATGTATGTATAGTATTGTTGATTTTATAAGGAATGGAAAGGGAAGTTTATGAATTTTAAGTTTACAAAGTTTTAACCTTATAAAGGAAATTTGATTCTTAATACCAGAAGGGCATGATTTAAGCCACCAAAGTGAATAACTCAGCAAGAAATGGGGAAAGTCTACCTCTGGCAAAGCTCTCTGAAGAAGTCATTCAAAGATGAGTCAGCTCACAAAATTTTTGCATCTTGTTTCTGATTGGTTGGATAAAGACTCATGTTCAGTGGAAAATTGAAAGATAATTAAATTGCCATCTAACGCCATCTATCGGTGGAGAAAAGAGAGGCCTTTCAGAAGTGCCTTTTGCTCTGCTTCCCTCTCTGGTTTGAGAAGGAAAAGCAGAGATGCGATATATAGGCTCTGCAGCTGATTAGCTGATTGGATGATGTAGCACCCTGATGAATGAAGTCTTTGTGTATGTGTGTGTGTTAAATGTACCAGTTTTATTACTGGGCAACAAGGTTGTTGGTTCATCTCCAGGGCCTACATTCTAATCTATTGGCTAAATCTACACAGGAACCAGTTAATTGGACAGACATATATCACCTCTCATCCCTGCAAAAAAAAAAAAAAACTTTAATGAATTTCAAATTCTATTTTTGGAGAAATACAAAAGGCTCACAAAGGGAGAAAGGATGTGTGTTGTTATAAAAAAAAGTAAATAAGTAAATCTGAGTGGGTCAAATGAAATGCAGTTTGAGTGTGAGGAAGGATAAAAGGGGATATTAGGAGATTATAAGGTGATTGGAGGAGGAATGAAGGTAAGGGAACATATATTGGAGATAAAGGAATTGGGGTATGTAGGAGAGGGCAGTTCAAACAGGTTTATTCCCAGAGACTTGAGACAAAGGATACATGGAGGAAACTAGGGCAGTAAGAAATGTTTAGGTTTGAGTTTCTCCAGTCTCTTGAGGGAGGAATCAAGAGGGCCCCTCCCTGCCAGTCAAACTGATGGCTGGAGGAAGTCTTGAGGTAGGTACTTCCTGTCAAGATGGATGCCCCCAGTTCTCTCAAGAAATAAAAGAAAAATGATTCCTTCCTCTTGAGCCCTTGTCTTAATTTTCGATACAATGATTCACCACAGGGTTTGAATAGGTAACAAGGGAATTTATTAATACCAGGGTCAGTCAGAAGGGGGGAGGAGTTCAGGGTTTTCTAACTGCTGATAGGGAGAGGGGTGATGGTGGGGGATGGGTCGTGGAGAGGTTTAGACTGAGAGAGCCTGGCTTTCCCAGTCAGGAAGATTTGACTGCCTTTTAAGTAAAGTATCAAATCTAGGGGTAATTTATTTGAGGATACTCTAATTATCTAAAGAAACTAAAACCCACAATGTTCAGTCACCAAGCCCTCCCTTCCACCCAGGACCCACAGGAAATTCAGGGGAAGGGAAGGATGGAGATGGGAGATCAGGAAGAGGTCCAGAGAAATGAGATAGGTCCAAATTTCCCCAAGACAAAATAAGCACAGGCCAAGGCTGAAGCAGTTAGGCCAAAGCCAACAGGTTAAGCCAAAGCAAAAGCCTCCAGCCACAGCGAAAGCCAGAAGGCAAAAGCCTCGTCAGTTGAAACTTCACCTCTATTTATAGCTTTAAGTTCTAACTGACTTTCTGAAGATTCTAAGATGTTTAACTGACTTTTTGTGACCGTTAGAAATTACAGAAGCAAAAAGTTTCTGTTAGCCACCTTGCATTACACACCTGCTCATATGTTTTTTTGGAAAATTTGCACCTTGCGCTTCTGCAAAGTGTATGTACTGTGTGAATGGAATCTGAAGTGTTAGATGCAGTGGGAATTCTGTTGGGTGTAAGTTTTGTTTTTCAAATGCATGTGTCCAACGCTGTTCCGATGCTCCTTTTCACAGTGTGGTTTGTTGTCCCATACACCAATTGTGTATTCGATCATGGATTTTTTTTGTAGTCCTTAGGTTTGCTGTCCTTGTGATGATCTACGAAGTCAGCAATGCCTCACTTGTGTTGTTTGATGTTACCCACGAGCTTGTCAACTTGCAGTGGAACTGATGTTCTGTTGTGTTGACTTGTGTCGTTTGATGTACCTGCGCTTGTCATCTTGCACTGGAACTGATGTTCTGTTGTGTTGACTTGTGTCATTTGATGTACCTGCGCTTGTCATCTTGCACTGGAACTGATGTTCTGGTGTGTTGACTTGTGTCAGGAACAAAGTTCAAATGTCTATGAAACGTGATTAATCTTTTCTTCTTTTTTTTGTTGTTGTTTAATAAAGATGATTACAGGTAACAAAAGTTCATGATAAAGTTTTTTGTGCTTTCATTTATTTGTCAATGTCAGTGTATAGGTCTTGGATACTTGCAAATCAAATGTTGTGTCTTCTTCTGCCATTGATTCTTTTCATTGTCATAATGGTTTATGGGTGATTCTTTTAAGATATAATTGGGATTGGGATAGTCACTTGGGTGTAAAATTTGGTGTAATATCTGATTGTTCACTGGTTCTTGGTCTAATTGTGGTTCTGATTCATGCTCTGATTGTTGTTCTAATTGCTGCTCTGGTTTTATGGTCTTATGTTTAGGCTGTGGACTTTCTGTGGATTTATTTGATTGATTGGTTGGTGCTAATTTATCTTTGTGCCGTATAATAACTGGGTCTTGTGGTTGTTTTGGGGGCATGTCTTTTGTTGGCTTGACATGAGTGACATGGAACCAAGGATCCCTTCTTTTAATTTTGACTGCATTAGGAGTAGTTAAAATTATTTGCGATGGTCCAAGCCACTTGGGTTTTAATACAGACTTCCTAGTGAAGTTTCTGATGTAAACATAATCTCCAGGTTGGAAGTTGTGTAGAGTAAAATCAAAGGGTACTCATTGATGTATCAAGTCCAATTTATGGAGTTGATTCAATCGTTGCTTGAGCAATTTAATATATTTATAGAGTTTGCATTTCATACCCAAGTGTGATAATTTGTGAATGCTTTCAGGTGACTTGCCATGGAAAGGTGGATGGCTATACAGCATTTCGAATGGGGATAAGTGTGTAATGCTGTTGGGTTGGCATCTTAGATGGAATAGTGCCAATGGTAATGCATCAGGCCATTTCATGTGGGATTCTGTACAGATTTTGGCTAAAAGAGTCTTCAAAGATCTGTTCACTCATTCATTTCGCCCGCTCGACTAGGGTCTATATATTGAGTGAAGATGTTGTTTGACTCCTAAGGTTTCATAAACTGTACCTAAAATCTTATTCGTGAAATGGGACCCAGAATCTGATGCAATGTGACGTGGGATAGAGAATCTGGGTATACATTCTCTCAGTAAGACTTTCAAATTCTATTTGGAGAAATACAAAAGGCTCACAAAGGGAGACAGGATGTGTGTGGGAGAGGCTACCCAACCCAGCCACCAATGGCAATATGTTGTCCTATGTCATCTTAAAACAACCCACCCAGAAAAAAATGCTCCCAGGCCCTAAAAACAGAGCAGGTCAGGCAAAGGTTTGCCTTTTAAAAAAATACAGGGAAGGAAGAAATGGATTCATCTGTCTGGGGCTCAAGTGTACAAGTCAACAGAGGCACCAAATGAGGAAGCCAAGAGCAAAACCCCTGGTTCCTGTGTTCTGAGGACAGCTCTATTTCACATATTTATATATAAATAGAGAGATGTATAAAAATATAAACTCTGAGGTGTAAGGGTAAGGATATGGGAAGGGGGTGTGAGTAACAGGCCTCAAGGAAGGCTAGAGAACTTAGGCAGACTTGTTCTCCTCTTATCCCTTTTCTTCACATTTCTCTTCCTTTTGTCACCTCTTTTGTTTCTTTTTTCCTTTCTGGCTCTCAGTCCTTCTCCTCTTCAATTTTGACTGTTGGCTTTCTTGAAGTTGAATGAATTCTTCTCTGACCACCTTTACCTTCCTTATCTGAGTCCTCACATGCAATTCTCTTTTCTGAAGAGTGTATTGAAATGCACTTATCAGGATCTTTCTCATCTTCATTGCCACTCTCCTTCAGGACTAGGCTGCGTCTGGACACCAGGGGCATTTGGCAATATCTGAAGATTCTCAATTAAGTCCTGTTTGATCTTCTCCAAGTACTTATTGGTATTCTGGTTTGTCATATTAAATGCACTGATACAAAGTTTGAAATCCAGTCCAAAGTAATCATTGTAGGGAAGTTCATTGGGGATCTCTGTGTCTAAGGCCACAACTGTCTCATATGTCCAGCTTCTGGCTACATTGTGAATGATGTGGCCACCCCCTCCTAGCATCAGCATGAGTAGATTGAAGCTCTTGATAGACTCCACACACTTGTCATGGTCTTCAATGGTAAGGTTGAAATAACCTAATAGGTCACCAAATAGGGAATCAGAACCACTCTGCAAACTGGTCTCCATCACCATGGGTTTGAAGACTTATTATCAATCCATCTTGAAGTGGGTAGTTGACAGTGTACTATTTGTTTTTGCCAGCTCCAATGTCCCATAGGTCCCCTGTACCTGGGAAGCACTCTTTGCACTTAGGAAAGGACACCATCATGACCCGATTGGTTATATAGAAAACTTCTTCCATATCATCGTAGTGGTGAATGTCAATGCCAATATAAGCATCCTCTGGTGGAACTTTAACAGTTCCAGGAAGGCCAACACAATATCATTGCTGTAACAGAAGCCAAAAGCTTTGGACTTCTTAACATGGTATTAGCCTCCAGTCCCATTCATAGCATTGTCTGTCTTCTGTTTATTAAGCTTTACACCGAACTTATTAAGCCATCAAACACTGGGTAGTCTTCGCTAACATTAAAACTCTGGATTTCTTGCTGTACTCTGACATGTTATCAGGATGGATAGTTAATGTCATTACTGTGATACTTGGTCATCTCATCTGTGAGCATTACAATTCTCTGGTTAAAAGGAACTACTAGTCAGTATCATAGCATAGCCCTTTCTCTGAAGTTTTATAAGGGTTAAATGGGATTATTTAAATGGTTTTGACCCTGCTTCATCAGGTAAGGGTAGCAGTAGAATGTTGAGGACCAGAAGGGGAGCAGTAAGCAAAGAGGCATCTTTGTGTGGATCTGAGCTATAGTGGTGAGTAGAGAGAGTGAATTCCTCCAGAACCCCTACATTCCTGTGAGAATTGGAGT
Source organism: Gracilinanus agilis (assembly GCF_016433145.1). Taxonomy (NCBI): domain Eukaryota; kingdom Metazoa; phylum Chordata; class Mammalia; order Didelphimorphia; family Didelphidae; genus Gracilinanus; species Gracilinanus agilis. Next base: position 360,069,417 of record NC_058133.1, read on the forward strand.
ATAGTCATGTGGTGGAGGTCCTTCTCTGCTAGTATTTAGATAGGATTGGGTGAACAGGTCAGCCTAAAGAACAAATTTTAGGAGTCCTTGTCAAAATGAAGTAGGCCATTAAGGAGATTTCCAGGTTAGCCTTTCTGGATGTGACCTGGATGAGTTCAAGTCACCTATCCCAGATGGACTATATCTTGAGGATTAAAAGATCTGGCAGATATATTTCTGGGAGAGTGTTAGCCTTTGAAAGTTCATAGAGAACATGTAAAGCACAGGATTGAAAAGCAACAAATATCTCAGTTTTCTAAAAAGGGAAGAGAATGGAACCTATGAGCCCTAGTTCTAATCAAATAGACTAATCAACCTAACTGATTTTTGAAAGAACTCTATAATGTACTATTAAAGAGATGGTTAGTAAACATCTAGAAAAAGAATTGGCAATCACAAAGAGCCAGAATGACTTTATCAAGAATAAGTTATACCAGGGTAACTTGTCCTGTGTGGAAAGGAAAGAGAAAGAAATGTTTTGAAATATAAGTGAGAGACCTGTCTGAGCCAAAATTCTAAACAGGCCTCAGAATGGCAATTTGAATCTGAAAACCCCCAAATCTTCAGATTCTTGCCTTTCTGGCTCTGCTAACTAAAATAAAGAAGTATATTGAAGTATATATGAGCCCTCAGTATACCTCAGTGAAGTAAGGCCAATGGCCTCACTCTCTGGGACCAGTGTGCAATCAGGTCTCCAAGACAATGTTATTAACAGGTAAAAAGGGATTTATTTATGATAAACAAAGAATTAAAGAAATGAGGATTAAGGAACAGGGTTTCCATAGCTCTAAGGAGTCTCACTAGCCTCCCCCCATTCTAAATTTCCCTCACGGGAAATTCTTCATTTTCTTGATGCTCCCTGAGTCCTTACCCTATCTTTGGCTAAGATCCCCAAACCTCACTGTCTACACCTGACTCTAATTAATCCTCCTGGTTGGTTTATATGATGGAATAATCTTTAGCTGGCCAAGGAATGAACTCCTGGTAACTGAGTTCAACCCAGCTGGCCAGGCACTGAGTTTGGTCTCAGGCCCAACACTGTCTCAAGATTAGGTCAGGATAGCTGTTTTAAGGATCTTCTTCAATTAAATCTTCTTAGTAAGGAAAGGTAATTCTTAGCAGGTAGGAACACTTCAACTCCATTGTAACTTTTATTGCCACAGGAACAAGAGAGATCAGATAACTTCTCTCTCCTCAGCTCCAGGGACAGGAACCAAGAGCCTCCACTCAGCTCCAGGGACAGGAAGTAAGAGCCCCTTCTGAGCATTTGGTGTCTACTTAGATTCTCTCTCTGGATTCCAGAATCCTCTGTTCTTAGTTCCTAGCATGTGGCCAGACCAACTTATTCAAAACCATGTCTTTCACTTATATTTCAAGCCATTTCTTTCTCTTTCCTTTCCACACCTGGTAAGATAAGAGATAAGCTTCAGGTATCATTTATTTGTTGACAAATTATTTTTGGTAAAAGGCCAGACAGTGTTTTAGGTTTTATGGGCCTAAAATTGAGATTGTTATGGAGGTACTTATATAATGAGAGAAAACAAATTTCCACAAATTTTTTTATCAACAAAATTAAAATAATAAAGATAATGATTGAACACTTTTTTTGGTAATACAGGTCTACTACTGAGAATAGAATTCTTTTTTAACAAATAACATTTAATTGGAATCCATAGTTAATTCAGAATTGATCACAAAATGTTTATCTGCTAATATTGACCTGTAATGAAATTTTATATATTTTATCTTAGAAAATGTCTTTTCATGCAGATAGCTACTGCCAAATACTGATATCAGTTCATGAACATACAATATTAATTGAGCATATTCATTGCTTAGAAGATTTTTATATAATTATATTAGATTCTTCTTTTGTTATTTGCCTTTTAGCACATCCTAACATAGTGATGGCAAACCGTCCTGCCCCCCCTCCAGCCTGAGTGCTGTGCCCCCTCAACCATGTGCCATACCCCTCCCCCACCCTTGAGTGCCAGGTATGCCCCACTCCCCCCCCTTACCCTACACGGGAGAGGGAGAAAACAGTCTCTTTGGGCTATTGGGTGGAGAGGTGGACAAAGTGAGGAATGTCATCAGCAAGTGTAGAGAGGGGAAGGGAAGTGACCTGAGTGCTCTGCTCCCTTTCAGCTCTGCCACCTGTGAGTTGCCCCCTCCTCCAATGTGCTCCCATTGGGCTAGTGGGCAGAGGGGTAGAGGATGTGAAAAAATGTCATCAGGCGTGGTGGAGAGGGGGAGGGCAGCAGTTCCACCTGAGTCCCTCCGCCTTTCTAGTAATGAACCCTGGGGAATGGCAGCCATGTACCCACAGAGAGCACTCCATGTGCCATTTTTTGCACCTGTGCCATAGGTTTGCCATCACTGTCTTAACATTTCATTTTAATCACTTCTAATTGAAGTTTAGGTAGAAATTCATTATTGCAGTTAAGTCAATTTTGAAATATGGAAATTGCTTTTTGCACTTGTATTGAAGTCTGAAAAATGCTACCAGACCTAAGGTTTGTGCTCAGAATATAGATCTGCTGCAAATTTGTCTAGGAATGGAAATTCTCTTTCTCTCTGTCTCTCTCTGTTTTTACTTTTGAGTACCCAGAAAGTGTATAAAGCACCTTGACATTACTTATGACTCAAATCACATTAGTTGTCATTGAATTGACTTTATCCCAGTACAAGTTTCACATATGATTTATTCATTTTTTTTTTGCCTTGTAATTTTAGGTCAGATTCACTCAGAAACACTGCCAAGTCTATAGCAAAAGCTAATTTTCAAGGTCATTCAGTGTTTGATAATAGTGGCTGAGGATGGTTCTCATTCAGAAAAAATGTCGATTAGCTCCAAGTTTAAAAAATTTATAATGAAAAATTTTCCCTATTGTTTTGACATGATAGATATAAACTGGTAATGAAGAGTAAAGTGTTCCAGTGCAGTGATACATATGACACTCAAATGCTCTTTAGTTATAATAGTATCACTGAGATTTGTAGTGTGCTCTGAGTAGCAATAGGAAGCTTCCACAAACACTCTCTATCACAACTGTTCAGCTCTCCTCTTCTAGTGTGAAAGCAGCTACAGACAATATGTAACCAAATGAGCATAGCTTTGTTTCAACAAAACTTTTAAAAATGTAAAAAACATTCTTAGTTTGTGGGCTGTACAAAAATAAGCAGTGAGTTAGATTTGACCCACTAAACGTGATTTGTTGGCCCCTGTTCTAGATTCTGAAAATGAATTTTATAATATCTTTCATTCTGTTCTTGTGGGAATAGAATAGTGATGTGCAAAATTAATAGTGTCAGTGAACTGAAATAGGCCATGAAACAACCAGACATAAAGATTTTTGTAGGCTGTATATAGACTCAGAAAGCCATATATTAATGCTACTTATGTTTTATTGTATTTTTATTTTGTTAAATATTTCCAAAGTACAATGTAATCTAACTTAGACCTCACTCAGAAGTATGGTGGGTGGCATATTTGACACTTCTGCACTAAATCAAAAATAGTGAAACAGATTCAGAAAATGTTGAATGTCCAAACCCTAGGAATCATTAGTGGTTTGATATCAGCTTGGAAAGGGGTCTCCATTGGAATGCTATGGGGATTTGTGTTTGGCTCTGTGCTGTTTAACATTTTAAAGAATGATTCGGGTAAATATGGCATACATGGCATGCCCATCAAATTTCAGTTGACCCAAAATTAATATACCATATTATAATCAGGATCTTAAAAGTCTAAAATATAGTAAATCAGAATAAAGATAAATGTAAATGCCATATATTTGGGATTAAAAATGAACTCTACAAATTAAGATGGGAGAGGCATAGCTAGATAGTAGTTTGCCTGAAAATGCTCTTAGTAGACTGCATGTAAGTCAACAGTGTGATATCAAATCCAATAAATTAACATGGGATTAGACTATATTAAAGAAGCCAGTGACTAGAGTGGTAGTGGTAGAGTGGTAATAGTCAGACCACATTTGGACTACTGTGTTCAGTCTTAGAAGGACACTGATAACCTGGAGAGTATTGTAGTACAGAGAGAGGGGGTCATGATAGTTTTTTCAAGCTTTGGCTGAGTTTTGTAATGAGTTAGGGGTTTGGAATCTTGAGGGAGAAGGTCAGTTGGTTTTGGGTTTCTTGTGGAGAGGGTTCAGACTAGCTGAGGGCTTTCTTACCTATCTGTAGAATTGAAATTTAGCCTGGCTTTGAAATATTTATTTAAGAAATTGTTATTTTAGATAAACCCTTTTTATCTTCCTTCCCTATTTTATTTCCTACCTTCCCTCCCTTACCTTACATGTCTGTGGAGTTAATAAGGAGAGTAATTAGAGAGGAGTTCAAATCTGTGAAGGGTTAATTATTATTTGACAGTATTAGATATAAAGAAACTAGTCAGTCATCATTTATTCCCTTTTTGTAAGCTGAGTTAAAGGCAGGCCCTTACTCAGACTCCATCTCTGCCTCCCTTCCCCCACCTGAGGTTCCTGAAACAACGGTTAGGGCTTCCTTTAATCCACTTTCCTGACAAATCATTCTTGAAGATAATAAATTCTTTTGAGTTCAGCAGCTGTTAGTTAAGTGTCAGTAATTAAAAGAGGGAAGAAGAGGAAAGAACCAACATACTCTGGGCTTGAAGGGAAGCTGGGGTATCCATCTTGAAGGAAGGTGTAACTTCAAAACAAGTCCCTTCCTGTGAAATTAACTAAAGCTTGTGGTTAATTTCAGTTTAGTCTATTTCCCTTCAGTGCTGTACTCCCTGTCTTCAGCTATATTATATCCTGAATCTCCCTGTTCCAGCCTACCTGTAACTTAGATTTCCTACTTAGCAAGTCCCTGACAACCTCCTTTAAAAATCCCCTTTTACCACACACCTTTCCTCAAATTATCCCAATTACAGTATCCAGAGGAAGTTGATAATAGTAAAGTACCATGTGAAGGCTATGTGACACACTTAAAATCGGGAAGACTTAGATTTGACTCTTGCTTTAGACACTCACTAGGTGTGGTATCCAAGGCCTCTCTTAACCTCAGTTTTTTCATCTGTAAAATGAATCTACCTTTCAAGACTATTTCAAAGTGTGGTGGTTGAGCTCTGAAATAATGAAGGAAATAAACATTTGAGTTTTTGAGCATGTTGAAGAAAAGCATGCCAGTTGTATAACAAATTGGAATTGGGCCTTCTCAGCTTGGCACTGCACCCCAAATATAGGAGGAGACAGATTTTTACACATTAAAAGAAAACAATTAACAGTATAAACCAAAAGACAAGACTAGGTAATCTGATTTATAACTGGAGGAAAGATTAGGGGCTTTCTAAATTGGAATGGGGAAAGTAAACAGGTGTAATTCCCTGAAATCAGAAAAAGAGGTGACCCCCTCCTTCCACCAACTGTCTGTATTTAATTTAAGGAATGAGGAAACAGTCACTGATTGACTAGTACAAGACCAGTTTTCAGATAAGACATATGGGTTGCTTGAGATCTATAATTGTGAGAAAACTCTTTGCATCAGTCTTTGGATCTGGTTGAGTTTCTGGTCAGTACAACATAGGCCCTTAGTTAAGGTCTCTAAGCCATAGGTAGAGGTGATCCAGCTTCTCAGCCATGCAGAGATAGGTTCAAATAATGCAATAAAGTTTTCTCACAATTTCCATAATTAAACAAAGTTTTCTCACAAGACAGCAATTAGACTAAGACCTGTAAGCGAATATAAAGGGAACCAAACTAGGTTTAGAATTGAGTCACAAGATGGATGGAGTCAGTTCACTTAATCACCACAGAAATTCAAATAAGATATATGTAAAGTGCTTTGCAAAACCACAAAGTAGTATATAAATGTTAGTTATTGCTATTATTAATATCAATAAGTTCATACCATATGAAAATTGTTTGAAATAACTTGGAATATTTAGCCTGGTGAAGAAAATTTTTAGGGGAGAGATATCTTACTTTGTGTTCGAAGGGTTAGCATGTGGAAGGGAGCTCATACTAGACCTGCATGACCCCAGGGTGCAGAACTGAGCAATGAGTAGAAGTTTCAGAGAAGAAAATAGAGTCTGAATGTAAGGAAACAGTTACTAATAGTTCTAGATGCTTCTCCTGGGGAGGTAGGGGACCCCCTTCTTTGGAGGATTCCTACCAAAAAGTCCTGGGGTGTTTTGTAGAGGGGAATTGTGTTCAGGTAGAGGTAGTAGGTAGCATATGAGGTCATATCTAACTGAGATCCTATAGATCTTAAGAAATGCAATTTTCTAAAGATTAGAGGGAATATTAACTGACAATATATTATAACTCTCAGTAAACTGTTAGGATCAGGGATAAGGCAAATGATAATTTCTTTGGGTGCATGAAGAACTAGACTTTCTTAACAACATGGGATGATGATGGATTGGTGGGCTATGAATACCAAAGCTGCCAAGTCTTTTACTGTCTACCAAGAGAAGTTTCATGGTGCAGTGGAGGTATCACATATTCTTGGAGTGAAAAGATCTGGCTTTAGCAAGAACTTTGTAACCTTAGAGTTAATTGTTCTGTGCCTCAGTTTCTTCATATATAAATGTGGAGTATTTTTTACCTGCCTCCCTCATAAGGTTGATGTGAGGAAAGCATTTAAAAATTAAAAAAAAGTAAATTTTAAAGAGTTTGTCATATGTTATCCTCTACACAGAAACATGAAAGGCAAAGAAATATCAAAAAGCATCCTTTAATCACAGTGTAAACTCAGTTTTTGTTATTTCTATTTCCTTTACCCTCTTCACAAATATCCCCTCTCACACACACAGCTTCTATAGGAATTTTTAGTAATACATATTACATATGTAATACGATCTATTTGCAATGATGTATCAATATACCCACTTTTGCTCAGAAGTTTTTACAAACTTAAGGACTTGCTAAAGAAAAGGAAAGGATTAGATTTAAATTCCTGTTAACTTTACCTCTGTTTTATATGTGGTTTTGCGTGAGTGAGATGCTCAAATGATTTCATTTCACTTCTGCTCCTGAATTTTGTAATGTAAATAACAGAACGAGAAAAGGTTAGGGGTGGCTTAGAAATACACCTTTAATCAAGGCAGCTATCTTTATTTTATTGTGGTTTCCTGATCATTATATAGAATGTGTTTATCCTTAACCTGAGCTTATGATTTAAAAAATGCACAATAATCAAGTATATAGGACTTTTGTAAAGTCTGCAATTATATTAGTCATTTCGTAGAAAAATAGTGACTGTGGGAATTTGACTCACATTTACATTACTAAATGACTCCAACCCTCTTTTCTCTTCAGTCCACTTAGCTCTCCATTTTTGGAGGAGACTGAGTACAGCCATGATTTTCTCATATTTTTCTGTTAGCTTGAATATCTTTAAAGGGCTACTCTTCTCTTGTACAGAGGACAATATTAAAGAAAAGAATTAGCAAAATGAGAAAAACTTGTATCAAGACTATCCCATATTTCAATTTTAATGTTAATTGTCTTTAGCATTGAAAAAAATTAATTATTGTTACTTGTTCATCCTTTTATCATAGAGTGAGAGGAATAAAATGATTTGACCCTCTTTTTATGTCTTTATTTTCACTTAAGCCTAAAATTAAGGGACATTTAAAAAATACATGTCCTTTCATGATTTGTTGGGGTGAAAGTTACAGACTATCCTTCCAATAATTTCTTAGACTGTCCTAAGATATGAGATCAGGACCAATGCCTTAGATAACTGTGGACTATTTTTTAGCCATCCAAGGTGAGATGTAGAAAGTGGTAGTAAGTTTGAGGTCAGTCAGGCCTCTAAGAGATATGATTATTAGAATTTACTGAAGTAGTTTTTCACTGCTTCAACACCTTCTACCATGTTGTTTGTGGGAGAATAGATCCATATCACTCACCACCATAATAGGATTATTCATTTGGGAGTTCTAGTTAATTTGTACTTACCTATGACTATATCTAGCTCACTCTCCCCTATTCTCTGTGATTCAGTGTTGCCATCTGCTTGGGCAAAAACCTCCTTCCTTTACAACCATTCCTTGCTCTCTATATGACATCCATCTCTATAGTACTCTTTCTCTAGTTTCCATTCTTCTCTGTTCTCTCCTTCCATTGTTAACAACCTTTCCTTTAACCTAGAGTTCTTCCTCTTAGATTTTTTGGTATTGTAACTATGGAAACCAGACCATCTTGAAAATACTTTATCTGTGACCTTTACTCCTCTTCCTATTATTTTATATAGTTCTATCTAATTTGGTTTGTTTTATTAGGATTTTTACTTAGGGATTCATAATTTTTTTACAGGAACTGATGAATAGCTATATAAAGGCTTGGACATCTTAAAGCTTAGTGTAAAAAATTATGAGAAGTGTAATATTTCTGCTATGCAAAATGGAGAGCAGGATGATTGACACTTAGCAGTTTAGAATTTGGAACCACCAAGCTTGCCATGAGCCAGCAAGGGACAGAAAGTTGCCAGCAGAACATATAAAGCTGAATTTTGAACAAGAAACTCTCTCAATTTGGAGAAGGTGCTGGTGGAAGGTTGGTTGGGATCTTGGGTAGGCCAAATCAATCCAGGATACCTGCATTCAATTCTATTCACTACCACATCCTCAACTGCTGTGTGAAGCCATATTATATATCCTACTCAATTGATTATCAAGGAAGAAGCAACATCAATTCCACAAAGCAATCTGGTTCAGGCCAAGGAGCCTGGCCTGGCCAGGTTGCAACTGAGGAGACAAACCTCTCCAGCTGGTAATCTCAGACTTGAAATAACACCTGATCATCAGTAGTTTTAGCTAAGCTTTCCTTACACCTCTTTCCTTCAGCCTTGTTTCCCCTTTCCCTAAGTCTGTTGTATTAAAATTTAAACTTACTTAGGTGGATGTCATCATTGCCCTAAGGATCATTAATCACATCCTTGGGTATCTGAGGGAAGAGGGATCGCTCAAACTAAAGCTAAGCTGTAGTCACTAGCGTTATCCATCAGCTTTGAAGCCAGGATAAGCAATCAAAGAAGCGGTGTGATCTTATTTGATCACTTATTCCTGGGACTCTGTTATGTTGGAGCTGGGTGTTTAGTTTAGTTACAAATATTCCTATGGGGTCTTGGTGTTCACTACCACTACCTGGTGTTCATTGATTCCCACTCTCACTCAGCTCCAGGTCCTCATATCATCAGAGGACCTTGGACCATCTCATCATCAGTATAACAGTCCCATATCAGTAACATAACAGAAGTTGTAGTCTGTTGTTTAACCTGAGATATTTTGCTTCTTTCATTTTACTAACATGATGATGACTGCTATTAATAACTGGCATTTGTATATTGCTTTACATGTTTTATTTAAACCTCACAACACTAAGGGTCATTTTACTTGAGATATAGTAAGTACTTAATAAAATGCTTTTTCACTGATTAGCTAATTCCTTTGTTCATTCTACATATAAAGTGAGGCTCAGAGATTAAGTGATTTGCCCATGGTCACTGAGGTATTAGGAGCAGTGGTGAGATTTGAACTCTGGTGTCTCCTGGCTCCAAGTCCATTATTCAAAAATTAAATTGTACTGTTTTAAATATAAAAAATAGACTTTACAACTATGTGGGACATCATCCAATCATATTCTGGTGACAATTATTTACCATATTTACTAGTGTACATGTCTTGATCTTTCTCCATAAGACAGCTGAGAACTCTTGAGGAGGTCAGTGTCTGGCTCATAGTCTTCCTCTTCCTTCTTAACCCTTAAATTGGGGGAATGCTTCAAGATACATGTTGATACTCTGTCTCAGTTTCTCAGTTTCCACGTCTGATCTTATTGTCATCCACAATATCTATTTCAATTGATCATTTCTATGATCAAGGATTTTGAAATTTCTTTATCATCTGATCATAACCACCTCTCAATCTATTTTTCTCTATACCCAGTTTCCCCCTAAATCTATTCCTTTTCTTCACCATGATTTACAGTTCTTTCATTCCCTCAGTATTCTCCTAGGCCACTATCACTGTTCTGACTTCCCTTTCCTCTGTTCCCAACCATGACCAGTTAAAATTTTCTAGTTCAACAGTCCTTTTCTCTTAAATTTTACTTCTCTACTTTTTGTCCTAAGTCCATTAAGTCATTGGCAGCATTCTTCATTCCCCTTCTCTCCCAACTTACTGTTGAATGATGGTAGAGAAAGTCATGCAACTATGCTGATGAGATACACCATGAAGTTATGATATCTAACTTTGTCTAGGCCCTCATGCATAAAGACAATCTTTTTATTTCTCTCTAGTTCAATCCTTATTTTGCTTTCCACAGAAATTATTTCATACCTTATTTTTTTTCTTGAATCAACCTCACCTTCTGTCATCCTCTCATCAGAAGATCTTGCCTCATATTTTATGGAGAAAATAAAGGCTACTTGCCATAAACTTTCTCTCTTCCCCTTCTGTGCATCTCAAATCCTCTTGACATCATGCCCCATTTTCTTCTTCATTATGGTCAATTATGAAGAAATATTTTTTATCCTCATAAATGCTAATCACTTTCCTTGGCTCTTTTAAAAAAATCCTCACCTTCCATCTTAGAATCAATACTATATATTGGTTCTAAGATAGAAGAGTAGCAAGGGCTAGGCAATGGGGGATTAAGTGACTTGTCCAGGGTCACACAGCTAGGAAGTACCTGAGACCAGATTTAAACCCAGGACCTTCCATCTCTGGGCCTGACTCAATCCACTGAGCCACCCAGCTGTCCCGATCCTCATCCTTCTTAATCTTTTTTTTTTTTTTTTAGTTGACATTATTGACTCCATATCTCTTTCTGAGGACATTGACCTCTAGTTTTTCCTGATACTCTTCTCCCTTATTTCTTTCCCCTCCATTTCTTCAGACTATTTACTCTCAACCTCTCTTTCCGGATCATCATCTGTGTCTTATTCCTAACTGTGGGTATAATTCATGACCTGCCTTGAACCATTTTTTCTTTCTTTACAGTCTTTCTTGGCGATCTCTTTAAGTTCAATAATCATCTCTAAAACAGATGACCTCCTAGTTTATATATCTATCTTAGGTTCTTTTACTTTATCAACAGCTGCCTTGTGGGTGTTTCCTATGGGATGTCCCTTACACACTTTAAATTCAATATGTCCAAAACAAAACAAATTACCTTCTCCAGTCCCCTCTCACTCTTCTCCCACCTCTGAACTTCTTCATTTTCTGTTGAGAGTACCATCAACCTTTTGGTCATCCAAGTTCATAACTGTAGAATCATCCTAGATTTCTCACCAACCCTCATACCACATATCTAATCAGTTGCCAAAGCTCATTGATTCTATCTCCACAACATCTCTTCCATCTGTTCCAATTTCTCAACTCACATAGCCACCACCCTAGTTATGACCCTTATTGCTTATCACCTGGATTATTACAATTGTCCCTTTTTTCTAGTTTTTTTTTTTTAAAATTGTATACCCAATTCATTGATCTCTTCTCTCCCTTTTGTTACTATAAACATTTAGAGATGGAAATTTTCCCCTAAGGACTGCTTTGGCTGTATCCCACAAATTTTGGCTTGTTGTTTCATTGTTATCTATTTTAACGAAATGATCATTTCTGTGATTTGTTCTTTTACTCACTCATTCTTTAGAATTATATTAGTTTCAAATACATTTTTAATCTGTGCTTCAGAGGCCCTTTATTGAATGTAATTTTTATTGTATTAAGGTCCAAAAAGGATGCATTTAATATTCCTACTTTTCTGTGTTTGTGGAGTTTTTATGTACTAATACCTGGTCAGTATACAAAAAATGTATACACTTTTCTATTCCCATTCAATTTTCTCCAGAAGTCTGTTGATTAAAAAATTCTATTCAGCTTCTTGACTTCTTCCTTATTTATTTAAGGTAAGGGTTTAATCTAGGTTTTTTTTTTAAAGTTTTTATTTTGAATATTTCCCCTAGTTACATATTTCATGTTCTTTCCCTCTTCTCCAAGCCCCCTTAACCCCCTTAGCCAATGCACAATTCCACTGGGCTTTACATTTATCATTGATCAAGACCTAATTCCATATTATTGATGGTTTAATCTAGGTTTTATCTAAGTCTAAGACAAGGTAAATTGAGTTTCCCTCTAGTATAGTTGCTTCTTCAGGACCTGGCACTGTGGATACTTTAGAAAAAACTTGTTGCTTGATTTATTTAGTCTCATATTTTTCTTTCTTAAAACCTTCTTTATAGGAAACATTCCTTTATTAGTCCTTTACAAGGAAATCCTGAAGTCTTTGAAGTATATATGTTGTCCAGATTTATTCCTACTCAGCTGTGTACAAGTGTATAGTTATCAAGCATCAGTATAGTAGCACAGCAGGTTTACCAGTATTGGTGAGGTAGTTAGCTAACTCCCAGACTTGTTGGGGGAAGTATTGAAAGATGGGACTTTTAAATGAATATCAAATGAAGAAGATTATTTAAGACTTAGTACTTTGAGAAACTCCTGCAGTTTCTAGTGGTTAGTCCAAACATGCTCTTCTATTTCAGACATTGGAAGGCACAAAAGAATTGAAGTACATCTTGCTTTTGGTCTTGCCTGGGAGATTAGAAATTCCTTCTGAATTCTAACTAGCTTGTATCAGTTTTTGTATGATATAGTAGAAAAAAGCACTGGATTTAACAGTGTGATATTATCACATACTTAGTCATTAATAGCTGAGATGGGATCAGGAACCCATCTCTCCTTACTAACCATTTTGGTTTACTTTATATGACTTATAATTTTTAAATGAAATCAGCCTTCAGTAAACCATGTTGATGGATTTATTTTAAAAATCAAATATATATTTATAATTTTAAAGATATGCATAAAAGAACTTGTGATAAAAACCTGTCTAACAACTGATTTTTTTGGAATTGTTGACATTTTTCACAGAGATATTTCCTTGTTGGGAGTAATCATGCAGAAACTAAGTATCGAGTCTTGAAAATTGATCGAACTGAACCAAAAGATTTGGTTATCATTGATGATAAGGTATGTTCCTAGTTCATTTGAAAATGTGAGATTTAACTTTGGAATGATTATTATGGTCTTTATACTAAATTATTATGATATCTACCATGTAAATATAGAAATGAAATATGTTACTTATACTCAAGTGCTTTTGTCTTGGAACAGAAATATAGAGTATAGAGATCCCAGTTTTGACCCCTTTCCACTTTAGACATATATACTAATTGCAAACTATGTAAATATATTACATAAGAATTTTGAAATTAAAAAAATTACATCTGAATGTTATAAAGCCTTATATTTTAGTTATTTTATAGAGAAAGTTTGTGTCTTAAATAAAATTTTACTTTTTGTACATGTGTGATCAAACAGCCTAAAAAGTTAACAATCTAAAATGTTGCTTATTTTTAGCATGTGTATACTCAACAAGAAGTTAGGGAGCTTCTTGGACGCTTGGATCTAGGAAACAGGACAAAGATGGGACAGAAAGGCTCCTCTGGGTTATTTCGAGCTGTGTCAGCTTTTGGTGTTGTAGGTAAGCAATTTAATTCCTTAAAATGCCTTTTTCTTTAAATAGAAACATAATAATTCTACTGTAGTAATATCATCTAGTGAAACCATAGCCTTAGTACAGTAAACTGTCACCTGTGGCTTTGAATAGCTAATCAAACACTGTTATCTACTAATCAGTCAATTAACAAATATTTATTAAGCCATTTCTGTGTTTAGCATTATGCTAAGTGCTTTGAGGGATACAAAGCAGTAAAATGCAGGTTCTCTTCCTTATAGCTTATAAACTAGTTGAGAAGACAAACAAACATACAAGGAATGTTAGTTGGGAGCAGTGTAGTTGCAGTGGAAAGTACATTTGACCTAGGAGTCAGAAGAACTTGGTTTTGGATCCTGCCTGACCAGTCATTTAACCTCTCTAGCTTCAGTTTTTTCATCTATAGAATAAGAGGATTGGGCCAGATGGCCTCCAAAAGCCCTTCCTGGTTTAACTCTGTGATCTGCTGTGATTCTTTTCTTGTTTCCTATTTCAGTTTCTTCATATGGCAAATGAAAATAATTGTACCTACCTCATACAGTTATTTTGAGGCCCAAATGAGATAACATATATAAATCACTTTGCAGATCATCAAGCTAATATTATTACAGATTTGTCATGAAGCAGTGACTTTTTCCAATAGCAGTCAGCAGCATATGAATAGGAGTGAGTAGAGAAAGTGGATGATGGCAGGTGGGGAAGGTTATGTAAGACTGGGATAAGACAAGACAAAAGAGTTAGGGATTCAAAGAGAGCTGATGACCTGACAGTTCCACAATAAATTAAGATTGTAAAGGAAGAGATGAAAGTAATAGAGTAGGAGAACAAGGATGAGTGGAGTCCAGAAGTCATGGAAAAAATATGAGGCAGAATTAGAGATAGAAAATTAGAAGTCTTTTTTCAGAAAGGAAAATTGAAGAGTTCTGGATCTTGGAGTTGTAATTAGTGGTTAGATTTCTAAGAGGCTGAGAGAGGAGGGAATAAATTCTAGGCAAAGACACAGGCATACTGGATGGGATGTTATGTGGGAGGGACAGCAAGTAGGTCAGTTTGGCTTGATTGAAGAGTTTATAGAGGGAAGCTTTGTGTAGTAAACCTGGAAATGTGGGTTGGAGCTAGTTGGAGAACAGCTTATGAGTCAGAATAGTTTGTATTTGATTCTAGAAGCAATAAGGAGCCATGGAGCTTCTTGAACAGTGGGGAGATATGATCATTCTGTGCTATAGGAGTATCCTTTTAGCAGCTCTGTGGAGATTAGATTGGAGAAGGGAGAAACTTAAGATAGGGAGACCAATTAAAAGGCTAGTTCAGTTGTGCAGGTAAGAAGTGATAAAGACTTGGACTAATTTGTTAACCATATGAGTGAAGAGAAAGATAAAGATGTGAGAGTTATAGAGGCAGAATCAGCAAGATAATATATGGAGTTAAGGAGAATGAAGAGTCTGGGATGAATTCAAGATGTGTGCTTGGAAAGATGATAATGACTCTACCAGAAAAAGGAAGTTCCAAAGTGAGGTAGGTTTGGAGGGGAGATATATGAATTTTATTATGGACATGTTGAGATTGAGATCCAGTAAGATCCATTCCATTAGGTAATACAAAGGGTTGATAATTAAAATTATGTGAGTGGATAAGGTCACAGAGATAGAGAGAGAGAGAGAGAGAGAGAGAGAGAGAGAGAGAGAGAGAGAGAGAGAGAGAGAAGAAGGGAGGGTCTAGGACAGAGCAGAGGAGCACATCCACTTTTCTAGGAGGGGACATAGATGAAGATCCAACAAAGAAGACTGAGGAGAGAGCAGGCCAGCAAGAGGAGCACCAAGGACACCCTTCATGAAATCTCATAGAGGAGAGAATGTTCAGGAAGAGAAGGATGAGAATTAAAAAAGACCAAAATTGATCTAATAAGAGCTCAACAGTTTCAGTTGAGTGATGAGATCAGTAGTAGGGCTATAATGGGTTGAAAAATGAGATAAAATATAGTCATCTTTTTCCAGGAATTTGGCTGAGGAAGGGAGAAGAGACAGAAGGGTAATATCTTGAGGAAGGTAATATCTTGAGGAAGGATAGAGGGAATAAATGTAGCACCTTTTGGACTCCATACCGTATTTGTCCTTAAAGGACAGATTCCCCTAGACAGTGGCAATTACCTTCAGGTTCAGGGAACTCTGTGATTCTACATTCCTAACATTATAGCTCAAAAGCTTCTGTCAGGATCCATACCTTTAACAGTCAGTTAGTAAACACAATTAGCTCAAAGCAAAAGCATTTACTAGGATGGCATATTTTGAACTGCAGCAGTACATGTCCCCTATTACTCTGATGTGCATTCTCCCACAAATACACATCTCTGCTGAGTGGGCTGTGCTCAGTGAGGCTCCTGGGCCCACTCCCTTCTCAAGCTTGATTCCTAAACCCCACAGATAATTCTCTCTTGGGTATATGGTTAAATTTCCTCTCTGTTTCTGGGGTTCGGTTTCTTCGAAGATGCTCATTGCCTCATCGGCTTCTGCTCTTTGGTCCCTTCTCAATGAAGTATTTCTTTTTTTTTAAACATTTATTAATATTTATTTTTTAGAAAAGTTAACATGGTTACATAATTCATGCTCTTACTTTCCCCTTCACCCCCCGAGCTCACCCCAACCATGGCTGATGCGAATTTCCACTGGTTATAACACGTGTCATTGATCAAGACCTATTTCCAAATTGTTGATAGTTGCATTGGTGTGGTAGTTTCGAGTCTACATCCCCAATCATGTCCACCTCAACCCATGTGTTCAAGCAGTTGTTTTTCTTCTGTTTCTTCTCTTGTAGTTCTTCCTCTGAATGTGGGTAGCGTTCTTTTCCATAAGTCCCTCAGAGCTGTCCTGGGTCATTGCATTGCTGCTAGTACAGAAGTCCATTACATTTGATTTTACAACAGTGTATCAGTCTCTGTGTACAATGTTCTTCTGGCTCTGCTCCTTTCACTCTGCATCAATTCCTGGAGATCTTTCCAGTTCGCATGGAATTCCTCCAGTTTATTAGTCCTTTGAGCACAATAATATTCCATCACCAGCATATACCACAATTTGTTCAGCCATTCCCCAATTGAAGGACATACCCTCATTTTCCAGTTTTTTGCCACCATAAAAAGGGCGGCTATAAATATTTTCAATGAAGTATTTCGCGTAGGGCAAGTAACTAGCATACCATACTGTGACTGATGGTGGGTGAGGAGATAGAAATCCTTTCCTTGCTACCTTCTGGTAAGAGGCAGAGGGCATACTCCACAGAGTTGCTTCCTTCCTGTCTGCTCTTACTATAGGGCTCACATAGCTTTTTAAAGGCCACCAGAATCACAGTTAATTTTTGATTAATCAGTGGCCAACTGACCTCTCAATAACCTCTGTAAAACTTATTTACGTTTGTAAAGCGATAACAGAATATAGATGTGTTTTTGCACTTAGCTTAATAGATTAATGCCTTGCTACTTCTGTTATCTTCGTCTTTCTGGATGGAGGTGAGAATCATCTGACCAGAGAACAAAAAAAAATAGGAGAGATGAGGAAATGTCTATAGACAGTTGAGGAACCAGTAGATAGGAAAAGACTAAACATAAGAAAGAGAGGAGATATGATGGGGGCAGATACTGAAGAGGTTTGAAGGGAATGGCATATAAGTGGAGAGATTTAAGGTAGTGGAGAGAATGGTTACATCTTGATCAGAGTGGGACAACAAAGAATGGGTGCCGAGAAGGAAAATAGAGGGAATTTATAGAGAGCAGCCTCTATTTTCTCAGTAAAATACGGAACAGAGTCTTTTACTGAGAGTATACGGGAGAGGTGGTTGTATGGGAGGCTTGAGAAGAACAGAGGAAGTTTGGAACAGCCCCTCTGTGGGGAAATGTGATAGGAAAAATTATGGAAAAGAGAAAATGATTTATTTGCATCAATGAGGACACATGAGTTTAGATAACATGAATCTACAGTCTCAGTCAACATGAGTGACTTTTACAGCACCTGAAGGGAAGCAGAGGAAGGGAATGCTGGGGGTAATATAGGGTTGGGGTTTGGGAGGTCATGAATGATCCCCTGTATTAAGCAGAATGTTTTTGCAGGAATTTTTTAGACTTTAATCACATTTTCTGTTGTTGCAATGTGTAGTCTAGAAGAATATTACTGAATGCTGATTTCACTTGGGACAAAAACATGTATTAACTCAGCTCAGTAGCCACTTAAGTAATGCATGATATATCCCATTGTTATTGAGTTTCTGGGGAAAAATAGGACTTAGGAATGGATGAGGTAGAGTTGGATAGGCTTAATTAGAAAGTAGGGGAAATAATTGAGTAGAGTCAAATACACAGAGAAGTTTCTATTGCCATGTGACCCTTACAACTGAGAAACAGCTATTATACTTTTTAGTTCTTTGAGTAGACTAATCCATTTTAACATATGTCCCTTGAATTTTTGCTTCCTCACCACAATTTAATGGCCTTTGTGAGGCAGCTGGGGAATTTACAGAGAAAGGCAGAATAGAGAATGCCTATGGTATTCACTCATGTTTTAGTAACTATATTATAGATTAAGATTATCTGAATTTAAAAATGGAAATGGATCATCTGATATTAGTTAATAAAGGAAAATAAAGGAAATATTTTTGATTAAAGACAAACCATTTAACATGAAGAAATAAAATAAAATTCAACAACTTTCCTTAATTTTTCTGGGCTAAAAAATAATGAATAAGTTAAAGTCCATGGTCTGTTAAACCCCTTTATTGGTGATTATAGCTGACATTTTGGTATAGTGGAAAGACTTCTGGATTGGGGGGCAGAGGCTCAGTTTTTAAACCTTAGCTTATTACTTAGGCCCTATAAGACCTTGGACAAATTATATTGCCTTTTTGGGCCTCAGTTTACTCATTTGCAAAATTAGAACATTGGACTAACTTACATTTCAGCTATAATTCTGTGATATGATTCTTTGGAGAAGAAAATGCATTTTTGATTGGGGCCAAAAGAAGAAAAATAATTGAAGATCTTGGCACAGTGTAGATGTTTACAGTGATATAAAGGGAACCGGTTTTTCCCAGACCTATTTATTTATAAATAAACCCTTACCTTCTGTTTTAGAATTGATATTAAATATTAGCTCTAAGGCATAAGAGCAGTAAGGCCTAGGCAGTGGGATTTAAATGACTTGCCTAGAGTCACATAGTTAGGAAATGTTGAGGCCAGATTTAAACCCAGGATCTCCTGTTTCCAGGCCTGACTCTTTATCTGATCCATTAAGCAACCCAGCTGCTTTTCAGACATATTTATTTTTCATCAGTTGTTTCAGGTATGTCCAATTCTTTGTGATCCCATTTGGGATTTTCTTGACAAAGATAATGGAGGAGTTTGCCATTTCATTTTCTAACTTATTTTACAGATGAGGAAGCTGAGGCAAACAGGGCTAAGGGAACTGCCCAGGGCCATATAGCTAGAAAGTGGCTGAGGCTAGATTAGAACTCAAGTCTTTCTGACTCCTGGCCCAGCACTCTGTCCACTAGCTATGCCACTAGACCTTTTATAATTTGAATAATGTGAAGAAAAAGTCCAAATGATATACTTTGGATTCAAACTAAAAAGATGAAATTTAATTTCACCCAAGATTTAAGTAGATGGGAGCTGTTTGGGGGAAAATTCTTTATCGAAGTAAAAATAAATAAATTTAAAAGGAAACATAGAGAGGGGAGATTCTCTGTGGGAAATTTCTATCATGTAAACCTAATCAAATGTTGCTGTTGGATGTTTTATTCAGTTTTTGTTCAATTAAAATATAACTTTTGCTTTTAAAGTAAGTTACTAATGAATTTATAACTACCTTTTAATTTATGGCTTGTTATTAAATTTGTCAGGCATATTTAAATATGGTTGGAATGTGGGGCATGTGTGAGAGCCAATATTTTTATTATAAATTTTATGAACAAATGATTTCAGAATGATTTCAGAAAAAATACACAGAGTAATTAATATTTTTGTAGGTATATATACAAGATATACATTCACAATATATATTGTTCATATTGGTCATAGAATTTTAAAAGAATTTTTATATTATGGATTTTGTATAGTTGTTATAAATTGGTACGTATGGTACCTCTTTCATTCTCTATGAGTGGAAGTGAATAAGATTTGGTTATTTAAGTAACTTGCTCAAAGTTATGCCATCAATTACTATTTGAAAATAAAGCAAAATTTCTATAGCTCCTGATCTAAATTCCTGAGGAGATTCAATCTATTTAAGTGATGGCGAATATCACTCTATAAAATAGTTCTTAAAGAAATTTCATAATTTAGTAATGTTTGAATCATGAAGAAATAACACTACTCTTTAAATGTGTTTATCTGATAAAATAAAAGAGGATTATTTCAATTTCAACTTTAATACTTTAAAAATCTGTGATTTCAGTGGGGGTGACCCAAAGTACTACCCCTTCTTGCTATCTAGAAAATAAGCTTTCCTGAGTTGTAGTCTCTCTCTTTACTCAATTCTTAAGGCATTAAAAAATTACACATTGCATTTTTTTCTATTTTGAAATAGGTTTTGTCAGATTTTTAGAAGGTTATTACATCATATTAATAACAAAAAGGAGAAAGATGGCAGATATTGGAGGACATGCAATATACAAGATAGAAGATACAAATATGATCTATATACCAAATGATTCTGTACGAGTTACTCATCCTGATGAAGCTAGGTAAATACTAGTGGTTAAACTGTTTTTACTTGTGATATTATAGATTAAGAAAATAAAGCATATTTTGGAGGTTGTATGTATTATTTTAAAAGTGGTGTTTTGTTTTATTACATTTGACTAAATGCCATTTTGAAATTTTTAGAGCAAATAATGGATGTGCCTTACAATAAAGATCACATTGTAAAGTTGAAAACTAATCAAGGCATAAATTTTTGAGTATAAGAGTAGGCAGGTAAAACTTGGTCTAATTAAAAAGAATTATTAGAATAATATTCATTTTGTCATTTTGCTCTAAGGATATAAAAAATGGGGAAACGCTAGTAATTGTCTTTGTGTCCAAGACAGTTGGTAACAGTGTGGGATGAATTGTGCATTATTCCACAGTATACATTGATTTAGTATTAGTAATCATAGACTGGCAACTTCCTTTAGAAAAAGTGAAGTTAGGTGCCCTCCACTAGGAGATAGCAATCTCTCCTTTTGAAGAGTAGAAGAAACTCCCTCCCCGAAATACATATATATATACACTAGTATAGGCCTTTGATATTCTTCTCAAATGTGGCTAAAAGACTGTCCCCACTCTGCTTCTTCTTTCCCATGGGAAGGAAGCTCAGGTGTCCTAATTTCTATGAGAGAAATCTCAAAATTTACAAGTTATAATCTTGACTACATGGTCCGAGAAATGTTTCAAAAGCCCAAGAAATGTTGTGATGCTATAGCCCAAGAAATATTTCAAAGAGTATTTCAGCCTGAATTGTTGCAATCTAAAATCTTTGGACAGGCCTAAAAACCTGACTCAACTAAAAATTACAAACCTAAGGAATATTCCCATATGCTTGGAAACATTGGAAGATAAAGAAAAGACACTCAGATGCATTGGGAAAAATTAAGGAGGGTAGAAGAAAGAGGGTAGAATAAGATACAGATAATGGGAAAGTGGAGATAGCATTGTGTTGGATCCTGATAAAAACCTGAGTAAATCTTGGCATCTAGTATAAATATGAAAAATAATTATGACTGAAATAATAATATAAATTAGTTTTTTAATTAAAGCCATGCTGATAGATAAAGTTATTAGACCACGCGCTTGTAAGAATTAAAAACCGCCACCCTCGCCATTATTGTCTCCTGTCTCCTCCTGAGTCTGCTGGCCAAGAGGCCACTCCCTCCTAACCCAGGAGATTTAAACTCTTCTCTGCGTGGAGAGGTAGGCCTCCCCACGCCCAAAGAACCGGAACCGGAAACCCATTGGACCACGGGAAATGTAGTTTGATAATTTCTCCGTGTCCATAGAAAATACATATATATACTTAAAGATGACATCTCCCAAATTTCACTTTTACACTAGGCATAAATATAACATAACTTTTTACACTAAAACCTACTTAATAGGCTATGTGTACTCGTTTTGTTATAGTTATTTGTTTTATACAATTTGGAATTGTAGTCTCAAGATTTTGACACATGTCCTTTAATTTTTTTGAGCAATCTAGTTTTCCAAGTCTATCTTTGATTATACAGGCATACCATGGAGATATTGCAGATTTGGTTTCAGACTACTGTAATAAAGGGAAAACCACAAAAAGCTAGTCATATGAATTTTTTGGCTTCCAAGTTCATATAAAAGTTATATTTACACTATAGTGTAGTCTATTAAATATGCAATAATATTAAGTCTAAAAATGTACATCCCTTAATTAAAAATACTTTATTGCTAAAAAATGGTAGCCATCATTAAAGCCTTTAGTGAGTTGTAATCTTTTTTGCTGGTAAAAGTCTTGCCTCAGTGTTGATGACTGCTGAGAGATCAGAGTGGTGGCTACTGAAGGCTAGGGTGGCTGTAGTGATTTTATTAATTTGCTGCTACTGAAGTTTGCTGCTACATTTGACTCTTCCTTTCAGTTGAACACTTAGCAACTAAGTTATTAACTGGCCTAATTTTAATATCAAATCTCAGGGAATAGGGAGGCCTGAGGAGAGGGCAAAAGATGGGGGAATGACATTTATCGATTAAGTTTGCCATCTTATATGGATATCATTTGTGGTACACCAAAACAGTTACAAAAGTAACATAAAAATCACCATAAAAGCTGTATTAATATGAAAAAGTTTGAAATACTGTGAGAGTTATCAAAATCTAACACAAAGAGATGTGAGTACAGGCTGTTGGAAAAATGTCATTGATAGCTTGCTCAATATAAAGCTTCCACAAACTTTTAGTTAAAAAAAAGAAATACCCGTGAAGCACAATAAAGCAAAGTGCAATAAAACAAGGTATGCCTGTACATGTGAGTTTTCAGGGAAGTTTAAATCAGGGAAATTCTGAGGGTATTGAAATATGTTTATTTCTTGGCTAAATTTCTGAACTTTTCATGATGTGTGACACAGTATAAGGTTGTGTTCCCATATTCCATCTCCATTTGTCAGTAGCTATAATTCCAGAGCAATTCTGCTTCTCAATATATCAATAAACCTATCAGAGTTCATAATTTCTTAATGAGGATGCAGCTCCTAGGACCAGTAGAAGTACAAAGTCCCCAGAAAAGATTTTTTTCAGAGGGTTACTATTTTATTTGAGGAAGGTGCCCAGATATAACATGCTCACTTGAACTTCCTTTGACAAAAATTTTAGTTTATGAATACAATGAATGGAAAAAAAGCAAGTTTCATCAGTAAAAACTACTTTTTTTCCCACCCTTAGTATGCAAGCCTTTGTATTATCTTGCCCATGGAAAACATTTTTCCTTCATAGTAATAGTAACTGTTTTTTTCTTTTTCCTGCTTTTCCTGCTTCCGGAAGTTTCCTCTGGATGTCTTTGTATATTTTCTTAGGATTAATTAGACTATTGTGCAGCAGTAACTTTGTCAGTCCTGGTATTTTTTGTTTTTGTTTGCACTTTCTTCTACACATCAGTGTAACTTGAATCCTTGAAACACTTAATTTCCTCACATCAATAGTCAACTCAATTTCTCTGACAGTTTTTGAAGTATATATCAAAATCAAAGTGTGCATCAAAAATGTAGTGAAGTACATCAAAAATATCAAAAGAGAGCAGTGAATCCAACCGTCAGGGATAGAAAACTAAGTGTGGAAACCAATTTAATTCAATTACATCTAGTCAAGGTCTGTGCTGTCTGGTTCACAGGTTGATGTGAGGAAAGTATGTTTTAAACATAAAGTGTTACATAAAAAATAATTTATTATTATCATTATTAGAAATATACACACATATTTGTTGGGTGATAAAAATGTTAAAGAATTTATTATAACTATGATACTATTTGTTTTGGATTTCTTTTTAGATATCTGCGAATATTTCAAAATGTAGACCTATCCAGCAATTTTTATTTTAGGTAAGTTTGAATTTTACTTGGGGATTAATTGATTAATTAAAATTTAGAGAGTAGGACAAAAACAGAATCAAAGTCTCACTAACTCTTGTTCTGTCTCCTAAGAAATCATCTCACAAAAATATAAATGTGTTAGGAGCTTAAAGAAAACCTGTTATCAGAAAATACAGGTAGATAAATAAGATGATGATTATTTATATTACAAAACATTTTCAGCCGTACAAGAGGATTTGTCCCAAGATTCTTTATTTAGGCTCACTTTAAACATGATTTACAAAATGTTGATTCTTGGAAGCTATGCCCATTTTGTTATGTGAGGTAGTATGTTTTGGAGGTGGTGTTTTTTCTTTTAGACTAAACCTGTGGCTTAAATTGTGTAGGAAGAACAGCTATGGAAAATCCTCCTACCAATGAAAATTATTTTAAATAAGGTGAATTGACTAATACTATTAAATCAAACTTAGCAATTTTTTAAACTACGAAGCAAATTTATTTCAACAAATATGACCATTTTTTCAAATGAGACTATTGAAATGATTGAAATAATCAACAAATGTAATACTATTAGGTTTCAAAAATGAAGTGGAAAAATCACTTTCAATCAAGCCTTACACATGAATTAAAGAAAAAATTATGATTATACCAAACAATAGTGTGTGCAGCAACTCCTGCAGAAATGTTAGAAACTTGAATAATTGTATTTTAAAAATAATTCTACTTACCATAATAATATAAGATATAATGAATAGTAATTAGAAGTATTCTGAAAATAAGCTTAGTTAGAGTGAAAATATTCTGGCTGCCCTTTGAAATTCTCTGCTTACAGTAAAATAGAATAGAACTACTGTAAAAAGAAAGTTGCTATGGTGAAATCTGTTCTGAAAGGCATCTCTTGGTTTCTCAATCCCAAACTTTATTTGTACAGGTTTTAGAATAAGATCTGAATTCAAAGTCTATCCATCAGAGACACCATTACTTATTAGAGTGTCAGATGGTTGTCTCTGAAAGCATGCCTTGATTTATACCATTAGCATAACTCTTTGCTGTATTTTGGCAATATTCATAACATTATTAAGTAGTGTAACAATTTTTAAAAATGAGTAAATTAAAACAACTAAATTATTTATCTAGTGTCATCTTATGTTCCTTTTGGTCTTTTCCAAAGTTGGCGTAGCTAAAATAGTTCGTCACCTGGTGTCTAAACTTCTATGATGGCCCTCCCTGCTCTCACACTCTAGCATACTTATTTAGATCCATCTTTGGACATCAGACATGTGGGAATTAATTGCTCTGTTTGGGGGACTAAAAGTCCTCATCAAGTTATATTTAAGGTAATTCTAGATATAGGCAGGTAGGTGCCTCAGTAGATGGATTGCTGGCCCTATAGTCAGGAAGACTTGGGCTCAAATCCAGCCTCAGACTGTGTGACCCTGGTCAAATCATTTAATCACTGCCTGCCTTAGTTTCCTCAATTATAAAATAAGGATAATAGCAGCACCTCCCTTGCAAGGTTATTGAAAAGATCAAATGACATATTTTTTAAGCACTTCACACAGTGTCTGGTACATAGTAGGCACTATATATTCCTTTCCCTTTTCCCTACCTCTTACATTGGGATGATAACTAAATACTAGACAGTACCTTAAAGTGAACCTCAGGATTAAAATCTTAAAAGCATGTCCTTAAGAAGTTATGTTCAGAGAATAGACAGCTCTAAGAAAAGCCCCTTAACTCAATCATACAAATCCATGAATTTTTTGCTCAACTCGTACTATGTATTTTGGGTATAAATTCAAAATATCTAAAACAGAAATGATTGTTGTTCTCTCCTTCAGCCTTCTTCCTTTTGAACTTCCTTATTATTATCAAGCACATCTTCCTAATCAGGTTCTTGATCTTGCTTTCATTTTCTGCTTCTTTCTTTTGTTTATCCCATATATCCAATCAGATGCCTATTGTGTAATTTCTTTCTCATCTTCAATCAGATGCCTATTGTGTAATTTCTTTCTCATCTTCTTACTCATATAGTCCTTCTGTCTATTCACATAGCCACCAACCTAGACCAGACCTTCAGAATCTCTCACTTGAACTACTGAAGTAGGTTTCTAATTGGCCTCCTGCCTCCAGTCTTTCCTCACTCCAATCCTTCCTCCACTCAGCTACCAAAGTAATTTTCCTAAAGCCTAGGGCAGTGATGGTGAACCTTTTAGAAACTGTGTGTTTTGCCCTGCTCCCCTACTGAGTGCTGGGTAAGGCCCCCACATACACACACAGGGGAGGGAGAAAGCTCTCCCACTGGGCTGGTAGGCGGAGGGGCAGGTGAAGTGAGGAATGTCCTCAGTGAATATAGAAAGGGGGAGGGGAGTGACCTGAGTGCTCTGTTCCCCTCCAGCTCTGCCACCTGTGAGCCACCAATCTCACCTCCTATGCTTTCCCATTGGCTGCTGGGCAGAGGGGTGGGTGGTGTGAAAAAATGTCCTCAGGCACAACAGAGAGGGAGAGGGGAGCAGCTCCACAACAGAGAGGGAGAGGGGAGCAGAGTCCCTCTGCCTTTCTAGTAATGAACTCCAGGGAGGTGGGGGTTGGGGCATGCATGCCCACAGAGAGTGCTCTGCATGCCATCTTTGGCACCTGTGCCATAGCTTCACCATTACTGACCTAGCGTCTGACCCTGTCATCCCTCTGCTCAGTGAACTCTAGTGGCTCGCTAGAGCACCTCTAGGAGCAAATACAAAATCCTTTGTTTGACATTTAATAGCCAAGCCCTCTTTTACCTTTTATGTTTTCTTATATTTTTCCCCCTTCCATGTGATCTATTATCCAAACATACTGGCTTAATTGATACTTCTTGAACATGACACTATCTTATATCTCCTTACCATTGTACTGAATGTTCCCTGTGCCTAAAATGCTCTCCCTCCCAGCTTGATTCTTAGAATTGCTGGTTTCTTTTAAGATTGAACTCAAGTGCCATCTCTTCTAAGAAGTCTTTCACATTTACCCCAATTGCTGGTGCCATTCCATAGCTAATTATACAAATGATGTGAATAAAACTTGGCTTAAATAATAACATGTGATTAAAAAATTTAGGATTTTAAGTCATTTATAGTTTATCCTCTAATACCTACAGATTTCATTTTCAAACTCCAGAAAAATTTTCAATCAATAACTAGCCATTTCAACCTCTTTTATAAAACTTGAATATTTAGTAAGTCAGTGTTAATTTTTTCTTCTCCTCCATGGAATTTGAAATCTATAACTCAGCTGATACATGTAATTAATAAGCTAATCAAAGTAAAATTTAAATGTTTTATGGGAAGCTGGAGCCTCAATATTTGGTATGCATTAAACTCTCTTCTTAACTATAAGAGCAACATAATTTTTCAGTTTCCAGAGACTATCTTCAGGTAGCTAATGTGACTGTCTTTGTATAAGAGGAGTAACATTTGATCATCATCCTGAAAAATAAATGAACCAAAATAAGTAAGAGTAAAAAAAAAGTTATCTAAGATTATCTTCAATTTACTTTGTATTTATCTAGCATATTCTGATATAAATATATTGTCTTGCCATTAGAAATGTAGGTTTCTTTAGTGTAGGAATTGTTTTTGTTTTTGTTCTTTTGGTATCTGCAGCATTTAGCATAGTGTACAGCAAATAACTTTTAATGAATGCTTGTTGATTGTTTTGTATGGATTTATAATTAATGCAATGAATTATGAAGTAATTCCATAGAAATAATTGTTGTTTATATTGTGATTTTTGATAGAAATTCTTCTAAGCAAAATAATAAATGCAGAATAATTTAATTTATGTAAGTATAATTCATAAGATAGAAGTCAGAATTCTAAGAAAGTTTCTATAGTTCTCTATGGTTCTATTTATTTTTTAACCCTGCTTCCAAGGTAGAAGAGCTGCAAAGGCCAGGCAGTTGAGGTTAAATGATTTGCCCAGGGTCACCAAGTAAGGAAGTGTCTGAGGTCAGCTTTGAACCCAGGTCTTCCCAACTCCAGGCCTGGTGCTCTATCCATTGTGCTACCTAGCTGTCCCTCTCTCTATGGTTCTTAATATTTTAAACTCTAATTTCAGTTACAGCTATGATTTGTCCCATTCCCTTCAATATAACTTGACCGTTTTGAGAATGCCACTAGAAATGTTAAAAACTGAAACAGCTCAGACTCGACAAGAGAGTTTTGACATCTTTGAAGATGAAGGACTAATAACACAGGGTGGCAGTGGTAAGTGGCTTTCTCTGTACTTGGGGATATGTGTTATATGATAGCTCTAAAATCTTCATTAAATTTTCTATAATTTCCATAAAGAAAGACTCTTTTATATTTTATTTTCCCATACTGTTACTTTAGATTTGTAGATTTGACCAGTATAAGTTTCAGAACTGATTAATTATCTTGTTACTTATGTATGACAGCCAGAAAATTGCATGCAGTCATTTCTCAGAAATTATTAATTTGCCTTTCATTAAACTTGAATTCTATAATATACAGGTCCAGAACTGTGGTCAAGTTTTGCACACTTCAGAACGTTCTCCCTGTTCCTAGAGGTCAGCTCAGTTTGGTCTGTTTTCAGAAAATGTCACAAGAAGCCAAATATAGCAAGTTAGAATTGACTCTAGTTTTGTCTAAACTTTATAGTTAGCACAAATACAACTTATAGCATCCTTGTATTTCACAATGGATGACTCAAGGCAATATTTATTTATCTAGTGATTATCTAGAATGAACAGCTCAGCACACAGTAATTACTTGATAAGTTTTCATTGATTGATGGACAGTTCCTACTTTCAAGACTACTCCCTTTCAGATATCTTAGGTATCAGCCACAGTATTGCAGGTAAACTGAAGTAAAATCAAAGTGTTCTTTACAAATCCTTTTAATTTTTGGTAAAGCTAGAAGTTTCACTGAGGGTGTGCAAAGTCTTGGCACTGTTCTAGACTTGACTATCAAACTGATATTTGAATTAAGACTATGCACCATCTTTAGGGATAACTCATCTAATACATGTCATCTATGTACAAGAGTCATGAGGTTGAGGCAGTTGAAAGGGAAAGAAGGGTTGTCGTAAGTCACAATTATCAATTCATAATATTTTTTCTAATTTATAAAGAAATTATAGCTTTCCATTTATAAAGAAAATCAGTTTATTTTTCTTTTTTAAATTAAATTGAGTTTTTTCAGTCATGAAAAATTTATCCTTTTCCCTTCCCACTCACATGAGAACAAAAGAAAAATAAAACTCTTCAAACATGTATGTTAAAAATACCAAATTTTTACAATGGTCATATCTAGTAGAAAAATTACACATATTTCATTCTACATTAAATTTTTCTCTCAGGAAATAGATATGTTTCATATCTTTTGAAATCATAACTGGTCATTATGATGATTAGAGATCTTGTTTTTCAAAATTGTTTATCTTCACAATATTGTTGCCATTGTATTAATTGTTCTGGTTCTGTTCACTCTAACTTTGCATCATTCATATAAATCTTCTCAGGGTTCCTCTGAAACCATTTTCTTCATTATTTCTGAAAGCACAGTATATTCTATTAAATTTATATACTGTTTCTTATGCACCCATTCTGGACCTGGAGTTAAATAAGACTTGAGTTCAAATCCAGCCTTAGACACTTACTACCTGTATATATCCTAGGCAAGTAATTTAACCCTGTTTGCCTTGGTTCTTCATCTGTAAAATGAGCTGGAGAAAGAAATAGCAAATTACTTCACTACCTTTGCCAAGAAAAGCCAAAATAGGGTCAGGAAGAGCTAGTCATGTCTGAAATGACTAAACAACAACAACATCTAGTTAGTGCAATGGTTCTTATTTTTTTTCTTAATCTGTTTTCTAGGTCAAGTGTTTTCCATGAAATATCTTGCATTTTATTCTGTTTTCAAATTTGACTTATTCTTAATATTTCTTGTTGCTGTATAAATTAATTTACTTCTATTTGGTCCATTCCAATTTTCAGTGAGTTCATTCCTTGAGCAAAGTTTTGTACTATTTCCAATAATTTCTTTCATACCTTCTGTTTCTTTTCTGATTTTTCTCCTTTAACATTATCATTTCATCAATAAAAACATTTGAAAACTCTTGTAAAAAATCTTGCTTCATGTCTTCCAGGAATTTTAGCTGATTTTTTTTTGCCCAAGCTGTGTTTTTCTTTGAGGTTTTGCTTATAGATGTGTTGGACTTGTATCCTGCATATCTATGTCACCACAAAATTTTTTTATGGTGAGATTCTTATTTATTTGCTTATTCTTCCATCTTACTTCATTACTTCCTTCTTGAAAGTTACTTGGATATTATGAAGAGAATTTTAGTGGTCTTTGCAACAGCCCTGAAACTTAGAGTTAAGACATAAATAAAGTAATAAAATAAAGCAATAAAGTAAATGAACAGTGCTTTTGTAAAACTCTCTTTCTGAAGGAAGGCAAATTAAAGGTTCAGCTTTGGGAGATGATATAGATTGCCATAGAGGAATAGTATAATTCAAAAGAAATACTATTCTGTAATACCAGATATAGAAAATATATGGTATTCCAAGAATCTCATTAATTGAAAAAGGGGTACTGATTCTACCTAACTAAACATAGTATTTGCTTCATAAATACTGGTTGATCGATTAAACAAAATGAAACTCTCTTCTTTTTTTCAACTCTGTGGCAAAGTCCTATTTGAATACCTAGTCATGGGGAGGTGGTGAGCCTGGATTCTCAAAGAACCTGTCAGAGAAAAGCAAACTCTCTCTGATTCTGCCATATTGGAAGGACTTTGAGTTTAGACCTAGTGTTTGAGAGGCTTATCACCAGTTTGCCTCAATAGGTCTTCTCAAAGACCATCTACTAAATCATAGAATGGTTGCTAATTTATCCATCTATGAACTTACAGAACCTTAAAATCTTAACTGTGACATGAACTGAGAAACACTATAAATCCTGTTGCCAGAAACTATAACCTTTTAGGAAAAGTCTAGTGTAAGACAGTTGTTAGTATTGTCTCTTACAATCTCGTTATTATAAAGAGTTGACAAAATATTTATTCTTCCTTTATATATATTATATACATATATACATATAAAATATATAAATAAACAAATATATATATATATGCGTATATATATCCCTTTTCTTCTGTCTTAGAATTTATACTAAGTATCATTTCCAAGGTAGAAGAGCAGTAAAGGCCAGGCAAGTGGCCTTGAGGTTAAGTGTCTTACCCAGGGTCATATAGCTAGGAAGTGTCTTGAGGCCAGATTTGAACCCAAGTCCTCCTATTGCCTGTCTTCAGGGTTGGTTCTCTATCTACTGAGCCACCTAGCTGCCCCTATTCTCTCTATATATTATATGTGTTATACATATAACATTTCAGATTAAAGCATAGATATTTATTTTTATAACATAATATAATATATAACAATGATATAATACATTTGATTTGTTATAGATATGTAATAAATTATAATAAATATACTTATCCAAGAGAAACAAATTCTTACATTAGCTATGTTAAAAAATCTGTCTTATTCTTTTTTCCCCAACCTTCCACTTCTCTCCACCTCCCCAAGAAGGCTGGTAATATTATATAGTTTGTACATATGTTATCATATAATGCATATTTCCCTGTAAATCATTTTGTGAAACAAGAGACACATTGCTTACACTAGAGAAAAAAATTCTTGAAGGAAACAAAATGAAGAATGTTTCCATCTGTATTTGGACTCTATTTGTTCCCTCCAAAGTAATGGATATCCTTTTTCATCATGAGTTCCTTTTTGATAATCGTTAGGTCATTCACAGTTGATCATCATACATTATTGTTATTGCTGGGAAGGACATTCTCTTGATTCTGCTCATTTCACTTTGCATCATTTCATATAAGTCTTTCCTGTTTTTTTGCTGATCATATTGTTTGCCCTTTCTTATGGTGTAATAATATTCCATTACAATCATCTACCACAGCTTGTTCAGCCATTCCCCAATTTATAGACATTCCTTCAGTTTCCAGTTTTTTGCCACCACAAAAAGGGCTGCTATGAATATTTTAGAACATATAATTTCGTTTCCTTTTTCCTTGATCACTTTAGGAAATAAACATAATAGTGCTTATTAGATCTGAAGGTTTTATAACTGCATAGTTATATAACTCTTTGAGTATAATTCCAGATTGCTGCTCCACCAACAATGTACTAGTGTCTCTATTTTTCCACATTCTCCCCAACATTTGTCATTTTGTCCTTTTAGAATTTTAGCCAATATGACAGGTATGATATCTCAGAGTTATTTTTATTTGTATTTCTCTAATCAGTAATGATAGACCAATTTTTAATATAATTAGATATAACTTTGATTTTTTTCATCCCCAAACACTTCATATCTTTTGACCATTTATCAGTTGGAGAATGACTCACACTCACATATTTGCCAAAGTTCTTTATAGATTTCAGATATGAAATCTCTATCTGAGAAACTGTCCAGGACAAATTTTTTTTTATTTTATTGCTTTCCTTCTAGTCTCAGCTATATTAGTTTTATTTGTATAAAAACTCTTCAATTTAATGCATTCAAAATTATCCATTTACATTTCACAATTTTTTATCTCTGACTTATTAATAAATTCTTCTTCATTCCATAAAAATAAAATAGATAATATATTCCCTGTTCTCCTGATTTGTTTAGAATATCTCCCTTTATACAGGTCATATATCCATTTTTATCTTAACTTTGTAAATGATGCAATATATTGCTCTTTACCTAGTTTCTGCCAAACTTGTTTTCCAGTTTTCCCAACAATTTTTACCAAATAGTGAGTTCTTATTCCAAAAACTTGGAAATTTACCTTTGTCAAACACAGTTACTATAATCTTTTATGACTGTTTGTTGTATGTCTATTCTATTCCAGTGTTCTATTTTTCTATTTCTTAGCCAGTATCAAATAATTTTGAGAATTACTGCTTTATTATATAGTTTGAAATCTGGTATTGCTAGATGCCCTTCCTTAACATTTTTTCATTATTCCTTTGATATTATTGACCTTTTGTTTTCCAAATGAATTTTGTTATTATTTTTCTAGTTCAATAAAATAATTTTCTAGTAATTTAATTGGGCTGGCATTGAATCACTAGACTAGTTTAGGTAGGATCGTAATTTTATTTATATTGGCTCTTCCCACCAATAAACAATATTTCAACAATTACTTAAATCTGACTTCATTTGCATAAAAAGTATTTTATAATTATGTTCCTCTAGTTTTGAGATTTTTTTGGAAGTTATATTACTAGTTATTTTATTCTATCTATGGTTGATTTATATATTAACATATATAAATATATTTTAAAAATATGTTCTCAATATATGTGTCATTGTTGTCTGTTTTAAGTTGAAATTGCTTGCACATTTCACTTGTGCCTCTTTATTCCCTTTGTACAGTACCTAGCAGGGTTTTTCACAGTCTTCATATGATAATCAATTATAAAAAAAAGACATTATATTCTTCCTCCCAGCTTTTATACAGCCAGCTGGGATCAAAATCTTCATGGACTGACTGCAACCGAATGAGGTCAATGGTGGTGATAGAATCCTTCCTGGATAGGGCTTAGGAGTTCAGGGGATGAGATTAAAGCACCAAAGTTTTGGGAGGCTGGGGGGTGATTGTGTGGGAGAGAACACCATTAGGCTATTAGATTTGTCAATCAAGTTAGCCCAAATTAGTAAACAGAAATTTGGATTGTAGAGCTGAGGACTAAAGAAGATGAGCAACATCGAAAGTTTAAAGAAGGATAAACACGATAAAGAGATCCCAGGAGGCTAGTAGGGAATGAGGTCCAGGGATGAGATTTCATTACTTGGTACTGAGTTAATCATCTAGGTTTAGAACTTGTTAAAGAGCTCTTTTTGTTGCCTTCCTAAATGGTCCGCAGGTACTTACTTGTTTTTATGTCCAACTATGCATGGTCAGACCCATTGTACAACTTCCTTTGAATTCTTCTCAGTTCAAGAGAGCCTGCCTAGGAATTTCTCATTGTTCTTGGCTGTGTTGACAGATATTTGACAATGGCAACACTATTCAATCATTGAGTTTATTCTAAAGTTAAAACTCAGAGCTGAAGAGCTTAATTTCACCCATTTCTTTTACCTTTTGGATCCTCATTTGCATTTTTCCAGGTGTATTTGGGATTTGCAGTGAACCCTATATGAAGTATGTGTGGAATGGTGAACTCTTGGATATAATAAAAAACACTATCCATCGTGACTGGCTGCTATATGTCATTCATGGCTTCTGTGGGCAATCAAGTATCCTTTAAAGATCATATTTCGAACTATCTGTTTTGGGGCTAAAATTCTATCTAGAATGTAATTATATGTGAACTAAAGACAATTATTTATCAGTAGATAGACTTTAGTTATTAGCAGACTTCCTGAGGCTGTGTTAAAAGCAAGATTGCTGCATTAGGCCTTGAGAATACAAAAAAAAATATTATATTTCAGTTCATATTCTACTAAATGCCTACTATGTGCAAAGTACTCTAGGGGCTAGGGATATAGAGAAAAAAACACTTCCTGCCCTTGGGCTTATTTTATTAGATATGACCCAAGCCCTCAAGCGATTTATAGTCTACTTGAAGATGAAATAGAATATAAATATAAGAAGAAAAATAAAACCGTAAGCTAGTATGTACTAAATACCAAGAGTGGTCTAAATAGAGAATACAATAAGAATTAAAAGGATTTACCAGCCACATCTCAAAGAGAAAAGAGAAAATTTCATGGTTGAGTGTAAGACTTGGATAAACAGAGATCAATGGGAAGTACATTCTAGTATGCTGTTATTAGGAATTAATAAGATTTGGATTTAGCAAGTGAGAAGACGGATTTGCTAAAGATGCAAGCAATGTGCAGGAACAGGGAAAAGCAAGAAGAGAAGCAAAGAATGTTGGTGAGAGAAAGTTTCTGAAAGTCAATGATACTCTGAGGAGGGACTGTTGGAGCTGGGGGTGTTTGGTCTTGGACTCTTTGAGGAGAGACAGCTCTGAACCTTTCTCCTGGACTATTTCTAGTATATCCTGAGCTAAAGTGATTCTTGTTGAAGATCTTTAATATACCTGTATCTGTTCCTGGATTCCTAAAACATCTGCATCTGTGTGGATTCAGTTGAAATAGCAGTTTACCTGGAGGATTCGCCCTGAGGGTGACTGTTCTGAGCCAGCAGTGAACCTCTCAACCCTAAACTGCTAACATCCTAGAGGCTTGATTGATTACTTAGCTTAAGGTTAGCTAATGTATAGATACCATCTAGTTTAGAGAGGAGTTCCACGTTTACCTCATCTTTGGCCGAGGGCAGAAGATTGTCGTCTGTTGGGGTGTTAGACAGAGTTTCCACTTACCTGTTTTCCAGATCCAAACCAATCATCCTGTACTTCAAAGAAACCATCTTATAATGAATTATAGCAGTCAGATCAATTGGTCATAAGGATATATATGTTTGGGTTTATCTCAGAGAGAGGGAGTCTTTTTTAATTGGGCAAAGCCAAGTCCCAATCAACCGCCATTCTCTCTCTCTAGCATTCTGTCCCAGAGGGGAAAACACCTTAGGAAGCTAGGTAAAGTTAAATTTCCTATCAAACCACCACTCTTTTTCCTGAGGTGTTTATTTCTCTCTGGCACAGTTGTTGCATTATCCCTTGTCGCACAGGTTAAGCTTATCCAATTCAGGGAGCCAAAAGGTACTCACTCCTTAGAGTACTGTAGGAACTGTCCTGCTAGATCAAGTAACCAAAAAGCCTTGATCCCTCGTTACATCTGTGCAGGGGTTTCACAGTACCCTTTGAGAAGTTCTCAAGTAAAGGACAGAGAGACATACATCCATCTTTGATCTCTGTCTCAGAGGGAAGGCATCCTGTTAGGTCAGTCACCCTAAAACCTGACCACCCGTTACAAATATTTTTCAGGGGCTTCCCAGTTTATCTTTTAATACAAGTTAAGGACAGGGCAAAACTGCTGCCAGATCACATTGCCTTAAGCCCAGCTTGGAATATTGGAGAAAGGTTCCTGACAGAGAATGTTGAGGCCTGCAGGGAATCTTGAGGAGGAAAAATCTGTTGGTTTTCCATCTGACACTCACTCCTGGCTGTGTATTTGGCTTGAAGAAAGCTGAAAACTCAGCTATCTGGGAAACCTGGAAGTTTTGGAGAAAGGAAGAGTTTGAGAGTTGGGAATAGCTGGTGAAGAAGATCAGGAAAGGAAGAAAGTAAAAGGCTGTTTTTTTTTTTCCTGTGGCTGCAGAGTGGGCAGGCCTGGATAGACCTGCCAGGCCCAGAAGCCTGACTAGGCCCCAAAGCTTACTGGGCCCAGAAGAAGTAACAGTTGGAGGAGTGAGCTGAAATTTCTAGGAGACAGTAACTTTAAGACTTATATAAGGATATTAACAAATTAGCATAGATTTATTTAGTATAGCTTTTTGGGTTTTAGTGATAGATTTAAGGAGTTCAGAGGCTTGGGACTCTGGACAGAAGTAACTTCATGAGAGGTCCTAGTTTGGGAGTGGGAGAAGGTAGAACTCCATTAGAGTTAAGCATCCTATCCTCAACCTTTTCACCTATCCTTACATATCCTTAAACCTTTTAGATCTTATTAAATAGAGGTTTTGCTTTTACTTCAGTCTCCATAGAGTATTATTATCAGCCATTTTTACTAGGTCAAACTTGTTACCTCAACTGCATTTGGCAGTCAATTGATTTAATGACAACAAGGACCAAATACTCTCAACACTGTCACACATAGAAGTGGAAGACTGCTTGTTTTTCTGTGAGGAACAAAGAAGAGACTGATTCCACTGGAGTAGAAGATTCTTAGAGAACAACAGTTTTAGTCTTTGAGCCCCCCTTTACAATGTTAAAAATTGAGGACACTAAATAACTTTTGTTTATGTCTATCTGTATTATATTAGAAATTAATATTGATAAAATTAAAATATTTATTTAAAGATGACAAGAGTAAACTCATTACATGTTAAATACAGATAACATTTTAAGTGAAAAATTGCTATATTTTCCAAATAAAAAATTCATGTGGAAGAATGATATTGTTTTACATACATTTTGCATACCTCTTTAATGTCTGGCTTAATAAAACAAAACTGGATTCTTCTGTTTATGTTGTTATGGTAGAAGTATGTGAAGAAAATCTGGCCTTTTACCAAAAGAGAAGAATATTTTAATAGCCAAACAATACCTTAGTATTGTTATGAAAATAGTTCTGACCTCATGGAGCCCCTGATAGTATCTCAGAGACTCCCAGGGATCCACAGACCATGAACTCAGAGACCTATTCGATATGGGGGAATGATGGGAAAATAGATTGGAGGAATAAGAAAATAGGGGCCAGATTGAGGAAGGACTTGAATGTCATGCTAAGGAAACTTACCAATGAAGAGTTTTTAATTAGGATTAAGAGTTTTTAATTAGGAGGTGATGTGGGCAAAGCAGTGTTACAAGAAGAGTGAGTTAGTTAGTTATTCCTGTTGGCTCCCAGAGGAGCATAGGGCCGCAACCATCTCGTGCCAACGGACTCTGTTCTGGGCAACTTCCCCCAGCTGGGCCCATGTCATTCCGACGGCCTTTGTTTCGTTTTCGGCAGATCTTTGCCAGGTCTGTTTTGGCCTTCCAACTTTCCTCCTCCCTGGTTACATTCCATGTCGACAAGAAGAGTAATCTATAGAAATGTGAAGGATAGATTAGAGAAGGAAAAGATAGAAGATTAATAGATACTAGAATCCTAGGCCTAGGCTAGGATGAAGTCATCGCGAGTAGAAGAGATGGATGTGAGAAATTGTAAGGAAATGCTTGTGGAGTTGGGCCCAGATTATACAGTGGGGGATAAATTTTTCTGTGAAGACCTTAAAGTCTCTTTTGTGAAGTTTGGTTGAGTCTTGGTTAGAGTGCTGAGCTCAATTTTATGGACCATTTTTCTCTCTTAAGTGTTTAGATTTACCCTTCTCCCATTGATTTTACTCTAGAGTTATGCTGAAAACAGTTCAAGAAAGCAGTGTTATATTGTAAAGTTTTAAAGGAAACTTTGAAAAGACCTCTAATTATATAATTTATAGAGGCTGTGATAGAGTTTTATGATGTCTTGTGAGG
Organism: Gracilinanus agilis; assembly: GCF_016433145.1. Classification (NCBI taxonomy): domain Eukaryota; kingdom Metazoa; phylum Chordata; class Mammalia; order Didelphimorphia; family Didelphidae; genus Gracilinanus; species Gracilinanus agilis. Next base: position 360,107,230 of record NC_058133.1, read on the forward strand.
CTTTCCTTTTTCACCATGGTTGTAATTTCATTTTTACTTACATCTTACCACATATATAGTACTCTAGAGACATATTAAAGAAAAAGGTCATTTTGACATGAAAGAATTCAAGAATGTTAGAGCTACAATTTACCTTACAAGCCATATATTTCAACCCTTTATTTTGTAGAGTAGGGGAATGAGGCCCAGAGAAGTTACATGATTTACAAGATAAAAGCTACTTAGAGATAAAACTTCTGTTAGAACCAAGCTCTCCATACATCTGAGATGCTCTTGGACACTATCCACTCCCTCTAATTCCACCATTCCATCTGTTTCCTTTCTAATGTGGGTAGGTATGAATAATCATTATTAGATTCTCTTAGATTTTTCTTTCTTTCAATTTGTTGTTCATATTGCCAGAGAATTCAGGAGTCAAGTGAAATGCCTACAAGTGGGCTTTTTACAAAAAATAAACTATAATGGATTGTTTGAAGTATTTTTAAAAATTTACAAGTGTTTATAATCCCATATAAATGTTGTCTTTTAAAGATGCCACTCTTTGTCTATTCCATTGATATGCCGTTGCTCAAAATATTTTAAAAGCTCCAATTTTGAACTTGATTCCCAAACCAGTTTATTAGAAGAATAGTTTTATCACATATATCACTTTTAATAAAAAATGACTACTCATCACTTATGCATTGAAGTTATTTTTTCAGTAACTTTTGACTGTTTGGAAAATTCAAATCCACTTTCTTCACATGAGAATGAAGGGAATGTGCCTGCAGGCATGGTAGTCAGTGCCTATAATCCCACCTATTGCTGAGGTTGAGGCTTGTGGATCCCTTGATCTTGGGAGTTATAATCTACAGTAAATTAAGACAACCTGGTGTTTCTGCATGAAGTTTGCCACTCAATAAGTGATCCTCTGGTAGTGGCCAATCACCAGACTGTTTAAGGAAGGATAAATAATCCACCTCAGAATTGGAGCAGGCCAGAGCCTGGTACTGATTGGGCCAATGAGTGGCGGCTGTCTTTCCAGTCTGGGTGAGATATGGAGACCTAACTTCAGGGAGAGCCAGAGCCAGAGAGAGAAGCATAAACTATGAAAGCAGTAGAGATTTTGCTTTGGGGAAGGGTATCCAGTAGCAAATCCAGCAGAGTGCATTTTAATGTGTTTGACAGAAAAATTCACTTCCCATGATGTTGCCTGGCAATCAAATGTGTTAAAGAACTTTAACTTGATTTCTCAGAATTGTTAATATATGGTCGACCAGTATATGTTACTCTGATAGCCAGAAGATCAAGTAAATTTGCTGGAACCCGTTTTTTAAAGAGAGGTGCAAATTGTGAGGTAAGGAAAATCAGCCTTTTTTGGGGGGATGGGGGCAGGCTATATATGTCTCTTTGCTATGTGTAAAGACTTTATGGAAATTTTGAATATTTAATATGAGGATATCTTTTCTTCATTAGATATTATTAAAACTTCTAGATTATCTGAAAGTTAGCAGAGAAAATGATTAACTTTCAAATACTCTGAAAAATTATCTATATTATTACTTCAAGGACTGAGGCCTTGAGAAATGCTTAAGAGAGGTATATATCAATATTCTAATAGCTTTATAATCTTATTGACAGTTACTAAATCTTGTTTTGAAGATTGTATTCTCTCTATGCCTTTGTCACCATGGTAAAGGAGAAGGAGTATTAGATTTGGAGTCAAAGGACTTGGGTTTAAATTCTGGCTCTGCTGTTTATTACCTATATAACTTGAGTAACCTTTCTAGGTCCTGGTTCCTGACCTATAAAATGGGTGGGCTGGGCTAACTGGCCTTCAAAGTTCCTTTCAGCTCTAAATCTATGATCTTCTGATCCTTTGTCTTTTCATAAATCCTCCATGGAAGATCTAGCCCAATGTCTTCTCTGTTTTTTAACAGCCTTCTCTTGTTTCTCTTGCTACATGACTGGCCTTCTTTCTTTTATGCTCATACATTTCCTGGATGATAAAAAATATTATAAGTCTAAGTATCATAATGGGAAAATAGGCCCTGGATAATACAGAAATAAAAAAGGCTATTTACAAAAATGGGACAGGCAGGGGGAAATATTCATTCTGGGAATAACATACTTGGTACTAAGTAGCTGGAAGCAGATGGAAACACTTGATGCCCCTTTTTGCTCTTTCTCTAAATTCTGTAGTCCCAGGAGTCAGCCACCAGAGGGAGGAGTAGCACCTCTCTTTAACTCACCTTACCTGCCTTGTCATATTCAGACTGCATTCTATCACATGTGTTAAACTGGCTCAGTATGGGTATGGTGAGTAGCTAGGCAGGCAAGTATATGTAGAGTTGATTTTTTGAATCTGGTTTAAATCAGTAATAAACATTTTTGAGAATTTAATTCTTAAAATGCCAGATTGGTGGTGGATGTTTTTTATACTAACTTACTTCTGAAATAGGCCAAACAGATTTTGTATCATCTATTTTCATAACACGAGTAGATAGAAATGGTATTAATGCCTCCCAGAGCGAGAAGTACCACACCCAATTCGAATTCTTTCTCATTCCTGTGTCAGAAGGAAGCTATTAAATATTTTAATCTTTCTTGGCTCCTTTCCACTTGGTTTGATTTTATTTTGCTTTCCTTAATGTATCTCTTCTGTTTTTTTTTAATTACCTTCCTGTGAAAACTTCTTTTCCAAGCTTATCATTTGACTTAAATGGATATTTCAAATTGGCTGTCCTTTGTTACTTTCAAGACACTTCTGTTGGCAAGTATTGTAACTTAGCCACACACTTGTCATTTTGTATTTTCAATGTGTGTTTTTCTTTCCAGGGTGATGTTGCTAATGAAGTAGAGACTGAACAAATACTCTGTGATGCTTCTGTAATGTCCTTTACAGCAGGAAGTTATTCCTCCTATGTGCAAGTTAGAGGATCAGTCCCCTTATATTGGTCTCAAGATATTTCAACTATGATGCCCAAGCCTCCAATTACACGTATGTGGAAAATACTTCTAAGCAGTAATTTTAAATACTTGTTTCTTAGATAATGTGGGATATTAGTGAAGGTCTCACTTTAAAAAAGCAACTAGGTGGTACAGTGGATAGAGTGCTGGGAGTCAGGAAGACTCATCTCCCCAAGTTAAAATCTGGCCTCAGACACCTACTACCTATATAACTATGGGCAAGTCATAGAACTTTTCTTGCCTCAGTTTTCTCATCTGTAAAATGAATGGAGAGGAAGATGGTGACCTACTCCAGTATTTTTGCCTAGAAAATCTCACACAGAGTCATGAAAAGTTGGACATGACTGAAACATAATTGAACAACATAAACTGTTTCAATTCTAAAATGATTTAAGCATGAACCCTACTTCGATGATAAAGTTATGTTGATTTAAAATACAAAATTAGAAAATATTTTTTATTATAATAGGATCTCTTTATCTGAATGAATATAGGGATTTTAAGCCATTCTCACACAGTCCTTAAGATAGAGCTATGTAATATAGGATAATTTATGTACATACATTTATATTCTGTACCTTTTACAAAGTAATTTATTCATTCACTCTGTGAGGTAGATAGTGCAAATTTTATTATCCTCATTTTACAGATGAAGAAGCTAAGTGCAAATTTTATTATCCTCATTTTACAGATGAAGAAGCTAAAGGATAGAGAGACTAAGTGACATGGCCATTGTCAGGCCAATGTCAACAAGTCAAGGCCAAATAATTATTTATTAAGCACTTATATTGTGCCAAGCATGGTGCTAAGCTCCAAGAAAACAAATAGAAATAGAAAATAAGATATTCCTGCCCTCAGTGAGCTTACATTCTGATAAATGAGCCCAACATAAAAAAGGGAGCTGAAAAGAAAGAGAATAGGAAGAAAGATGAAGGTACCTTGTGTGCCATTGTAGAGAAAGTTGGTGAGAGTCAGGCAGGCAATCTGGAGACCAGTAAAGGCATGATTGACCTGGGCCTCCTTAAATGGATTGGCTGATTAATCAGAGAGGGAGGTTGCAGGGAAGAGGGCACATTCAATTTGTGGATTTCAGAATGAAGAGATTTCTGGGACATTGTAAAAATTTATCTATTAAGGCCAAGGTTGGTTAGTGCAGAAGCAGGTCCTTGAATTTGGATCTTCTGATCTTGAATGTCATTCTTTTTTCCTATCTTCTTTCATATGAAAAAATTCATTTGAAGTAACATTTGAGATACTTATAGATTATGGAATGTGGTCTGACAATCATTAAGTATTGACAATTTGAACTTGACTTTTTAGAATTGTTAATCTGTGGTTAACTATATGTTGCTCTAATAGCTAGGAAATAAGTAAATTTATTGGGACTTTTTTTTTTGTAAAAAGAGATGCTGTAAAGGAGAGACCTTAAGAATCATCAAGTCTGAGGTTCTTAACATGGGGCCCATGAACGTAAAAAAATTTTTGATAGCTGTATTTTAATATAATTTCTTTGTAATATTTTACATTATGTAATTAAAAACATTATCCTGAGAAGAGATCTGTAGGTTTCACCAGACTGTCAAAGGGGTCTACAACACACACACACACACACACACACACACACACACACACACACACACACACACACAAGATTAACAGTCTCTGATTTAGTCCATCCCCCTTCCATTTTACAGGGGAGGAAACTGAATCTCAGGATAATGAATTAACTTGTCTGAGGTCTCACAGTTAATTGATAGCAGAGTTCAGACCAGAACCCTGGTCTTCTGACTCATTCTACAGTACTCAATTCAAACAGAACTCTGCCAGTATTTGCATGTCCTTGTTTTTATATCCATATGAGAATTTTTATATTTTCCTTTAAAGTATTACTGAGAAAAAATATTAATGAGAAATGCATTAAATTTCCACTTAAGGAATCTGAAAGTTGTTTAGCTTCAGAATGCTATTTGGCATCAATGTTTTCTTATAGACATTTAGAAATCACATTAAAAAAAGTCAAAATGAATACTATTTCTTTAAAAACTATTTTTTGAAATAGATAATAAAAAATAATTCCTGCTTGATTTTTACAAATGATTTGTTTGCATTATTTTGTTTTTCTCAGTGGATCAAGCAGATCCATTTGCCCATATAGCTGCTCTTCACTTTGACCAGATGCTCCAGAGGTTTGGCTCCCCTATTATCATCTTAAATCTAGTGAAGGTAAGGTATGGTCTTATGTTATCTTATGATGTTAGCCGATTAAATTTAGTCATTTTTCCTTCATTATTGATGATATATTATTCTACTATTCCCCAGAATGGAATGTTCCAGTTTGTTAAGGCCTGTCAGCCTAGGCAACTTTTCTCCTTTACCTTCAGTCCCTGACCTGTTAGTGTCCTGCCTAGACTTCCTGACAACTCCTTTCCTTTTGTAATTCAAGAAGATGAAAAAGGAGGCAGCTAGGTAACACAATGGATAGAGTGCCAGACCTGGAGTTGGGAAGACCTGGGTTCAAATGTAGCCTTACGTCACTTCATAACTGTGACCCTGGGCAAATCACTTAACCCCAGTTGCCTGGTCCTTGCTCCTCTTCTGTCTTAAAATTAATACCAGGGCAGAAGCTAAAGAATTTAAAAAAAAAAAAAAGACGAGGAGAGGGTTTTTTTTTCTGATTTCTTGACCTAGGATACTTCCATTAATCCCTTTGTCGGGTCCACATATAGATTAAATTTCTGTCTCAGTCTCCATGCTCTAGGAAAAAAAAAGCAAAAAATGAAAACTACAGGAAATTATTCTAGTCTACAAAGTATTCCATGTTTGCCAATCTGATCTTTTTGAGAAATATAGTAAAATGTTTAAGAATTTTAACTGTCTGGTAAAAAAAATTGTATTTGTAGAGTCAGATTTCAAAAGATATCATTAGGACACAGATCTAAATATATAAGACTTTGATAAGTGAATCATTGTTTATATTTTGCAGAGTTCTCATGTCACTGAAAAATCTATGGCATTAGACTCATTTAGGATGTTAGATTTAATTCTCTTAGTACATAATACGTTAAAAATTAATGTCTGATGTATGTAATTATTAGAGTGGTTTCTCCAAAATTCTCACATGTAAATTTATTTGAATGTTTTAAAAAGGTCAGTAGATTTTAAAAACTGTACTTGTTCATTGTTTCTTTGCTATTCAAAACCCAGAAGTAGTTAGAAACATGGTGATTATGTACTTGGGGTTTAAATTGCTCTTTAGTGGCAAAGTAGGCAGTGTTTTACTTTGTTTTGTTTTTTAAAGTGGCATTGGTTCCTGAAAATCAGAGGGTAAGAGAATATCACAGATTTGGTTCACTTCAGAGAGATTTTTTCATCCTATGATTAAAGAGTCAAAATGTGTGTGTGCATATACATGATGATGGTAACAAAAAGTCTACTACCACTTAAAATAATGAATTTATGAATAATATTCTTTGTTTCTTTTTTGAAATGTGGATTTTAAGTGCTAGTAAAAAAAAAGATATCAAGATTCCCTCAAAATTATGTTAAAAATATGGTGGATCCTAGGTTTACAGCTAGATGATACCTTAGAACAGCAATTCTCAAAATGGCCCCTGGAAGTCTCCAAGACCCTTTCAGGGATTCTATGACATTAAAATTATTTTCATAAGAACAGTAAGACATTATTTACCTATTGAAATAGTCCTTCCTTTTCTAATTACTTACTGATGTGAGGCTAGATTTTCTTTATATATTTCAATGAAAACAACATATTGCAACAGATTGACTATAGAATCAGATAGGAGAATCTAGTTGTCGCCTATTAATCCAGACATTAAAGAAATTAGCAAAATTTGTAGAACAACATGACTTTTCTCACTAATTTTTTTGTTTTGGAATAGAGTTATTTTTATAAAAATGTGTTAAAATGTGATGGGTTTATTATTATTTTCAAATAAATTAATAAAAAGTATAGAATTCGTCCATTTTAATTTTTAATATAATAAATATCAATTGATATAACTCACATAAACAAAAACTCTTTGGGGGTCCTCAGCAATTTTTAAGACTCTAAAGGGGTCCTAAAAACCAAAAAATTGAGAAGTACTGCTTTCAAGGTCATCTAGTTCAACCTTATTTTGTAGATGAGGGAGCTGAGTCTGAGAGACATGAAGATACTAGTGACAGGATTGAATGAAGCCACATTCTTTGATTACTTAAAATTTTTTCTTATTGGTTTAAAAGATGTAATAGGAAAAAATCAACACAAACACACATATGTGTATGTGTATATATATATATATATATATGTGTGTGTGTGTGTATATATATATATATAATTTTATTGTGCCTTAAATATATAGGGGTAGGCACCAGACTTACAGACATATTGTAGTCTGAAAGAACTGACTTGCCTAGTGTCACACAGCCAATAAGTAGCAGAACATCAAACCAGGTCTTTGGGGCTTTAAGGTTGGCTTTCTATCTGCTATTTCACATGACTTCTTTTGCATATTATGCCTTAGATATATAAATAAACCAAGTAAATTTTTAGTTTAGAGTCATCTGCTTGGAAACTTAGTATAGCTATTAGTGCTATTCTTTCCCTACAACTCTTGTGAAACTCCTTTAGATGATAACTTTTTCATCTTAGATAAGTTGATAAATTTTTCCCTTACATAATACTTATCTAATTTAATTCATTAGCCTTGAAAATTAAGCAGTTTTATAAACACAGGACTTGCCTTCAGCATCATGGGGCTAAGTGATTACCTTCCCAGTTCTTGGAAGCAGTCTTCTGAATTGAGGGATTTTTATTTGAATCATCTTTTAGATTGTTTAGGACAAATCTATTAGAAATGGGCTCTGGGAGTCCTCAGAACAAAAGAAGGAAGAAAGGAGAAAAAGAAGAAAGGAAAAGAAGGAAAAAAGAAAAAAAAGAAAAAAGAAAAAGAAGCTTACTAGAAAATGAATAAATTAAAAAGCATTTATTAAGTACCTCTTATATATCAGATACTGTGCTAGTTACTCAAGATACAATTCAAATTTGAAATAGTTTCTGCTCTCAAGGAGCTTATATTCTAATAAAAAGAGACTACATATCTAGAGAAGTAGTGGTGGCCTATTAAGGAAGGTTTGGTCTGAACAGGCATAAAGATTATGAGCAGAGAGTCATAGGGTAGATGATCCCTATTTTGTTTTCTTTTTTTGTTTCCTTCTTTGTTTCTTTTTCTCACTGTCTCTCTGTCTCTCTTTCTCCTCCCTCCCTCTACCACTGCCCCTTACCTTCCATCTTGGAATTGATACTTAATACGGGTTCCAAGACAGAAGAGTGATAAAGGCCAGACATTTGGGTCACACAGCCAGGAAGTGTCTGAGGCCAGATTTGAATCCAGAACCTTCCATCTCCAGTTCTGCCTATCCACTGAGCTACCTAATTATTCCCTTACATCACTTAAAAAATGTAATTTATTTATTTAGAATATTTTCCCATGGTTACATGATTCATGATCTTTCCCACCCTTCTTCCTTCCCCCCCTTGTGGAGCTGACAGGCAATTCCACTGGGTTATATATGTATCATTGTTCAAAACCTATTTCCATCTTATTAATATTTGCAGTAGAGTGATCATTTAAAGTTAACATCCTCAATCATATCCCCATTGAACCATGTGATCAATCATATGTTTTTCTACAATGTTTTGTAACAAATAAAATTAATATAGAGGGATAGAATTAAAAATATGGTTTTAAAGGGTTTATTGAAAGCCATTTAGAAAAATGAAGCCACATGTCTGTTAAGATTTAGTTCAAATGCTGCACCATATCTCTGCCCACCTAGCTGCTTCAGCAGGAAAGAGAGCGTACCAATCAAGTCCTGAGTCTTTATACCTCTGTCTACATTATTACACTTCCTGTCCACCTCATTATGCAAGAGGAATCATGGGAAATGTAGTTTTGAAAGAGTCCTAAATGTCCACAGGAAGTTTAGATCAGAGACCTCAAAATTATTTCAAGGACTTCCAAATTTCTAATATCACATTTTCTACTTCTGAAGTTCTTTCTCTGGATGTGGATAGTATTCCTTCTCATAAGTCCCTAGTATTGTCCTGGATCATTGCATTGCTGCTACTAGAAAAGTCTGTTATATTTGATTGTGATGCAAGGTTTCAGTTTCTGTGTACAATGTTTTCCTGGTTCTTCTCATTTCGCTCTGCATCAATTCCTGGAGGTCTTTCCAGTTCATATAGAAATCAAGCAGTTCATCACTCCTTATAGCTCAATAGTATTCCATTACCATCAGTTTCCATAGTTTGTTCAGCCATTCCCCAATTGAGGGACACCCCTTCATTTTCCAATTTTTTGCTGCTATACAAAGTAGAACTATAAGTATTTTTGTACAAACATTTTTCCTTATTACCTCTTTGGGGTATAACCCTGCCTCCCCCCCACACCCCCAGTGGTATGACTAGATCAAAGGGCAGACATTTTTTAAAGCCCTTTGGGCATAATTCCACTTTGCCTTCCAGGATGGTTGAATCAATTCACAACTCTGCCAGCAATATATTAGTGTCCTAATTTTGCCGCATCCCCTCCAACACTTACTATTTTCCTTTGCTTTCATATTAGCCAATATGCTAGGTGTGAGGTGGTACCTCAGCGTTGTTTTGATTTGCATTTCTCTAATTAGGAAGGATTTTGAACTGTTTTTCTATGTGCTTATTGATAGTTTTGATTTTTTTATTTGAAAATTGTCTTTTCATGTCCCTTGACCATTCATCAGTTAGGGAATGGCTTGATATTTTTATACAATTGACTTAGCTCCTTATGAATTTGAGAAATGAGATCTTTGTCCGAGGTTTTTGTCATAAAATTTTTTTCTGAATTTGTTGTTTCCCTTCTAATTTTGGTTGCATTGGTTTTGTTTGTACAAAACCTTTTTAACCTTTTTAATTTAATAAAATCAAAATCATTCATTTTATATTTTGCAATGTTCTCTATCTCTTGCTTGGTCTTAAATTCCTTCCTTTCCTATAGATCTGACAGGTATACTATTCTATATTCACCTAATTTCTTTTATGATTTCACTCTTTATATTTAAGCTACTTACCCATTTAGACTTTATATTGGTGTAGGGTATGAGATGTTCTTCTAAACCTGATTTTTCCCATTCTGTTTTCTAATCTTACACCATTTTAAATAACAGAGGAATTCCTGCTTCTACGTACTCTATTACTGTCCCAAAGGAAGAGATGGCATCTTTATTAGCAGTATTTGTTTATGAATTCAAGTTAAGCCTATGTCATTTCAGTTTATTATGTTAATTTCTTTGGGGTTTTCTAAATAATATAATCCATTTAATTTCCCTATCATTCAAGTCATTCAGTCCTAAATTTTAGTAGGTAGCCTTAGCCTTCTGACTTTTAAATTATGTGAGCTCAAAGATATTTTAAAATCTTTGCTTTTGACATAAGCTAATTATAATGTTAAGAGTATTGTTTTTTTTTTATTTTAATAAAGGAACGTGAAAAAAGAAAGCATGAAAGAATTCTGAGCGAAGAACTTGTTGCTGCTGTTACTTACCTCAATCAGTTTTTGCCTCCTGAACATTCTATTGTTTATATCCCTTGGGACATGGCCAAATATACCAAAAGGTGAATAGACAGACATTTATGTGTTGTGCCAAATAAATACTATTGTTTTATTTTTTTTTCACATCAGTCATATTGCTGGTAGATGAGTAAACATAAGTAACAGCCAAATTGCCCTAACCTATCCAAAACCCAAACTTTATTTGAGATTGCCACACTTTAGCTCTTCTTCTGTTAGTTAAGAGGATATTGCTACCCCTTGAAGGTATCAGTCTTCCTTTTTTGTAAACCATTTTATGCTCTGGCTGAATAAATCTGCTTTCTTAAACATTGCTTTTGAATCTGTCACTCCTTTGTATAAGAATCAACAGTGGCTCCCTCCTGTTTATGTTGAATCTGAATTCCTCATTCTAATATTAAGACCTTCCATCACTTGGCTTGTCTAATAAATCTGAAATACTAAGACTTGTTAATCTTGCTGTAAAGCCCTTTTGCCCCATATTCAACTCGATATGACCTATCCCTTTCCTTTTGCTTATGATATTCTAGGTGACTAGAGAATATTCTCTCTGCCCATAAGTGTCAGACATATCTTTTAAAACTTGACTAATCTAATGGTGCCTTTTCGGGGTAACTCAATCTAGTCATCCATGGATTTAGTTTGTACTTTAAAATATTTTCTACTCATTACTACTAAATTGTTACAGTTTATGTCTTGTAGTTTTGTATTTCCTAAATAGACTATGATCATATCTGTTAATTCTTTTGTATCTCTCCTTCACCCCTCTGCCCTCATAAAACCTTATAGGGAAAGTGCTACACTCTTCCTTGATGGATGCGACATTACTTTTGGAGGAGACAATAAAATAGGAAAATGAGTAGCATTGACAATATATAACGAAATTAAAGATCCCAGATTCGTGATGCTGTTATAGACCCTTTGAATATGTTTTTGCATTAAATGTTGCTGATTAGCACCTATAGGTCTAGAAATGGATCATTATAATTTTATTACTAAGAACCCACTTAAATCTCTATAAAAAACACGAATATTCTTCTACCTAAATGTATTTGTCCCATTTCTTGAAGGTAAAAAACTGATTTTAAATTTGAATTTTCCCCTCCCAGCAAGCTTTGTAATGTTCTTGATCGTCTGAATGTGCTTGCAGAAAGTTTGGTAAAGAAGACAGGTTTCTTTGTAAACCGTCCAGATTCCTACTGTAGCATTTTGCGACCTGATGAAAAGTAAGTATGTATTTTTTTTAAATGTAAAAGGTAGCAAGGAATTTTTTAAGGTCACAAAGGTAGAAATACCTGTTACTTATAAAAGGAATAACTAATGCTTTGTGACTATATTAACTGATCTGATTAAGTGGCCCAAACTCTAGCTGCAAGTTCTGGAATAATCTATGTATTGAATGAATACCATAGTGCTGACTTATGCAATGGGTCTTTTTGCTTTGGGCAAAAAGTAAATCAGTTACCTATAACTGATAGCCCCTTTTAAAAACATGGTTTGATGTAGTCCTTTTACCCTCCAAACTTGTAGATTTTATATTATCATGGGAGAGATGTGATTAGGGTCACAACTGGGTGGTAGAAACAAAGTATTAGAAAAGCAACAAAGGTTTCTTTAATTACTTCCTTCTTACAGCCTCTTGCATCATCTCAGAGATTGTCCCTCTCCCTTTTCCTCCACCTCTCAAGCAAGGTGGGCTTCAAGGTGGCAAAGGCACTAGCTGTACCTTTGTCATTGTATTCTTGTTTGATATTTAATAAAGAGAGATCTTTATTAGGTGACTTTGAATAATTGGCTCCTGAGGAACTGGGTCAATGCTATCATTATTGCAAGTTTTTTCAGTTTCACATGTTTGAAATTCAGATTTGGGGATAGGGAGAAGCCCCAGCAACAGAAGTAAAAATCAAATAAAAGAATATTTTTAGCCCTTTGCATCTACTGTGTGTACATTTTTTTCTCCAATCCCCTCCCACTCCAATAGTGCAACTTTTTGTCCTCTGGCATGAGCAGAAACATCCTATATCATACATAAATCAGTTGTACTAAGGGTATTGACAGAATTATATCATACCCCGTTACTGATTTATATGTAAATGTGCTAGCATTATCAGTATTTTCAGAGGATAGCAAATTATTTGTCAGTGGTCTATGGAGAGGTAGTGTGATATGGATCAAGCGCCAGCCTTGAGGCCAGGAAGATATTTTCAGGTCCCACCCTTTCCTTCCCTCTCCAAATGCCCAGCATAAGTCACTCAATTTCTCATCATTCTAGGCAATTCTTAAGACTATCAGTTGCAGAGAAGGTTCCAACCTGCATTGGTATAGCTGAGGAGGCTGATTTAGGAGACCTTTAATGTCTCTTTTACTCCTAAATTACTGGTCTGTGAGCTAAGTCAACAATACAAAAAGTCAGCATTTTACTTAGATATACTTGAAGTAGTACAGAAAAATTATGAAGTTTCTTATACTGGTGAAGTCACAATTCTGGTCCTTATCTGTATCCTTGGAAAGGAGACTTGATGGCCAAGATGAAATACATAATTTAGGCAGTGCAATTTTTTATGTAGTTGTATAATTCCACTAGATTCTCCTTTAATGTAAGTAACTAACATGAGATACTATACACATGTTTATTTTCTCATATATTTAAATAAATTTGAAGAGGCACTGAGGTATAGTAGAGAAGAGCGTTAGCTTTTGAGTCAAAAGTCCTGGGTCTTCAATTCTTGGCTCTATCCCTTTCTACCTACATTCTTTGAGCAAATCACTTGAACTCTCTGGGATTCAATCCTTCAGACTTTTAATGTCCCTTCCAGCCCTAAAATTGTGGGTCTCTGTCTTAAGTAAACAATAATAAAAAGTTACCATTTTACATGGATGTATTTCAAGCACAACTGAAAAAGAATGAGCATTGATCCTACTAGAATTAGCATCATATCTATTTTGGGGGCGCCATATTTTCAAAAGGATGTGGAGAAATTGGAGCAGCTCTAGAGACAAATGAACTAAAGAAATTAAAATGATGGAAAATTGGTCCAAGGAAGAAAGTTGAAGGAATGATTGAGGTTTATTTTGAGAAGAAAAGACTGAAGAAAATGATGTTATATCTTTTAGTTTATGAAATATTTTATGAAGATGATTTTTAATACTTATTCTTTATGCTTGTGAGATGAAATAATAGGCAATAGGTATATTGGTTGAAATCGAAGAAGAATTGCAATAGTGGGAGAGAAAAAATGTTAGAATTACCAAGGTAGGTTATGGAAGTTTCTTTCCTGGACAAGACTAGCACAGAAATGGCAACCATCTATTTTGTTTGATTTATATATTTATCTGCTTGCAAAGAGGACTCTATATCAATTCAGTTCTTGATGTTCTTTATGGCTCTCTTGTTTTTATATTATGGCAATTTAAAATGAACAAAAGTCAATATGAAATTTACCTTCTGAAATTAAAAATGAGTCTTTTTTTTAAACAGGTGGAATGAACTAGGAGGATGTGTAGTTCCCACTGGTCGCTTGCAGGTATAGAAAAGAGTAATGATTAATAGAAAATGTATCTATTAATTTAATGTAGAAATCTGAAAACAAATATGGAGAAGTATAATTCTTGCTTGGGGCATAATTTAACATATACCTGTTTTTTAATGTCCTAGCTTCTTAAAAATTTCTTCTTAGATATTTCTAATGCCAAATGCTGAATATTTAATGGATTGTATTTACTATTTATGTAATATAGGATTATTAGTTTAATAATCCTATATTACACTTATGGAATCTTTGTCCTGGAAATAGCAGTCATTTAACTAATAACTAAAAAGAATTGAGATTTAATTCCACAAATATTTATTAGAAATTTGCTCTAAGCTTGGGATTGGATGAGATGCCAAACCAAGATAATATACAATCCCTGCCTTCCTGGAAATTATATTTTATTAGAGGATCTCATTTCTCTATACATTTCTACAGTCCTCTATGCAGAGAGATCCTGTTACACCTAGGGCTCTCAAATCACCCTCTGGGATTAATGAAGTACACTGAGAGATAAGTGCCTTATCAGAGACAGAACCTTAGGCTCTCTTAGAAAAGCCTTATCACAACTTTGTCTAATGCCAAAAGACTGATAGCTAGGCACTGAGATGGTACCATATAGCCATAGTATACAAAATATTGTGCTCAGGTCTGGACACCAAATTTTAGGATAAACATGAATAAGTTGGAGAATGTCTAGAGAAGAGCAACAAGAATGGTGAAGATCCTTGAATTCATACTCTTTGTGGTTCAGTTGAAGCATAATTAGCATAAAGATGGTGGGGCAGAGGGTGCATGATAGGTCTTTAAATACTGCATTTTGAAAAATTTGATTTGTTCTTTGGCATCAGATGGGGAAGATGGTAGTAGGTGCAAAGAAGCAAATGTAGGCTTAATGTCTGGAAAAACTTCCTAGTAAATAGAGCTGTTCCAAAGAGATATGGGGGGGGGGGCAGTCTTGGATAGTGTTGGGTTTTTCTTCTTTGGAATTCTTTAAATAAAGGCTACATAATCACTTGTCAGACAATGAATTACTCTGAGGGGTACAAGCTGGGATATTTGAGTGCTAAGGTCTCTTCCAGCTCTGAAACTCAGTATGTTAATACCTCTTATTACTCTCAAAAAAAGAAAAGAGAACGACTATTATGAAATGTATAATTGAAATAATTATGATTACATTATAATGACAGAAGAATCTTATGTTATTCATTTCTTAGACTGGAGTTCTTCGAACCAATTGTGTGGATTGCTTAGATCGCACTAATACAGCCCAGTTCATGGTAGGAAAGTGTGCTTTAGCTTATCAGCTATATTCCTTGGGGTTGATCGACAAACCTAATCTACAGTTTGATACGGATGCAGTTAGGTAAGATTTGTTTTATATACCATTACTTCAGCATAATAGCACAAAGCAAATGTTTATGACATTTTTAAAGTGTTCATTATATTTGATGGTCTTATGAAATAATTAGACATGCTATTTAATCTTGTGGTCATACTATTTAATTCAGTTCTAAGTTATATTTTCTATATGATATTAATCAAATCAATTCTTTGAACAATAGTATTTAATATAGATATATCATGCAACTTTTTTCCTATATTTTAAGGTAATTTTAAGTAAATGGGACTTTTATATTTTAAGGTAATATTATTTTAAGTAAATAGGACTTACTTGAGGAGCTGAATTTTTTTATATTTCTTTAAAATGTTAGCACTTTGAGTGGGCAGCTGGGTAGCTCAGTGAATTGAGAGCTAGGCCTAGAGATGGGAGGTCCTAGGTTCAAATCTGGACTCGGACACTTCCCAGCTGTGTGACCCTAGGCAAGTCACTTGACCCCCATTGCCTGCCCTTACCACCCTTCTGCCTTGGAGCCAATACACAGTATTGACTCCAACACAGAAGGTAAGGGTTTAAAAAAAAAAAAGTTAGTACTTTGAGAGCAATGACTCTTGTATTTTTTATTTGCATTTTTTGCAAATAAATATGCATTGCATATTTATTTAGAATTTATTAATCAAAGAACAGAATTTAAATAAGAGGCTACTTTAAAAATACATCTGTTCTTGACTTTCCTGAAAAAAAAGTTAAAGCAAAGTTGAAACAGTCACCTTCACAGATTTCATTATAACTAGAAATCTTAACAGATATTTAAATATGCACAAGTTAGAATTATGTATTCTTTTTAGGGAATGATTTTGCTATAACTTTGTATGACAAGAGCCTGCCTTTTTAAAGAAGGCATTTTAAAAGTAAAATAGATGTCACATGTGAGCTGCAAAAAGTCAGAAGCACACAGACAATTTATCTCAGCTCATTGTGTTTCTGCTTAGGTTACTTTAAATGAATATTTATTTACATATTTTGGCTACTGAAATACTAATTGAATGAAAGCATAATAAAAAGAAGAATTCTAACTTCAATATGAATAAGATTGACCTTTGACTTGAAGGAAAAAAGAAAACAAAGCATAGGAAAGTCAGAAGTAAGAGACTGTCTCAAGGCCATAGTCCAAAGAAATGATTTTGTAAAGAGTTCTGATAAAATTCTTAAATGTGCATTGTCTTTTGCTTAGGCTCTTTGAGGAGCTATATGAAGATCATGGTGATACACTGTCTCTTCAGTATGGTGGTTCTCAGCTTGTTCATCGAGTAAAAACTTATAGGAAGATAGCTCCATGGACCCAGCATTCTAAAGACATCATGCAAACTCTGTCTAGATATTACAGTAATGCTTTTTCAGGTAAATGGGGAGGTATAGATAATTTTAGAACTCAGAGAGATACAAAGAGTGGTTAAGGTTTTTGTTGTTTCTTTTATAACACTTCATATATACTTTTTTTTTCAGACAAAATCAGGCTAAGCTTTTTTTTTTCTTTCAGAGCTAAACTTTTAAACTGCTTTAGCATTAAACATAGTTGTTCCTAATTAAGGACTATAATGTATGACCTACCTATCTTAGTCAGGTCTCTTCCCCTCTCATGTTTCTCATTTGTAAAATGAAAAGGTTTGGTAGATGATCTTTTAAGGTCTCTTCCAGTTTTAAATCTATGTTCCTAACGCTGACTATTTTGTGATCATGCATATTTGCTTACATTTTCTATATGTTAAATAAAATTGCTACTCATACTTCACCTGCTATTTTGATTATAATGCACAGGTGGCTTTTTTTGGTTGTTGTTGAGAGAGAACAGTTAAGAAAAATAGCTCTATTGACTGCTCTGACAACTCCCTGAATTTGTAAAATCACTTATTTCTTGTGAATTAAATAAATAATTTATAATAATCTTTGCCAATGATCCAAAAATGATTATTTTTAAAAATATCCTTTCTATCCTTTCTTCTTCATATGAATAGAAACTTTATCCAGAACCTTCTGAAGTCAAATCATCAGACATTTATTAAGTGCCTGCTATGTGCCAGGGACTGTGCAAAGTGATGAGGAATCAAAAAGGCAAAAAAAAAAAAAGTCATCCAAATAGTACCTCCTCTTAGTCTGATGGGAGAGACAACATGGAAATGACCACGTACAAACAAGATATATATAATTTAAATTGGATATACTTAAAAAGGGAAGGCACCAGCATTCATGGAGAATATGAAAGAAGAACTTTATCTGGGCCTCGAAGGAAGCTAGGGAAACCAGAAGAGATGAAGATGATGAGGGAGAGAATTACAGGCATGGAAGGTAGCCAATGAAGATCTTTATGATTAGGAAATATAGTATTGGGTGAAAAAGAACATAACTAGAAGGCAGATTACATAGCAGTGATAGGCAAACTTTTTAAAGAGGGGGCCAAAGGAAATGCTCATCTGTCAGTCTGTTCTAAGGCAACTCTTTCGAAGTTTCATTGTATTGTATCCTACTCATTGTATTCGTCAGATTAGGAATAATGTTTTACTGGATAGAACATTTCAGGGGACTGCATCTGGCCCACGGGCTGTAGTTTGCCCATCACTGAATAGGGAATAGTCAAGTGTAAGAAGACTGGAAAGGTGGGAAAGAAGCCAGGTTATTAAGGGCTATTAAAGCAAAAAAAAAAATCTAGAGTTTGAACAGGATTGAATTTTCTTAGACATAACAGCCTATAGGAAGGAATTGCTCTTGTTTTTTTTTTTAATTGTTGGTCAGTCATTTCAGTCATGTCGAATTCTTTCTTATCCCATTTGAGGTTTTCTTGGCAAAGATACTAGAATGCCATTTCCTTCTCTAGCTCATTTTATAGATGAGGTGCTGAGGGTTAAGTGATTTGGCGAGGGTCACCCAGCTAATAAGTGTCTGAGGCTAGATTTGAACTTGGGAAGATGTGTCTTCCTGACTTCTGACCTGGTGCTCTATCCACTGCAATACCTAGCTGCCTAAAATTTTTTTAGGAGGTGTACAAAAAGTTTTATTTGCTTTCTCTCTGTCATCTTATTTTATTTGCTTTCTCTCTGTCATCTTGTAGTTGAAGACCAGTGGTTTGCATCATTCCTCTTTTAAAACACATTTCTTTTATTGATGGATTATTTGACTATTCTCTTAATCCTGTGTCTGTAATTACCAGAAATGAGAATATCTGCAAGAACATTCTCTTTTTTTCCTAGTGAGTTTTAGCCATTTCCATTCCTTTAGCCAGCTTTGAGTACAACATTGAATGTTCCAGTATTGACTGGGTTCATTTTACTAATTCTTAAGAAACCAAGAAGGTGGCTATTTGAACAAAGTGTTCAAGTGTATTAATATAAGCGAGGTGACCACCTTAAATAGCCCTTTGTGTTCTAGTTTCAAAAACCAGGGTTATACAAGAAAACGTTGATAAATGGAAACAAAACTATTTAACCTAGAATATAATGCTTGACCAAACCCTGAAAATAGGAAAATATTATAGTTAGTTGACATAGTTCTAAATGGGAGTCTACTTACTCTTGAAGTTATCTGGTTAGGGATATCTTACTTGAAGAGGGAAACATATACTCTCCCCCAATGGCAGTATGGCCTTATGTTTTATAGAACTTCTTTTATTGTTAGAAAAAAGAAGCAGGTGTTCCAAGTGTCTTTTTTTTTTAACACAAATCCTAATGCTAAGTTACAGATTTTGTCTTTATAATATATTTATGTTTTTAAGCATTTAGAGTCTGAAGTAATCTGTTTATTGCCTAGCACACCTATATATGTTCAACTCTCTTTTAATGAGGAATGAAAATAAACCCATTACGGAGTCTTTTGAGGTCTTGATGTCTTATCATTTCCCCTGGGCCAAATTCCATAATTTACTAGTTTTTCATAGGAGCCCAATTGGAAGCTGAGACTGAACACAGTAGGCTAAGGCCTAATTCAATAAAAATACTGCCTGATTTCCTGGTGTGTTCAAACCAGTGCTTAAGCAATGTGTTTCTGCACACGTACATGTGATATCTTTTTAAAAAATCTATTTTGTGTCTTTCTACTTACTGTGTGAGGTTTCAAGGTCCCAAGTTAACAGTGAAGAAGAGAGATGGTAACTTTTGTAAATAAGATTCTCTTTCTCATTTATTTTTTTAAAATAATATTTTATTTTTCCCCAATTACATGTAAAAACATTTAAAAATATTTTTTAAGTTCCAATTTCTCTCCCTCTCTCCCATCCTTCACCCTCCCAGAGATGGTAAGTGATCTGATATAGATTTTACATGTGCAATCAGATAAAACATTTTTCCATAGGAATTATTTTAAAGAAGAGATCTCAAACAAGGAAAAAAATGGAAAAAAAGAAGAAAGTGAAATATAGTGTGTTTTGGCCTGCATTCTCTCACTTATTTTTTAGGGTAATTATCTTTTCTTCATGGGAGCTAATGGAGATGTCAGGCCTTTAATTTTCTTTGATCTTTTTCTTTTTATTATTCACAAATGTCATCAATTTTTGTCCTTGTTTTCTTAAACTGCCTTTTCATACTTACTGTCTCTTCTTCTCCCTCCACCATGAAAAGAATTGAGAGAAATAGTGAAAGAAGAGTGAAGGAGAAAGGAAAAAAGAGAAGAAAAGGATATTGGATTACAAATACTGATTCTGTCTTTAATTCTGTGACCTTGGACAAGCCACTCCCTTCTTTGGACCTCAGCTTCCCCTTTTGTAAAATAAGGAGGAAGGGTGACAGAGCTAGGAGGGGAAGAGAAGCAGAGGGGCTGTTCTTTCCAGTGGAAGATTCCCTACACAGCTTTAGGTGCTCCAGGGTAGTGGTTGAGGACAATTGGGAGGAGTGGAGAGGCGTCAGAGGTGGGCTTTTAGATGTTTAACAATCAGCTCTCTGGGAAAAAAAAGACATACTTTTAAGTTTTATTTGCATTATTAACATTTTATCTATCTCTTTCTTAAATCTAAACAGTGAATGAAACAGTATAAATGAAGCCCTGATTTGTAGAGTTCTCCAGTTTCCAAGGGTAAATGCTCACACTGAAACTAACAGTTTATTATACTGTTATATTATATATACATACCCCTTTTCATCAAGGAACTAGGCAGGTTACTTCTGTTTTATCACAAAATTTGTGGGGTTTGGAGCCAGTCTGGGTGCAGGGAGTGCTAGAGCACAATAGTAGAGTTAGTGGTCGTGGTAAGCTATGTATTTAAGTGAGAGAACAATGAATGGAGCTTTGAGGGTAATTAACCACACTCCCTGTGGATAATGCAAGAATGTTTTGTCTGACTGGCCAGAGTTTGTGACTTGATTTGGTTGCTAGTATAGCCTTCCCCTTCCCCCTATTGATGCAATGGAGCCATATTTCTGCCCAATATTGGGGGAATCTGGAAGTGACTTTGGCCTCTGGTCAATTCAACCTTTTAACACTTTTATTTGGGAGAGACTTCCCTACAGTGGGAAAAATGTTTTAGTGGAGAACAGAAGCCTATTATTAAGAGATTATTAACCTTTGGGGCAGTTTCATTCATTGTTTGGATAAATAAAGGTACTCAGTTCTTTGGCTCACCAGAGCATGCTTCTGATGTGAGGGGATAGGTACTGGCCTGATGATGGAGATAGTACTACTCAATCAGCATGCATTTTTATTAACACAATGCATAGATACAAAGAAAGGCAAAAACAGCCCCTTCCCTTAAGGAACTCACAGTCTAAAAGATAGCATGTAAATAATTAGTTTGTATAAACAAACTCTATGCAGAGTGTCTGGAAAATCATTTCAAAAGGATTCCACTAGCAGTCATGGGAGCAGGAGCTATAAAGGCCTCTGCAAACGAGGAGATTTGAGCAGAATCTTGAAGAAATTGAGGGACACTTAGGGGTGAAGATGAGGAGACAGAGCAAAGGATAAGGGGAGAAGAGATAGAATGTTATGGATGAGGATAGCTGGATTATATAGCTTGAGGAGGAGGACTCAAGATGTAAATGGAAGAAGACTGCAAAGGTAGCTAGGGGCCAAGTTATGAAGGGTATTAAATACTAAACTTTTTGTTTTATGCTGGAAGAAATGGGGAGCTACTAAAGCCCCGTGAGAAGGGGAAATGATGTGGTTAGATCTATGCTTTAGAAAAATTGCTGGCAGCTGAGTAAAAGATATATTCAAATGGAAAGAGGCTAGATCAGAAACCAGTTAGCAGGCCATGTAATAGTCTAGCTGAGAAGCAATGAGGGCCTGTACTAGAGTGGTGACTGTTTGACTGGAGAGAAGAGGATGTCCATGAGAGATAATGTGAAAGGAGAAACAATAAGATAATAGCAGACTGCGTTTGTGGAATGGGTACAAGAACAAAATTGAGGATGACACTGAAGCTGGAAGTCTGCATGACTAGGAGAGTGGTGGTGCCCTCAACAGTGATAGGGACCTTTGGAAGAGGGAAAGTTCAGGGCAAAAGATAATGGGTTCTGATACTGAATTTGTGATGCCTATAGGCCATCCAGTTTGAGATGAACAAAAGGCAGTTGGTGATTTGAGATTGGAGTTCAGGGCTAGGTATATAGATCTTGGAGTCATCTGTATAGAGATGATAACTGAGGCCATGGAATTGATGAGATCTTAAAGCAAGATTATATGTAGGAGAAGAGAAGAGGGGCCAGGATGAGGCCTGAAAGGACCCACACAGTTTCATAGGTGAAGATCCAGCAAAGGAGACTGGGGAGTAGTAGTGAAACAGGTAGGAGGAGAACCAGCAGAATACATGGTCAGAAAAGATTAGAAAGAAAAAAAAAATTCAAGAGGAAGAGGTTCAAAGGCTGCAGAGAGGTCAAGAAGAATAGGAAATGAGGAAAGGCCATTAGCTTAGGCAGCTATCAGATCATTGGTAACTTTGGAATTGGATAGATCTGTTTTTTTAAGCTAGCAAGATAAAACTAAAATTGTTCTGTAGTTTTAAGATAGGAGCATTTGACTAAAAGGGACCATTTTGCAAAATTTGTATTTGTATTTATTTTTTATTTTTATTTTAATAACAAACTTCCACATGAGTTTTCTGAGTTATATGATCCAAATTGTCTCCTACCCTTCTTTCTTCCCCACTCCCAGAGGTGTCGAGCAATTTAAGCTGGATTATACATGCCAAAATTTGTCTTTTTTTAAAAAAATAATAGTTGTATATTTTTAAAATTAAGTTTAGCGAATTTTTTTTAGTTTGTAGAATAAAACTATGTTTTTTTATGATTGAATATTCAAATTTCCTGGATGCACACCCTATTAAAAGTACACACACACACACACACACACACATATATATATATATATATATATATATATATATATATATATCTGTGCATCTGCCCTATTTTTGATATGACAGAAAATTGAGAGAGAACTGTTTCTCACCCCTTAGGAAGAACAGAATATGGTATAACTCCTAGTTGGTGAAACAAGTGATTGTTATCATTTCTAGGATTGTGAGACAGGAGTATAAAAAAATCTGACAAGCTTAAGTTTGCAGGGTGAGTAAATGACAGATTTAGGAGAGAGATCATTTAGTTGTTTTTTTTTTTTCTTTGTTTGTTTTTTCAGTTCAGTGATCTCTTCCCTTGCTCCTTTGAAGCAAAGTGAAAATTCATGTGTTATGGTAATTTTTGTTTTGCCTGATAATGATAATAGTGATTCCAAAGATAATGACAAGGCCTAGACCTGTGGTATAGGTAATTCCCAGGTGAGGAAATTCCCTCTTCCAATGCAGGTAGCATCTTCTCTATAATTTATGGTCTTTAGAGAACTACTGGGAGCACCAAGAGGTTAAATCTCTTGTTTAGACTTGGATAGGACTTGACCTCTGGTCTTCCTAGTTCGGGAGCCAATTCTCCATTATACCACATTGCCTCTCATAAAAGAAAAATCATATCTGTGCTTTTGTTGTTTAGGAAATTTCCAGTGAAGAACATCCTCCCAACCAATTTGGGTCACCACCTACCTTCTCTGTGACTTACAGACTTAACAGAGTTGATGAGGGCACTGAGGAGTTAAGTTTTACAGTTCACAGAGCAATATATTTCAGTGAGGACTTGAACCCAGATACTTGATCCTTGACTCCAAACCTGGCTTTCTTTTTACTATGCTGTGATGCCAATTCACACTGATATAGTATTTTAAGACTTTCTAAACATTTTGCTGATTCCGTGTGAGGTAAATAGTCTCAAGAATTAGAGATATGGGGGAAATTGCCCTTTATAAATTCCATGAAAAAGTCAATTTTTTCATGTTTTCTTTTCTTCTGATGGATAGAAACTCTCTGGCCTGATTCAACAAGTCAAAAATATGCTCCCTCATTAATTTTGCTTGGAAATGAAACTGTTTTTTCTTTATAATCTTTGGAGAGATGAATGAAGGGAGATAAGAGGGAAGCAGTATTTTTGAGTAAGATTTCTGTTCTGGTCAAATACCTGTTGGTTGTTTTTGTGAAGGCTTTTTTTATATGAACTTTCAAAGTTTAATTATTCTTTTCTTTTGAGCCACAAATTACATGGACACACAGTTATACCCATACATATTCTTTGTATTCATTTTGTAAAAACATCTCCTACATGTGTCAATAAGCAATGAATTTCTTAAAATATGCATTTTTGCTTTTTAGATGCTGATAGACAAGATTCCATTAATTTGTTTCTGGGAGTATTCCATCCCACTGAAGGCAAACCTCATCTCTGGGAGCTCCCAACAGATTTTTACTTACATCATAAGAATACCATGAGACTTTCACAGATAAGAAGAAGGTATTTTTTCTCCCTTTTAGTCAATTGCAAAAACTCAAAATGTGTGTTGTATTTTTAAAAAGTGCTTATTCTTTTTGGGGAAAAAAAGAGTATATGAAGTCAGTTACTTAATCTTACCAACAGTTACTTCTGACAGAAGTTTCTAGAATTAACATCGCTATGACATTGAAATTTAAGGTAATTTGAGCCTGGCATGAAGAGTGGATTTGTAAAATTCATAGGATCTTAGATTTAGGGTAGGAAGGAACCCAAAATGTTATCTCCTCCAACAACTTCTCCACTTTACAGATGAGGAAAGTGATGGCTGGAGAAGTGAAGTGATTTGTGGAAAATCATGTGATTATAAATGGCAGAACAAGGAATTAAAACCAGATCCTTTGATTGCTATTTCCTTCCTTTGTACCGTACCACCTTTTAATCAAGTGAACCATGTTTTATTCTACTAAAGACCCAAATATAATTCTGGAAATTCTGACTTAGTGTAAATTTTAGTTTTTTTATGGAGGACCTAAATCCTCAGGTCTAGCTTAGGGTTTGATTTAGTCTGAAAAGACATGGCATCTAGGCCACTAGTTTATACTTTTAATATAATCCTTAATTTTTTTCAGTCAAGTGCATAGACATAGTAATTAAGTGTTTGGAATTGTTGAGTATAAATATTTTACAAAGTTAACTGACTTATTGAGAAGTTGAGGACTTTACCAAGAATGTGTAAATTTAGAAATTTAATGACAGTTTCTGTGATAAACAACTAATCTTTTTTTGAGGGGCTTAAATTCTATTTTATTTAATGTTCCAAAAATTAATTAATAGTTAATTAAGAATATTTTTCCATGGTTACATGATTCATGATCTTTTCCCTCCCCTTTTTTCTCCCCCCTCTCTGAGCTGACAAGCAATTATGCTGGGTTATATATGTATCATTGTTTGAAACCTATTTCAATTAATCATATTTGCAATAGAGTAATCTTTTAAAGTCAAAATTCCCAATCATATATTCATAGAACCACATGATCAATCATATGTTTTTCTTCTGTGTTTCTACTCCCACAGTTCTTTCTCTGGATGTGAATAGCATTCTTTCTCATAAGTTCCTCAGAATTGTCCTGGATCATTGCATTGCTACTAGTAGAAAAGTCTTTTACATTCAATTGTTCCACAGTGTATCAGTCTCTGTGTACAATGTTCTCCTGGTTCTGCTCCTTTCACTCTGCATCAATTCCTGGAGGTCTTTCCAGTTCACATGGAATTCCTTCAGTTCATCAATCAAAAAGCACAATAGTGTTGTTCCATCACCATCAAATACCACAGTTTGTTCAGCCATTCCCCAATTGATGGACACCCTCTCATTTTCCAATTTTTTGCCACAACAAAGAGTGTGTAGGTATTTTTCCCTATTGTCTCTTTGGGGTACAAGCCCAGCAGTAGTATATTGCTGGGTCAATGGACAGGCATAGACAACTGATTTTCAATAACAGACACAATTATGGTAAATAAGTAAATTATCCTGCCTGTTTATGTTTGGAATGTGTTCTGGAGGTTACATTTGAATATAGGGCCTTCTGATATTGTAGGCATTGATATCAGTTAAAAAATAATGAAACCACTGTGAAGACCCAGCTCAGGAGGGGACATATTACATAGCATCTTCATTCTTTACTACTTTCAAAACTTCCCATTCCCCATTCTTTTTTCTTCATAGGCTTTTTAGCAGTGTGGCCTATTGAGTCTGCAAAAATGGCAACTGTAATTCTGCTATTTTAACCAAGATGCCAGGCGCTCTTGTTAGAGAAGGTATTTCAGACAGGAGACTGATTTTAAGATTTCTTACATGTGTTACCTGAGGTGAGGAATGTAGCTCCATGGTTCAGTTGATCTAATTCACTGGTTACTGATTATTATTTTCTTGTAAAAGTGAAAGGAGGTTTGGTAGCACCTGAAGTTTGTGGATTATAGATGAACCCCACAAAATCCAGTAAATCCATATACTTCTCTTGTTGTAGAACCACATACTGTTTCAGAAAGCAATATTTCAATATTCTTAATAATAAAACACATTAAAATAAATGTTTCTCTTTGTTAAAAAAAAAAAACAACAAAAAACTTCCCATTCCCCTCTGAATATAGCAGAACCCACCAAGAGCTTAAATTAAATTGTGTGATTCACATATTATGAAATTTAGGGTAACCAAGCAAAAACTAGTTATTTGTATTACAATAGAATTTTATATAATCTACTTTAAGCATTTAATAATGCTTCAAAATGAGATGCAGTTAGGACAATATGCCTTGGAACTTGACTCACGATTCAGAGATAACTAAGAGCTTTACCTTCTTGAAAATTAGTTTATTTGTATGTGTCTGTAGCTGGTTTTCCCATGCATAAGTGTACACTTAAACGTTAAAGAAATAAAAGAAACAAGGAGAATATATACTTAAATTAGCATGACTTTAAACTGGTTGAGAAAAAAATACCTTTCATTTGTGTGGCATTTAAGAAAGTGCTTTTATCTCTTATTAATTAACAATAGTACTGTGAGGAAACTGAAGCATAGAGAAATCAAGTAGATTGTCTCAAATCACACAATGAATTCATGGTAGAACGTAGAACTAGGGTCCGAGTATCCTGGCTGCCAAACCCAAACCTAAAAGAGGACCATAAATACAAAATAACTTTCTGACTCAGAACTCCAAAAGACACCTTTCAGGGACAGGATAAAGGCAAGCTACTTTGGATCTTTTTGGCTTAAGTATAAAATGGTATCTTATAAGGGACCTTAAAATTAGCCAGCACATTAAATGGATGTGGTGTTTACAGAAAATCCCTTCTATCGACTAATATGTGCAAAGCTAGTGTTTACAATTGGGCCATAAATTTTCCTTTTTCACTTTTATAGCTATACTGACTGGTTGACCCCAGGGGTAATAAATCATTTGCCACTGCCTTATGATGAAGGTAGGTATTCTATTTTTCTTTTCCTTAATAGGTATTCCTTAATAGAAAAATGGTAGTGTGCTTTAATGTGTGTGAGGTTTTTATTTTGTTTTGTTTTGGTCAACACCTATAATTTAATTGGTTTAGGGAACTTTTGAGTATAGAAATTTGTTCCACTGATGAAGAGAAGCAACTCTTAATGGAACTTCTAGTCTTTAAAGAGTTTCTTGGGGGTGACTAAGGAGTTAATTGACTTAATTATAGACACACAGCCAGTGTATGTTAGAGATAGGACTTAAATCTAGGTCTTCCTAACTTCAAGGCTGGCCTTCTCTCCTGAGACATTTAAAGAACCTTCTGTGTCAAGGGTCTTATGTAAAAGAGTTGGGATTAAAGCTTTGGCTCTAAATTCAAATCTTTTCCTCTCTTCCTCTTGGTTATGAGGAATACCAAGAAAATGATGTAATTTTATTTCTAAAGGCTTGCTACTTATAAAAGAATAACAGAAAATATCCTTTGTAGTAACTTGTGTGGAAAACAGAAAGAAGTTGATAGTGAAGAAATTTCACAAGTATGAAGAAGAAATTGATATCCATAGTGAGTTCTTTCGACCTTATGAATTAAGTAGTTTTGATGACACCTTTTGCTTGGCCATGACAAGTTCAGCAAGGTAGGTTAAATATTTGAGTTATATGATTTTACTTTATTTACTGTAAGGTTTTACATAAATCACAAAATCATAAGCTCTCATAGTTGTGATGGCCTGAGAGGTCCTGTAATCCAGTTATATACTCTACAGAAATTCTTTCTACAATATCTCTCATAGAGTGATATCCAACCTCTGCTTGAATACTTTCCATGATCAAGAGCTCTCTAATTTAAGGAGCAATTTATTCTATTATTGGGGAGCTCTGATTATTAGAATATTTTACTTTTTAAAAAGCAAAATCAGATAGCCCCATGACTGGTAGTCATAGTTCTACCTCATCCAAAACACAAAATAACTTTATAACCTCTTCTTCCATAACATCTCTTTCAATGTTTGAAGGCAGGTATCATGTACTCTATTCTGCCTTTTCTACAAGATGACCATCCTCACCAAATTTCTTCAACAATTTCTCATAAAACTGTGCCTTCCATATAATATGTATTCAATAAATGTTGATTTGCACATTTAGACTTTTTATTATCCTACTTGCCCTTCTCTAGTCTAATCCAGTTTGATGATGGTTCCATTAAAATGTGCCAACTACAATTGGACATAGCACCATGTATGGACAAGAATCATATAGTATAAATAGAGGGAATAGAGTGGCTGTGAACTGTTCTGGTGGAGGAAGTATCCACAGCAGTAATATCACAAATTCACCAAACTACTGTAGATATGATATAACACTAATGCAGAATATGCTCTATTATCAATATTAAGCCTTTAACCTTCTTCCTTCCTGACCCCAAATTACTTGCATGTCTTTTCTTTTTACTTACATGTATATGTTATTTATTCCCAATATAATTTAAGCTCTTTGAGTACAAGGACTGATTTGTTTTGGCTGTAGACTGCCCAAAACAGTGGATTTTATATATATACTTGTTGATTCGTAGTGAATTTGTTTCCTCCTGCACAAATTGTTGTTAGTAATATGTTTGAGTCTATCAATGTCCAACATGTACCTCTCTGTTGTTTTTTAGCTGACCTGAAATTTTAGTTCTTTGGAAACTATGGTATTCCATGACTCATAACCTTACAATGTTGTTGAAATATATTGGTGATTTTGTTTTAGAATGAAGCTCAGGTTCATTAAAAATATTACACCATTTCACAGAGGCATTCTAGCCTGCTCTCTATTTTTCTCTTCAGTTCTTTACCATGGTCATTACGCTGTCAGTGCATATGTCTATTAAATGCAATGAATGAGCTCTATGGGATACATCTACCTGCCTTTCCTAGCTAGACAGTAGACATTTTTTCATCCACTTTGTGCTTCTTATCTGGATGATTAGATTGAATTCTTCAATAATTATGCATATACTTTAAGAGTCTTTGCATTCTGGGATTGAATGAAATTAGTACAATGTCATCTGCAAACAGGAGCATTTGAATTCAAGGAATCTTTTTTCCAATTGAATTTTGTGTTGGCCATTCTTCTTTGTCTAACCCCTTTGGTGAACCTAGTCCTTCAACGTTGTTAGTATTGTTATTTTTTGCTTTACTGGAAGCTAATCATTGTCATTGTACAAAATCATCTCTGTTATATGATTTTTACACACACACACACACATCCCTCTCATTTATTTCAATGGGAAAACTTTTGATGTCATTGCAAACAGATATGACACCAAGAGCAAAACCAGTTTCAAGTATAAACTGTCTGAAAAATCTTATGAAGGAAGATTATGGAGTAGTATGTCCTAAGAAACTATAGAAAAGCAGTGGAGAGAAAACAAGTTGATAGAAAGTTAATCAACCAAAAGTTAGTAAACCAAATCAACCCAAGGGCATTTAAGTTAAAGCCTTAAGAAAGACAAAGTAGAAAATACTTATCAAGATTTCTATTAGAGAGAACTCTTTTTCCTTCATTTCTTAATTTTCTTCATTAGTGATAATCCCAATAATGGGATTAGCAATCTCATTCAGACTCTAACATCATAATTCCTCCTTCACAAGGAAGTAGAAATTTCACTCAAAAAAACAAATTTAGAAAGGACAGCAAAAGTAGGCCAACAATAAACACTGGTGGGCTATATTGGAAGTGACCCAATTTGGGGACACTAACAGATCATTATAAAAATAATAAATAATAATGTAGTTGAAATTTATATGAGTATTTTGAAGCTAATTTCAGAATTTCTCACTTTTGTGGAAAAAAGTGTTCATTTGTACCTATGTGCATTATCTTCCTGCAAAAATCTTGATTTAAATATTTTTAAATGCATAACCCAAGAAATTATTTCCTTGGAAATACTTTCTTATACCAGATCTTGAAGCTTTAGGTCTCACTTAAGTACACTCTGCCTAAAAAAAATTTTAAATATTTCTAAGAGGGGAAAGTCATCCCTTTAGTTTAGTTTATCAAGGTAAACCATAATTTATAGCATTTTCCTCTTTTAACAGTATAAATTATATACTTTAGTACTTGTCAGTGAACTAACCATTGTGCAATGAGTAGAGTCTTTTCAGTTCACAAGCTATGAATTGTGCTTTTTGTAATTACGTTAACTTTTCTGAGTGACTCCCTCTAAGATTTTAGAAATTGTGTATTGTAAAATTGAATATCTTGGGACTATGTCACTGGGTTTTGTGATTTGTGTGTGTGTGTGTGTGTGTGTGTGTGTGTGTGTGTGTGTTTTAAAACTGGCAATTACTTGACACACAACTATGTATATATTTACTTAAATAACAGTTCTATAGCACTATTAGGTTGTTTCTTTCTTCCCTAACATCCTGTACAGTAGATAGCACAGGACTATTATCCCTATTTTACAGACAATAAAATTAAGGGTTAGGGAGATTAAGTTACTAGATCCTGTCATCCTTGTTATCCATTATCTCTCACTCCATTCTCTATTAAACTCCTTGAGAAAGCTGCCTCTCCTTTGCCTCTATCTCCTCTCCTTTCACTTACCTTTAAACTGTTTTTTACCTTTTGACTACATCATTCAACTAAAACTATTCTAAAATGACCAGTGATCTCTTTATTGTCAAATCTAATGACCTCATCTCAATCCTCATTCTTCTTAAAATTTTACAGCCAATGACATGTGTCAATCACCATCTCCTTCTGAATATATTTTCTTCTTTAGGTTTTCATTCTTTCTTGGTTCTCTTCCTGCCTGTTTGACTACTTGCTCTTCATTCTCTTTTACAGGATCTTCCTCTGCATCATGCTCACTAACTGTGAGTCTTCCCTAAGACTCTGGCATCCTTTCTCTCTCTCTACTATAATATACCTAGCAATCTTATAAACTTTTCTTCTCTCTATGCAAATGATTTCCATGTCCATGTATCCACAATCTAGTCTCTTTCCTAAGCACTAGTCCTGTATTACCAAGCACCTTTTAAAAATATCTCTAACTGGATGGTCCTGCAGACATCTCAAACTCATTGTGTCCAAAACAACCATAATCTTTACTTTCCAAACCTTTTCTCCTTTTTATTACTTGTCAAGAACAGTCCCTCAAGTTTACCATCTTGGTGCCAACTTTTTATTCCTACTTATTCTCACCCCCATACCCAATCTATTGTCAAATCTTACATCATGTCTTATAAACATTTACCTCTGTTCACTCAAACAGCCATCACTTTAACATAGGTCTTCATTGCCTCTCATTCTAGACTATTGGAATAGCCTTATATTATATTATATATTATACATGTATAATATATTATATAATATATATATATTAGACTATTGGAATAGCCTTATATATGGGTCTTCCTGCCTCAAATCTCTCTCTACTATAACCCTCCTTTCCTCAGCTGCCAAAGTGATTTTCTTCAGGTTTGATGAGTTTTTTAAATAATTACATCCAACTGGCAACAAATCTTGGAAACACTTTATGCTAGCAAACTCCATTTTGAACTCAAAGTCTAATACAACAGCCTACTCTATCCTATTTTAATAATCAGTGGCTAGAAGCACTAGAGGCCATTTCTCTGGGTAACTTCCTGGCTTCCAACATCTGAAGCTGCTTTGATCCTTTGGATCAGTAATTTGTGCAGGGTGTAGTGAAAAAGGGTGCATATTAGCCCTGCAAAGCCTAACTACAGAGTTTCTGACAGTTGAAAAGGGTTTAGAATCCTGAGGTGAGACAGTTGACCCTGGAGACTCGATGAGAGTAGAAGGGGTCAGCTGAGCTCTATCTTTGGACTGAAAACCTGGCCTATATTCTGCAGCTTTTCTCTTAAAAATTGTTAGCTTAACTATTTCCTTTAGATCTCCCTAACCTCCCTTATTCCCAATCATCATTTTCCCTTCCTAAATTTCTTGGGGTTTTGAAAGGAGGGTGGATCTGGGGTTAGCTTTCAGACTTGGTAGACATAGTTTCTCTGTAGTCAAAGGCGGCTGTTAGAGTTACCTTGTATCCCTCTGTCCTTTACAATCAACCCTGAAACTCCATAAACCCTGTTTGTCAATTAATCAAATCTTTGGCTAATTCATTAGTTGACTGATAAGAGAGGGAGAAGGGGAGAAAGGAATAATATTGTCTCTGGGTCCTGAAAGGAATTGGAGGCATCCATTTTGGAGGAAGCGCGATCTCAATACTTCCTCTGGACTCTTCCTTTGTGAACCTGAGAAACTGACTAGAAAGCCTAGAGGGCTTTCTAGTCAGTTTCAAGCCATTCTTGGCTGGCCCTAACCTTTGTCTGTAGAAGTGCCCTTCCTACCTGAAGGGCTCAGTTTGTTTCCCTTTAGTGTCTCTGTCTCAAATCTGAGTCCCAATCTGTGTTCCCCAGACTGCAGCTGCCTGCCTAGAATACCTCATCCTCTCCCTTGCAATTCTTTATACCTCCATGTTTATATTCCCTAAACTCAGTCATTCCCTTACTTCTCCTACCACCTCAATTTACCACCTTCACCACTGCACCTTCCTTATCCACTTTACTGCCTTAGGGATCCACAAACCCTATCCACAGTGCCTTATCCCTATTACAACTTTACCTCTGCCTTAATTTCCCTACTATCTCTAGCCTATTCCCTTATTACAACCAGTTTCATTACCTACTAGCTTAATCCCCTTATAACAAGGGACAGGGGAGGGAAGGGATGTTGTACAGGCAAATATTCAAGTGCAATAGAAGATTATCTTGGTAGTCATTGATAATAGCCTATTTTTGCTCGTTCCCTTCCCTCAGAGACTTTATGCCAAAGAACGTTGGCATTGATCCAAGTCCATTTACTGTGCGCAAACCTGATGAGACTGGAAAATCCGTGTTGGGGTAAGAACTATGTTTGTGTGTATATTTGTTTTTGGAAAGGACCTATGATTTCATTGGAATAGGGAGATCCCAGTGAGCCCACCCTTTCAACCAATGCAGTTCTGTAACTTCTCCCCAAAATGTAGCATTACCATTGCTAGGACTACTAAGAGGTTAAATGTCTTGCCAGAGCCTACATAGCCAGGATGTGTCAGAGGTAAGACTTGAACTCAGCTCTTTCTATTTTGGAAGCCAATTCTGTCTTCTATTGCCATGCTGCTTCTCTGTCCCTGAGTAGACAATGGAAAACAATGAAACTAATTCAATATTGAAGTTCTTGGAGGAAAAAAGAAGGAACTGAGCTAGGGGTCTTTAGTATAATTTTAAACCAGAAAACAAAAAACTCAGATCTTTTAATTGTGTGTATTTTGACCATAGCACATTTACCTGTGTTTGTCTGAATAGTTGATAACAATCAAGTCATTGAAGTAAATAAAAGAAAACTGTGTTTTGTGAGTATTTCTATAACAGGTCATTTCATTAGTTTAAATGGAACAGAAATGAAATTGGCAGTGTAAAAAATAAATAGAGAATATTTATGTGGAATATCTTATACAAAATTACATACCGGTGAAATTATAGGTCCTAGATTTTGACATTATATAAAAGTAAACCTATTTTTTATTTCCTAAGTAATAGACCTAGTTTTAAAGAATATAATCATGTAGTTCTATTAATTTTTATTCATATTCTGGTGAAATCCAATGGCAAATATGTTTAAAGAATTTATTATATTTTTTTCTTTTGTTTGTTAGAAGATCTTTTTGTCATGGTCACATTTCTATATTTCTGGCAGGGTTTTGAGGAAGTGTTCTCATGTTTTGGGTCTTTCTGAATTATTTTGTGTTCTGCTTATTACACAAACATCTTCTAAGAATGAAAGCAAAATTGATTTTACTCTTTGCTAATTTGAAAAATTGAAAAGCTTCCCAGTACTAATTAGGTATGTTAATATACTAAGTGATTGTTTTGAAAGAAGTAAAGAAAGCAACAGTTCATCGAATTAGCAAAGCTTTATTGAAGTCATGTAGTTCAGTTTCCAACCTAAAACAGAAATTCTTTTCACAGCAACCTCAGCAAGAATACTTTCGGTGTTGGGGCTTAGCCCTTTTCTAGGCAGGCTTTTTCAATGCTAGACAATGCAAGTGTTGTTCTTCCTTTATATTAGGCCAAATATTTTCTCTACATAATTTCCTTCTAAAAGTCCTACTTTTGCCCTGTGGAGCAATACAGAGCATTGGCTCTTCTATAAAGACTTTAATGGGGGGCAGCTAGGTAGCTCAGTGGATTGAGAGTCAGGCCTAAAGATGGGAGGTCCTAGGTTCAAATCCAGCCTCAGACACTTCCCAGCTGTGTGACCCTAGGCAAG
Organism: Gracilinanus agilis; assembly: GCF_016433145.1. Lineage (NCBI taxonomy): Eukaryota > Metazoa > Chordata > Mammalia > Didelphimorphia > Didelphidae > Gracilinanus > Gracilinanus agilis. The sequence goes on from NC_058133.1 coordinate 360,141,755, forward strand.
TCTCTTGATCCCCATTGCCCACCCTTACCACTCTTCCACCTAGGAGCCAATACACAGAAGTTAAGGGTTTAAAAAAAAACAAAATAAAAAAAAGACTTTAATGCCTTAGTCCCCTCCTCGCCAGGATGAACACACTCATCCAGGTCTTTCAGCTATCCTATACAAAATATAATGTCTAGATCTTTTAACATCCTGACTATTTTCTATGCATACATATTCTGCTTTCTTTGTGGCCCCCAGATGTGAACATGGGCATTCCACAGGTAGTTCAACCAGTGCAGAGTGTAATTTGTATTTCCTTTTAGATTTTTATCACCACAAATTCCATACTGAGTCAACTATAAAGTATTAGGTAAAATATTAGCCAACAAAATACAGCAAAATATTAAAAAAGAATAGGACAGTTAAGTGGCTCAGTGTATAGTCAAGCCTAGCAATGGGTGATGGGTGCTCTTAGGTTCTAATTTGGCCTTAGACACTTCCTAGATATGGGAACTTAGGCAAATCTCTTAACTCCAATTGCCTAGCCCTTACTGCTCTTCTGTCTTGGAACTCATAGTTAGTTACTGATTTTAAGACAAAAAATAAGGGGTTATAACATTTTTTAAAGGATAATATTCTATCAGATATAAAATACAGGCACAAGAACTGTCAAGTACTGGCTAAACAATGGAAAAAGTATTAATTAAAAAAAAACAAAAAAACTCACATAAAATTACTGTAGCAATAGATACAGGGAAAAGCCTTTGATAAAATTCAGCCATGTTTAGGATGATTTGATCCAATGGTACTGACATGTTTGCCTTTCCATGAACAAGACATTCCATCTCTTGGCTTTGGGTATTTCTCTGTCTCTACCCCACACTTGGAATGAAACCCTTCCTCATTTCCACCTTCAGCTTCCCTGGCTTCCTTCAAGTATCAATTAAAATTCCCTTTTCAGGAGGAAGCCTTTTTCAACCCTTCTTTGTTCTAGTGGCTCTTGCTCATTATTTCCTCTTCATCCTGCATAAATATAGAATATTTGTATGTATTTGCTTATTTATTGTTTTCCCTGTTAGACTGCGAGCTCTTTGATGTCACAGACTAGCTTTTGCCTTTCTTTATATTTCTATCCTTTAGTACATGCCTGGCACTTGTGAGGTACTTAAATGTTGATTGATAGACAAACAAAAAGAAAAAAACATTTGAAAGACTAGATCTAGATGGATTTTTTTCTTCATGTGTTAAAAAGTATCTGATTTAAATTGGTACCCTATAGACAAAATGGAGAAATATTAAGAGCAGGAACGAAACAGGCATCCCAATATCTATTACTTTTAGATGACATTGTATTAGTAATTTTGGAAATTGTAATAACAGGAATAAAAATTTAAAAGTACTAATAAATAGAAACAAAGGGATAAAAATTTCATCATTTGTCTATGACAGTGGTTCTCAAACTTTTTTGACCATCGCCCCCTTTCCAGAGAAAATATTACTTAGGTGCCCCCTGTCACATACTATCACCGCCCCCTTACAGTTATTCACCACCCCTAAATGCAACTGTGGCCATCACCTCTCCCCTGGATCACTACAGGACTCACCAGGGGATGGTGGCACCCACTTTGGGAATCACTGGCCTAGGGTATGATCTCCCTATATTTCATAATTTCAAATCTCAGTTTCTAGTCTTACCTTATCTGAAGCATTTAGCTTTCTGGAAAAATCAGTACTTTAGTTCCATTTAAAATATGAATCTCAAAATACTGAGAGGTCCCTCTAAATCAGTGGTTCCCAAACTTTTTTGGCCTACTGCCCCCTTTCCAGAAAAAATATTACTTAGCGTCCCCTGTCACATACTATCACCACCCTCTTACAGTTATTCACCACCCCCAAATGCACCTATGACCATCACCGCCTCCCTGGATTGCTACAGCACCCACCAGGGGGCGGTGGCGCCCACTTTGGGAATCACTGGTCTATAACAAGATAGTGTATATAAACTATTTCTACAAAAAAACCATCTCTTAATCTATAAAAATTAAGTCCAGCAAAGTCCTAGTGTAAAAGATTAACCCACAAAACAATTTTCATTTGTATTTACTGTTTGTGAATATTTTGGGAATTATAAGAAAAAGAACACCATAAAACATTTCAGAATTAACCTACCTACTAGAAATGCATATGTCTTACCTAAGAACTATTATAAACCTATTATGAATAAAATAAAGAAAAACCTAAATAATCTGAGCAATATTCAGTTCTTGTGGATGAGTCATTAGTATGGTAAAAATGAAAATATTCCCTAAATTAATGTATATATTTAATCTAATAATAATCAGAATGCCAAGGCAAGTTATTATATGGAATTAGAAAAATCATGATGGAATTTACATGGAAAAACAAATTGGTAAGAATATTTTTTCAGAGATAAGAGAGACATCCTTAAGTTTTGAGACTTTAAAATCTATTACAAAGCAATTTTCATAAAAAATTAACTGCTAAATAGGCAAAGAGCAGAAATCAATAGATTCGCTAGATATACCAGATAACACATTAAATGTATATAAAAGATTAATGTTTAATACATCTATGGAAAACTTTTAGATGGCAAGAAGATTCATTATTTAGCAAATGTATTTAAGAAAACTGGTTAATAGTTTGGCAGGAATTTGATTTAGGAAGAGAGCCTACAATGTATTCCTAATTTTCAGCTGACTTAAACATTAAGAATGGAGTTATTTAAAAAGATGGAAGAAAATCAAATTATATATTCATTTCAGTTTAGGGGAGAAGATGCCTTCTTTTCCTATTCAACAAATAGAAGAAAATTATTAGGAACAAGATAGATATTTAGCTGTATTCAAAGTAAACATTTGTAAACAACAAATAATACTATAACTAAAATAAAACTAACATGCTGGTAAGTATTTGTGGCAAATATGATAGACAAAATGTGATAACTAAAATATGTAAGGGACTCTTAATTCCCAGGTTTAATAAGTGATTAAATATTTGAACTGAAGGATTTCAGAAAAGAAATCATTGTTGCTATCTTGGGGGAAAAAAGTTTCACCTCACTAAAAATTAGAATTGCAAATTAAAACAGCATTGTTACTGTATCGTACATTTCATATTGGGAAAATTGAGGGATAGTGGGATTTGTAGAAAGTGTTATTGATTCATTTGTGGTGAAATAAAAATTTGTAGAAACCTTTGGGGAGATTGATCTGGCCAGTTAACAGTAAGAATAACAAAAACTAGCATACCCTTTGATTCAATAATCCCATTATTGGGAGTATACCCTGAATAACCAAAACCTCCAACACCAAACAGTAGTAATTAAATAAATTATTGTACACTAGCAATGTATTAGAGTACTGTCATGCAATTAAGACCTTTAGGCAGGAGGAATATAAAGAAATCTGTAAAGACCCTTGTGAAATATTGTGAAGCAAGGGGAAAAAAATAGAATGCAAATGATAAAATGCACATTTACTAATTCCAACCATGTAAGAGGAAAAGTGAATGAGAATGATTGGACAAAAACAATCTTTATGGTCATTTGGGCTGATTGAAAAAATAAGGTATTTTATGAATTGAAATTAAATAATTTAAATATAGTTTCTAAGCAAGTTTAATTAGTTCTTATTAATGTTCCATGTTTAATTTATGATGCAACAGTTAATTAAGAAAGTAATAAGCAGTAGAAACTGAGCCATTAACTAAATTTCATGAAATTAGAAATGCGTGCCTTTCCCATAAGTACTATTTAGAGCAAAACTAAAGTCATTGTGTCTTTGTACACAGACTTCCATATTTCATTTCTCAGTAAAAAAAATGAGATATGTCTTAAAGAAATTTCATTTTTTCTCTAAGGTAATATGAAAAGAATTATTTTTCTCTTTCATCCTCTTCTCTGTTCTGTCCATACTTAATTCATAGCTCATATAGCATTGACATTTCAAATGCTAAATGGTTTTAGCTTCTCTTCCTTAGACCAAGATCCTGATTTCTTTTTCTTATGGAGAAAAGGAAGCATTTACATTTGCCTGAAGTGTCCTGAATCATTCTGAGGGTTGTTTCAAATAAACACTTTCAAGGGGGAATAACAGTTTCTTCTTGCTAATGGTTTAAAAAAAAGTGTTCATTTGTCTACTATCCTATAGAGTAAATAACCAACTAGACAATTGGTTATTTTTCTAAAAATTAAATTAAATTTTAAAATTTAATTTTAAAATTAAATTTCATAATAATTTTTTTACATAGTACTTTAAGGTTTATTGAATATTTTTGACACAAAATTCAAGTGAATGAGGTAGTGCAAATGTTATCCTTATTTTGCAGATAAAGTGTGACTCAGAGAAGTTTTAAGTAACTTGTCTGTGATTACGCAGCTAGAAAGGGCCATTTTTTGTATTTCAGTCTCCTTTGACTTATCAGTTGTTAGGATTTCACTTTCCCTTTGTTATCTTTTTCATTTCTTTTGCTTCTTTTTTTAAAAAAATATTTATTTTTTAGAAAAGTTAACATGGTTATATGATTCATGCTCTTACTTTCCCCTTCCCCCCCCCCCCATAGCCGCTGCGCATTTCCACTGGTTTTAACATGTGTCATTGATCAAGACCGATTTCCAAATTGTTGATAGTTACATTGGTGTGGTAGTTTCCAGACTACATCCCCATTCATGTCTGCCTCAACCCATGTGTTCAAACAGTTGCCCCTCTTCTGTGTTTCCATTCTCGCAGTTCTTCCTCTGAATGTGGGTAGCTTTCTTTTCCATAAATCCCTCAGAATTGTCCTGGGTCAATGCATTGCTGCCGGTACAGAAGTCCATTACATTCGATTTTACCACAGTGTATTTTGGTCTCTGTGTACAATGTTCTTCTGGCTCTGCTCCTTTCGCTCTGCATCAGTTCCTGGAGGTCTTTCCAGTTCACCTGGAATTCCTCCAGTTTATTATTCCTTTGAGTGCAATAATATTCCATCACCAGCATATACCACAATTTGTTCAGCCATTCCCCAATTGAAGGGCATACCCTCATTTTCTTATCCCAGTACAATTAAAAAAGAAAAAAAAAAACTTTTAGGCTGTTAGCCATCCATGCAAATAAGAGGAATGAACAGGCATGGCTAATTACTATAATTATATGCATATACACACATACATAAGGGGTGTTCTGAAAGTATTAATAAAATTGTTTGCACTAATTTAAATAATATGCACTAATTTAAATAATAGCTATTAAAATTTTAAAATGCACTTTACTTTTGGGACACCCTAAGTATGTGTATATATATATATATATGCATTCATACATTTCTGTTGTCATTTCAGTCCTTTCTTTCAGTTGGTTCTGAAACTTCATGAGCCCATTTAGGGTTTTCTTGGTAAAGATGCTGGAGTTGTTTGCCATTTCCTTCTTCAACTCATTGTACAGATGAGAAAACTGAGGCAAGCAGGGTTAAGTGACGTGTCCAAGATCACCCAGCTACTGAGTGTTTGAGGCCAGATTTTTTAACTCAGAAAGATGAGTCTTCTTGATTCTAAGCCCAGCTCTCTATTCACTGTTTTACACAGAACAGATGTGACAAAATGCACTACTCTGTATTCCAAAATAAAATATACATGACTTTTGAATGATCCCTTAATGTATATGTATTTAGATCAGCATGGATTATTTTTTACCTGCTCTGTTTCCAGTCTGGCCAGTTCAAACCTCCTTAGCAGCTTGGTGACCTCTTGCTCCTGCGGGATCATTGTATGAGTACTGAACTTAGTGTGGCCACTCCATCAGCTTAGCCCACTGTATCCCAAAATATTTGAGGTCAAACGATCCACCAACCTCAACTTCTCCAGGCAGGCTTCTCTTAGATTCCGATATATGTTGCTATAAGAAATAAACATGAGCAAATTGTGGGGAAATATTTTTATTACCCTTTGAGCATTTTAAGACTTAATCAAAAAAGATTAAAATTCCTGTAAGGATGGCATGTGTGAATAGTGAAATATTGCATTTTTCATTTTCATTTCTTTTTGTGCTGCTGACTTATTTCTCACAGCATCATTCTTCTCTCTCCCTATGTCTAAGGAGAAAGGACAGAGTCAAGCCTTAGGCTGCATAGATGGTTCAGCTGGAAGGTGTTGTTCATTCATATTCATCAGAACTGATCTATTTTCTCTCTTTTCTATTTCTTTATTTAAAAAAAAAAAGAAATAAAAGCAATAGGGAAGAAACTGTGCTACAAAGAAAAACAGCAGCCAGCGCCCCTCCACCTCCGAGTGAAGAAGCTGTTTCAAGTAGTTCTGAGGATGATTCTGGAACAGACAGAGAAGACGAGGGCTCTGTTTCTCAGCGCTCCACACCAGTCAAGATGACAGATGCAGGAGATAGTGCCAAAGTGACAGAGGTAAGGAAAGAGAGCAGCATATTTAATCCATAGCTTGGAGGAGGATGGCAATAAAAAAATCTCTCCTTAGGCAAGAGGGAGAAAACTTTGAACTGAGTGACTCAAACCCTTTTAATTGGCAATTTATGAGACATCTTGTAGTTGGAATCTTAACATGGATATGATTGAAAGTAGGTGGCATTTTGAAATAGATTGTTCCTTTTTTCATAAAGTGATGAAACTGGCTTTTAAAATATCAAAACTTATACTTCCAGGTGAGTATTCCCTTTGAAGTAATCACTGTACTTTAGAAGCTGTCCTTGAAGGGATCCTACACCTTTTCCTAGCATTAAAAAAAAAAATCTTCAAATCAACCAACATATATTAAGCATCTACTGTGTGCCAGATAGTGTACTAGGCCATTGTTCAAAGAGTTGTGTCCAACTCTTTGTGACCCCATTTGGGGATTTTCTGGGCAAAGATACTGGAGTCCTTTGCATTTCCTTCTCCAGCTCATTTTATAGATGAGGGAACTGAGAAAAGAGGGTTAAGTGACTCACCCACAGTCACACAGCTAGTGTATAAAGCTGGATTTGAACTTAGGAAGATGAATTTTCCTGATTCCAGGCCTGGCACACTATCCACTATGCCACTTATCCAGTGTACTAGACACTGGGGCCTAAAAAGAAAACCACAAGGCAGTGTTTGCTCTCAAGGAGATTATATTCTAGTGGAATTCTTTTTTAAAAGAACTTAAAGAGAGCAAATTTTATTCCTTTGGGGATTGGCTTGTTTGTTTAAAAAAAAATTAGGCACATTTCTTCATGACCTACCATATATGTTAGCCTGTATGAAGAGCTATTTAAAACTAAGGAAAATCAGTCGATGGAAAATTATCAGAATGATTAATGGAATAGTGTTAAATATGCAATTATGATAATTGCTTTTTAAAATTTGCCCTGTAGTTCATCTGCATATAATCTACTTTAGACATGAATTGAACAAGAATTTTACATATTCTATTATTTTTTTCATCAGAGTAAGACTTAAATTACTATAAACTTTGTATATCTATTAGTGATAAAGTATAACTCTCCAGATTATTATATTAACTATTCCATTTAACTGCTGGTTCAAGTGTTATAGTAAGACTGAGTCTTACTGACTCCAAGTCTAATGTTCTGTTGACTCTGCCCTCCTCTCTCTATTAAATTAGGGCCTGCCCCCAATTCACTACAAATATGAATCTAATCTAACTGAATTTTGTATTTGCATGGTGATGAGGACCTCTGTATTATCCCTTTCTTGACTTAATTCCATTTTAGAATAAGCCTCCATTTCTTCATTTAGTGGACAGTCACATCTAATCCCTGTATTCTTGTGCAAGGCCAACCTGGCTGTCTCAGAAGTCAACAGCAAGTTAGCAGATTAGAAAGTCTCTTTCCTGGTCTACAACAAATTGCTATGAAGGCCAGTGTTTTCTGTGTGATATATATGTACTCATGGGAAATGGGTTGTATTCAGAAGTTCATTTGGCCCTTAAATATGTAATTTTTAGTGTGCCACTTGATGCTTCTCCCTGCTTAAACTTGCAACAGTGTCTAGAATAAATATTTTATCTATGTGAATTCTAAATCAAATGAGTTCTTTTAAAAACAATAGCATGAATCAATGTTTGCTATTATTGTTATTAATAATAGATTACATTAGCATAGTAATTCACAGTTCACAAACACTTTAATTACAACAATCCTATAAGGAAGGCTGTAAAAGTATTATTATCCACATTTTCAGATCATGAAATCAAGGTTCAGTATATTGATGTTACTTGTCCATGTCCATATAGCTATTAAGGGTCAAAACTGGAACTCAAACCTAGGGACCTTTGACTGAAAGACTAGTTCTCTTCCTACTATAGCTGGTAATTGGTGAATTATGTGGTTCTTATTGTAAGATAATAGCTTATCGGATAACTCCAAGTATTTGAATTTTTATATTTTTGCAGTAGCAATCATAATATTAAAATTTTGAGGTTCTAAAACTGAGATTTTTATTGCAAAAAAGAAAAGATATAGAATAAATGTTACTTGATAAATTAAGAAAACTTTTCATTTTTGTAATGTGTTCAGAAAAAAAGTATCAGTAGGCTTTAAGAGACTTTTCTGCCATTTTTTATAAATTTCTTATGCCAGCTTACTTTAATACTTCAAAATATATGCAATTTCATCATTGTACTAGATATTCTTTCCACCAACAAATTGTAAGCATTTCCAGTTCTTAGAGGATGGTTTCTGTGGTCAGAAAAATTCATTTCCCTGGGGATCCAGCCTAATGGTGATAAGTAATTCTGAATGTAATTGTTCTGGTACTTTGACAAACAGCCTGTTGTTAGGACTCTGCTTGAAGTCTTTGGCAGCACCTGGCTAGGTTTACGCTCTGTTCATGCAGTCCCTAAGAATATAGGTCACTTTTATACTACAATGAGGCATAAGAGCAGAACTTCCAGGGAGAATTAGTCCAAAATCATTAATAAGAGTTCCTCCACTGGCCTTCTTCCACATCAACTAATAGAAAGAATTTGTCTTAATTTGTGGCTTTTTTTCTCTAAGTAAAAATGTCAGGAAATCTTGTTCTGTTGTTTTCATTAGAAAAGTTACACAAACAAATAAAAGTAGTAGTGTTTTTGTGAAAATTTTCACTTTATCGGAAATTGGCAATTATTAGAATCCTGAAATTCTAAAAAGGCTCACTGAGATCATCTTTTTTTCCCCCCTTAAACCCCAGAATTTAGTGCAACCTATGAAAGATGTTTATGGGATTAACCTTTCAGATGTACCTTCAGAAGATGATCTCTCTGTTTATACAAGGTAAGGTAATTCAGTAACAATCAACTATTTATTAAGTGCAAGGCACTATGTTAGGTGTTGGGGTTATGAGAATGATGATCTCTAGAAGTTTCAAGTTAGAGGAGCTGTAAGTGTGGGGAAGCCAGATTCCCAAATCATGACCTTGTTAGGAAGACTAGAGAGGCTTTGGGGCAAAGTAGAGAGAAAGCAGCCTTGGGCATGGGGAGACCTGGACTCAAGTCTCACCTTGGACACATTTTGGCAGGGTAAACCCTGAACAACTTATTTAACCACCCAGTGTCCCACTCTAGGCAACCCAGTGAGTACTGACCTGCTAAGGCATTCCTGTGCTAATGAAATCAGAGTTCATAATATCATTGATTTAGAGGTGAAAGAGTCCTTAAAAGCCATAGAATTTAACCCCTTCATTTTATAGATTCAGAAATTGAGGCCCAGAGAAGTTAAGTGATTTACTCAGGGCCACATATCTAAGTTTCTTAGTTGGCATTTGAACCCAAGTCTTCTTGCCTTCAAGGCCAGTGCTCTATTCCCTATCCTATGTTGCCTCCTCTGGATCACAGTTCTTTTTCCCTCAAATGAGGCAGAAGGATGGGTATGAAGTACTATGAAATGGAGAACCATGGGTTTCAAAAGTAAATTGAAGTCTCCATGGAGGAGATAGCTCTTGAGTCTTGAAAGAAGTGAAATATTTTAATGAGCAGTACAATAAAGGAAGCACATTCCAGAAATAGGAAATGATTAGCTTGACTGCCACAGAGAGGAGAGGAGGCAGCCCAAGAAGAGACCCAAAAACCAGTATTTCTGGGGGCAGCTGGGTAGCTTAGTAGATTGAGAGCCAGGCCTAGAGATGGGTGGTCCTAGGTTCAAGTCTGGCCTCAGACACTTCCCAGCTGTTTGACCCTGGGCAAGTCACTTAACCCTCATTGCCTAGCCCTTACCACTCTTCTGTCTTAGAACCAATACATAGTATTGATTCCAAGATGGAAGGCAAGGGTTTCAAAAAAAAAAGAAGAAAAACCAGTATTTCGGTGACTTTTTATAATCAAAATTTTTTTCAATTAACAATTTTTTTCTCTTCTTATTCTCACTTTCTCCCTTCCCACATTGAAAATAGAGAGAAAAACCAAAACATTTGAAACAAATATGTTTTGTCAAGCAAAAAAAAATCCCCAAATTGGCCATGGCCTAATCTGCATCTATTCCCCTTTCTGTGTGGAATGACGGTTGGTCATTGTGTTGATAAAAGTTTTGAAGTCTTTCAGAGTTGTTTGTCTTTACATTGTTGTTGGTTCTGTATAAATTGTTCTCCTTGTTCTACTCCATATTCTGGATCTACTCACTTCCCTTATAATTTTGAATCTGATAGAATTTTCTTTAAAAAGCACATACTGTTGGGTTTAGAGCTGAATGTTATAATGGTCAAGATATTAATGGTCAGTCTACTTTCGATAGACATATTTGGATTTAAGTGAAAGACTCAGACAAGAACATGGACAAAACTTCTGGTTTGTGAAATGTAATGCCAACCTAGAAACATTTGCTCAGATCTCTGAGTTAAAACAGACTCTTGCACAGAAAAATATATTCCAAAAGTAGAAAAGTGCTTTTCTTTCTTTATTTTTTTCTTTCTTTTTTTTTCTTTCTTTCTTTTTTTCTTTCTTTCTTTCTTTTTTTCTTTCTTTCTTTCTTTCTTTTTTTCTTTCTTTCTTTCTTTCTTTCTTTCTTT